>NC_089141.1:65768962-66076484 GCF_009819655.1 Sylvia atricapilla
TCTTGACCTTTCCATTATTCCATCCAATCTTCCTATTCTGTCACCCTCTTGCCCCTTTCCTGACCCAGGGATGAATAAGCTTAAAAGACATTATGTCCTGCACCATTTTTCAGCTGTTTCTCTGTGAGGCTGCAGAACTGCTCCTCTCCACCAATGGTGACAACCATCAGCACGGGTGAGAACTCAGCTGTGGAGGCATCAAATCACAGCAAGAGTGTCCAGACACCAGGCAGATCAATTCTTATTCCTGTCCCTAAATGACACACCAGAAAGAACTGAACTGATAAAAGTATTTACCTCAAATATCCCCCATTAAATGCCCTACAAATATACTAAATTACAGAGAGCTGATTAAACCAAACCACCCCCCCCCTAAACAAACAAACAGGAAAAAAACCCCACACTAAAATATTGACCTTTATTTCCCACTCTTGTTTTTATATGTGACAGAGACTAGTATCAAGCTTTTTTGTATGTAATAATCAGTAATGACATACCAACCTTAAGCAATAGAGACGTTATGTCACATGCTGTAGTTAGCTCTTCTTCAAAGATCAGTGGTGAAAGAGCCAAGGGGATGGAAACAATTGTGTCATGTTGACATTGCAGCATATTACAGGGTTTTATTGCTGTAGTATCTGCAAGTATACAAATACTTGCAGGTATATCTGTAAGTAAGGGTCAGGGATGCTTAGCTGTTTATTGTTGTATGTCTGAAAATGAACCTAAATACATGATCAGTAATTAAAGAATGTCATCACAGAACAGACTCTGATTTCCTGTAAACTTTGTTCTGTCCAGCTCTATTCAGTACAGCAATCACAGTTTGTATCAGTGGGGCATATAAGCAAGGCCTTCACATAGCTCATCAATATTGTGCCATTTTCAATCTGTTATGAGAGTACTTTTCTGAAACAGAACATTGTTCTTCTTGCTTTGAGCATTTCTTGTGACTCGGTGGGAGGCTATGTTTTTCCTGGAAAGAACACTGGTAATGCAACATTACAAAAGACAACTGCAGAAGATTCACCCATTCACAATCCTTTGAAACCCATCCAAGTGCAAAATTAACTAGGATGTGCAGAACAAGATAATGAAAGATTAAATTTGTATTCTTCACTTGAAAATTAAATACTGGCCTACTTACTGAAAGAAGAATGCTGTTAGTAGAGCAGAAGCTTATCCTTCAAAGGCTGCCTTCTTTTGGCCAGCATACCTTGTTCTTCAGTGGGAAACAGGCAGAGCTTTCCCTGTCTTTCCCTTTAGTCTGGACATTCATCTTCTGTTTATGCCCTTCAGCCACAAAATTTATTATTGTCAAAGTTCAATGCTTTCTTTACAAGACAAACAATGCAACAAGTAAAAATACTTTCAATTTTAAAATCTGAAGATTTGTATGCTGACAAAGAACAAGTAGGCAACTCAAGAAGTGCCTACACAATGACCTGAGCATGTTAAAAAAAAGAAATATTCACCTCTCCTGCAATTAATAGCACATAGTCCACAATTTTTAAAAGTATGACTTTGCAACAGCTATACCAGTTCCCTCATTACTTTACACTGTCCCGTGCACTCTTTGGATGTATTGTAGAAATTTAAAGTGCAGGAAATGGAAACAGTTTCAATTGTTAGATTACTATCACAAGTGTAAGAGTGAAGAGCTTACACTTGGGTTCACAACACAGAAGAGTTTCTCTCTTCAACTTAAGTATTTTGCTATTTTAATACTAAAACTAAAAGGAGGAGATGAAACTTCTAAAAACACACAAAAAATCGCTGATGATGTTTCTCAACACTCACTGAAGTATTTGTGTGCAATTTTTTTTTTTTTCTGTAATCAGGGATAGAAAAGGAACATGACAAAGAAGCTGTTATGACCCCTATCCTGCAAGTGAAGACCTGTGATAAAATCAGATATCCAGACAAGCAGCAAAAGACTGTGTACTTAACTATCCTGTAGAGGTGAAAGATAGGCATAAACGAGCTGCTGCCTGACCCACACAATTTCCGTTTGTCCTGTGAGCTACTGTCACATCTGCAGCTGAGTCTTGAAGCACCCAAGCAGCTTAGACAGAGGCAAACTAAAGATGATGGTGGATTTTGCTGAATCTTGATCAGTCCCACCATGCCTAATCATTTTACATTGTATGAGGACGAACTATTATCAGACCATAATACAATCTTTGACTGCGCTTGCAGCAAATATTCAGGGAGACAAATGACCTGGGTCAACAGCAGGCTTAGTCCACAGTGTTGTTGACAGACTACAAACATACACAGTGCCACACAGAAAATTGTAATTTAGAAAGGAAAGAGGCCACCAGAAAGAGCATGAACCTTATGTTCACTGCTCCCAGTTGCAGTATAATACAGGGTTTGCAGTGAGTTGTGAAAGTTGACTCACAAAGTGAAGAAGTACTTGCAGCAATTGTACATTTTGCTTCTGCAACTTGCTAAAGTTTCAACCATATGCAAAGCACTGCTTTATTCCTGCAGAAGATGATGAAAAATTGAATTATGTATTTTAAAAAAATGCATTTCAAAGTCATTGATTGCAATATTGCATTACTGGGAAGTGCCTGATCAGGTATCATAGTGGGGTGCCAATCTTACCAAATCAGCTCCACGTAAATATGCCCCAACCCACTCCTTTGCTCTCTTTTCTGGCAAACAGCCTTCCTTAAGCCTTATCTTTGTCCTTCTCAGAGAAAACTGACAATAGTTATTCTTACTCCTTGGGATTCTTCTCCTTTTATTTTAGACATCTGTGAGGTGGGTATCTGGTTCTCAAATTCCCAGATTCCTTTTATAGTCACTAGAGAGGAAGGGTCATTTTGGAGAGCATTTTCTGCTTCGTTCTGAAGTGGATGTATATTTTCAGTGACTATTTTACTGCCCATCATTCCTTCTAGCATAACCTAAGCATCACCCTGTATCTCTCTATAATCTCTTGTTGAGATCAAATACTGCTATGGGCAGAGACCATCTTTTGTTTTTGTGTTGGTAGAGGCATTATCTGAATGGAATCAAAATTGAGGCTCTGCATGTTCCAGTCATGGGCATAAGAACAATAAAAGAACAAAGTACTGAATATACTTCCAGATAATTATATATCTCCTATCCGATGTCATCTAGTAATTTAAGGGTGTTTGTGTTTCCAGATGTAAGATGTACGTACACATGGTTCGAAAATAGGCAGAATTCAAACACCCGGTGCTCCAAGTCCTTCATTCCTGTGACAGGGCCACCGGAATGGCAAATCTGTGAGCAGGGAAAGGAGACTAATTTATCACCTGCTCTGCTATGGTTGATGAAAACAGCTGTAAGGCAGAAATTTCTGAAGCTAAGAGGGGAAATAGTGGCATAAAAGAGGTTTTTAATTTTCTGGGTAGACTGTAACAACTAATCGTATGCCAGTCTAGCTAAATAATGGAAAAACTTTCTTCTCCTCAGGAAATTTGAATTTTTAGCCTGTCCAAGAGAAGTTTTATGAGCATGCTTTAAAAACATTAAAATACATTTCTGCAATCCCTACCCAATATTACATTCAGTCATTCATTTTAGTTTTATAGTATTCTTCATACAAGTGCCGCAGAGAGTTTGACTGCAAAGCACATTTAATTAAAATACAGCTAAGTAAATAGGATTGGATTTTATAAACCACAAGACACCTATCATTTTAATCACATATGGAAATGTAGTCCATACTCAAGAGGCGTAGGTTGCTATCTCGAGAAACTGCAAAAATAATCCTGTATTTTTTTTTTACTAAATTTCACCAGAGACATTAAAAGAATACATAATTCCTATAAAATATATAGTGCTGGGCATCTGGTACTTAATGTTCAGATATCTAAATACTGAAAAGTTATTTTATGTGTGTAATAAAACAGGCTGTAATAGTGGAGAGCTAAAGCCAAATGTCTATTCCTCTTTCAGAAAAAAAAAAAAAAAAGAAAGGAACATTCCAACATTCCAAATTATATGTGCTCTTCAACTTTGAATCTTCATCAGCACAGTAATATTACCTTCCACTTTTTTTTTTAATAGGAATTATGTTGGTGTTTTTATCACTCTGCTACTCCTCTGAATATTACATTTATGTATTCAGTGTGATGTACAAGAAATGAGCCAGATAATTATGAGTAAGCTGAACCAGCTGCAAATACAGATAAAGTACATTCATTATGTTGTAATAAGAAGGCTGTGCGTATGTAAAGGTTTGTATACTGTGCTTGTGTCTGTATTTTTTAAATGTAGTGCTGCACTGTGAGAAAGGCAACAAGGTTTTCATGTCTGTCAGACTGCTATTGACACACTGGACTCCAGAGTGCAGCCTGCTAGTGGACTTCATGGCAGGGCTTTGTGACTTCAGCTGAAAATCTGCTTGGAGTAGTGAATACCTCACAGCAAGACCATGAGTGCTTAGCCACTGACTAAGAACATTCATCTTTCTAGGAATAATATTTAACACAATTTATTGAGTGAATATTTCATGGTAAAAAATGACACTTTGAATATGAATTACAAACCCTATAAACAAAATATTGGCCCCTTGTCTATGAAGGGAAAAATATTAAAACTACTGATTAAATTATTACTTGGAAGGAATGGAAAGCTCAGTGCATTTGCACTTGACAGCTACTGTTGTTGTCATAAAATAATTTTGACATTTAAATGTCAAAAGACATGCTATTCTTACAAGAAAGACTTTAATTGTCTTTGATCATCCTGGTATTTCTGTCTGTGTCTTTCAAAGCTTTAATTTCACTGTGGATTTATATCTCATGCTAAGTCCAACATTAACCCAATATACTTTGAAATGTATTGGGAAAATGGTGATCCTTGCAACCTTTTTCTTCGCATACACTTTAGTCACATCCTTCCTTCCCTGACTTTCTTTCCACCACATCTCTTTCCTTCTCTTCTATTTCCATGAGCTTTGTGTTCCAACTCAGAAGTGAGAGTTGTGGATCACCTCAGATGACAGATGTCATCACAGCCTTCTGCCTTGTCTGTTTAGGGTGCAGTTTTTTGGCAAGGACTGCAGGTTACCTTGTCTTGCTCTGTTTCATCCTTAGACTTTATTCCAATAATCAGGATTATGAATGCTATTTATTTTTCAGAGTTAAATTAGTATAACATTGTTTTGACAAAAATGTGTGATTTCAGTTCATGGAATGCTTTTTAAGTTCCTTAAAGTGAAGTTGGGTGAATTCTTCCTCCCAGGTAACTTGGGCATCTAAAGACCCAAAAAAGATTTGCTTATCTTCATGAATGAAGAAAATCCTGAAGGTTATTGTGAATGCCTGAAGACAGGTGAGAGGGATATGACCTAAGGTCCCCATCCAAAAAGTTTGTTTTGGCTGGTTGGTTTTTTATTTTTTTTCAGAAGTAATTGAAGAGCAACTAGCTCTATTACAAATGAACTTAAGGTGTACTATTTGCTACACATTCAAGGAAAGTAAATTTCTGTCTGAGCTAGACTTGGGATCTCTCAGATGCTCAGGAGGATGCTCTATTGCTTTGTACTATTTCTTTCAATACTTTTTGAAACACTTAATCCAAGTGTCTCAAAGGGAAATATATCTACTCCAATGTGTTCTCTCGTTAGTACTACTTATACAGCTTTCACCAACATTTCATTCCACTTCATTTAAATAAAATATGGCCTCTGTAACCAAGAAGATAATTAGTAGCTGGTGGAAGCTCATTTGTAATTATATTGAGTTGAAACTAATAATTATTACATTACTTTATATGTACAATATTTTTCCTCCCAAATCCCCTCTGATTCCCTCAGAGATACCCATAAATTTTGCAGCAAATTTGCAATCACTGTTGTGGGAAATGGACAAGATTCCAGCAGCTCTTTATTACCTTTCTTTGACTGAACGAAAATAAAATAATTCCTCAGCTTGTGAGGAAACCATCCTTCTCTAAATTATACAGTTTTATCAGAGACAGTTTATTACTGGGATTCATTCCAGAGTATCTTGCTTTGACACTGACAGAACTTAATTTAACGATACAGGTTTGTTTTAACTTTTTAGTAATGGAAATCTATTAGTAATGGAATGTTTCCTCAGGTCCCCTAATAGGAAACCTTCAGTCTTATTAACAACTTCTGGTGATAAACACTGATATGTGCTACTAGCTGTACTTCTTACATGGCTTTGGGGGAGACTGGCTATTTAGTGAAAGATGAAAGGAAAGCACTGCCACCAAGATGCACCTCAGTGAATCTCTGTGCTAATTGACACAGTGTACTCCATTCTAAAAGGCAAACTTTACCTCTTCTCTCTCAGTGCACTCCTCAAGGTCTCTGAGGTTTCGTGCAGAGCCTGGGGACATTTCTGGGGCTTACACTTCGATGTGTTAGCACCACTAAATAGTGTCATAAATATCACAGCTACAGGGGGGTGATTTGCTCTTCTGCTCTGACCTCCTGCAGAAAACTGCTTGTTCAGCAGGGGAATGAATCAACCTAGGGCATCTCTGTGAAAGAGCCAGGCAGGCCCAGGCTTGAAATTCCCTGCCTCTATGTGATAGCTTCTCTTTATTAAGGAAAAACAGAAATTATCTGTCCTTAAACATGGCATCTCTCTGAATATTCTCCTGATAGTTTACAGAATTTTTCTGGCAGAAATTTCTTTCCATGTGAACAGGTGTGGAAATTGACTGCAATGCATGGACATTCAGAACAATGTATGAGAATATCTCCCATGCCTTTTATTATTTTTTTTCTAGACTGTGACCAGATCTTACAGCTCTCTACAAAATCCTTCCCCACTTGTCACTACTTTCTTTAAAAATGTTGACAACAGAGCTCCAAAAGCATTTGCAGATGGTATGTGGAGAGGCAACAGCACCTTCCTCCTCCTGTTTGATTCCATTTGCCCTACAAGTTATCACATTGCACTCATTCATTACCATGATGCATAATGTTTTTTCTGTGTCTTTACACAGAAGAAAGTAACTGTCTTAATGTAACTGTGGCATCAGTTTCTCCTTGAATGGTTCTGACAGATGGAATTCATTTTGAGATTAGACAGATAAATCTAGGCTGGTAAATTTAGTGCCCTGTGGTGTCTTGGAGGAGAATTCAGAATTGGTGGAGATGTGAGGTGCAATTCAGCTGATCGTCATGAGGGATACAATTCACTCACAGGACAGGACATTGTTGCCACTTCCCGTGTCCTCAGCAATCTCATCTGGTGCTGCTCTAGAAAGGCAATAGCCTCCCAGAGGTCCATATGACACCAAACAAGCCCAGAGTCGTATCAAATGTCTCTGCAAACCCATGTGTGGGCAGCTGACTCATCCTCTAGGTGTCTGTTTTACTATGAGCTGAAATGTTTTCTGAGCTCTGTTGCCTCTGATAGGATTTTAGACATCTATTGACACCTACATGGAGACATTTTAGGTTTCCTAGTCTGAAATTGACTTGGGCCCAAAGGCTCAGTTTAGTTGCCTGAAAACAGATATTACCTATTCTTCAATCTTAGGTCAGCTTGCTTTTTTTCTCTGATTGCTGCTAGGGCTGCACGATGGGAGACTGTGTAGGGAGAGAGACTCTAATGCTTTTGATACCCTTAGGTGCAAGATGCCTGCAGTTCTCCCAGTCTGAGAACATTTAGCTTTAATAGTTAGCTTTTTATAGTTACAAAGCTTAAATTTTTCAGACTTGCCAAGGAGCTAGGAGCTATTCCATGAAGACTGGAAGATTTAAGTACTTTTTTCTCCAATTATTTTTTATCCAAGTTGTTGTCTTAATAGTGCCTTTATAGATATGTTAGATTAGCCTACTCATGGTGGGGTCCATCTGCCAAAATGTAAGACTCTAAAAATTAGGCATACAATTCCAAGATAGTCATCCTAAACCACACTGCCTTTTGAGATATATACATACCTTCAGAGGAATATTCAGATTAAACTCTTATTTTATGATAGACTGAATTGCTTTTTAAATGTAGCTATCCCTCATTACTTCAAAGAGAATATAGAAGTACAAGCTTAGGTTCAGGTATGTTATTTTAAATTAACTAGAATATTAAATTTGGACAAATGAATTCTTGCTTGATTGTAACTAGTGATTGTTTTGTTTCTATAAATACTTCCCCCAAGTAATCTATTTTTATTTGTATAGCACAATAGAAATTAAATTTTTAGCATTTATCCAAGGAAAAGTAACAAAGTGTGATAATATAGATCAAAAACACATGAGTTTTACAGTATGGCAGCACACTGGCAAATAACCTGATCTCAAGGATCTTTTTCTTGAGCAGCGTCATAATGAAACAGAAAGAAGCAAGGCATCCTCTTTTCAAAGGGATAGAATTGACTATGCTTCTCCCTAGGGTTAGGGCTTTGTGAGGAAGCCCAGCCCAGAGCAGCTTATTTGGCTTCACAGTTCTGCTGGGGTGCATGGACTAAATGCCGTTTCCTGTCCCTGTTCTCGTGTTTCTCTCACGCTTCTGATGAACATGCAACCTGTTTTCTAGAACATGAGGCTGGGGAGCACATGCTGCTGTGCCAGGCGTACTGTGTTTCAAACAAAAGGAGTCATTTCCTTAGTCAGAGAGGGGAGATGTGAAATTCTGGCAGAATAAGTGCTCTCTTGCATTGATAAAAATCAGATCGTCTTTATCTTTGTCCTCTGTGGTTTTACATATTTATGGAGACAAGGATCTTGGTTTATTCCTTTGCACTGTCAGCTAGAGTTTGCATCCCTAACTGATATTATCTTACTCTGTTTTCATGCAATTAGACAAAAGCATGTTTCTTCCTAATAAGCAGAAAGAATTATACTTTAGATGGATGGTGAATGCTGCAAATTTTATTTCTGTATGGTTTTTAGATACAGGTCACAAATAGGCTAAAGAAGTTTGGTATTGGTTTTGAGACCTGCAGACAGGAACAGAGAGTAAATACAGATACTCAGGGAGTGTCTTAAGGCAGGGACTGTCTGTGAGTTAGCCTGGGCCCTGCTGAGTTGTAATGTCTGCTATAGAAAGCCTGAATTCTGCTCTTTTTCCAAGTAGTTTATAGGAATATTGGTTTATTTTCAGTTTGAAATGTGTTGTCATAGTTATGTAGTGAATCATACTGCCTAAAAATACTTTGTATTAATGTAAGGTAGTTTCAATCTTACATAATGTTATATAAGGCAGTTGAACCAACACATATTCAAAGTCTTTAGTTCTTCAACTAGTTATTGATACGATATTTGAAAAAACAATCTTTTTTCTTAGTTTTTGATTTTTTTTAAGTGAAAATATTAGGATGGGGTGCTGCCTTACTGCTGCCTGAAGAGGCCTAAGCTATGCTCTGCCTTTGCAAACAACATAGCTTATCTGTTGCAAACCTGAAGTCAAATGCTTGCTTGGCTCAGTGAACAGGGAGCAGTTCCAAATGTCCAGGTTGTGTAGCATTAAATTTATGCAAAGTGTTTGTGATGGTATCTAAGATATTACAATTTTTTTTTTTTCATTTTCCAGAGAAACATCATCATGTTTGTCTGGGAGACACAATGCCTTTAATCACCATTTCAATATAAGTATTTTGGAAAGATTTGTTCCATGTCACTCAGGAAGTAGAAAGCACTAATTAAGCCACATCTCTTTTATTCCAAACTAATATGTTTGAGCTCAGCTAGCCTGCTATCCTTGAAGACACATTTTACGGTCCCTTCTGTGAAAAATTTAGAGACAATTGCAATAAAATACTATACTTATGTCTTTAAATGAATCTTACCCTGGTTCACAGCTATAAAAGGATAGAAGCAGAAGCTCTGTCTGTGTGAGAAGGTATGTCTAGCTTGAGATAAAATTGTTTTGGCAATCTACATTAGGGACATCACTGTAGCCAATGACAAAAAACCAGCTGTTTAAATGGGTATCTCCAATAGGTGGTTTGCCAGGCTGTTGTGAAAACTGGTTTTTGCCACCTTATTGATATGTTTCTTCCTCTTGAATAATGGTGATGGCCCTATCCATGCTGGTGCATCCTTTTCCATAGGTAGATGATTCACTCATCTGATTTCCCCTCTGAATGCTCTTTTAAATCCAAGTTCTCTGATCTCCCTGAAATAACTTCCCCTAAGCTTCAGGCTCTACAAGGATAGTGATGCTCCCTTTATTCTATAATACCTCTGATTTATTTTTTATCTTTTTTTCCTGAAGATAAATATATACTTTATGATATAAATAACTCTTTAGGGTTGAAGTTTGTATAAAAAATCCTTGCTGCTAATACCTACAAGTAGATCCAGGCATTTTTATAAAATAGGAAGTGAAAGTGCTTGTAAAGTAATTTTTAGAACCAGCTAGTCCAAACAAATTTGGCCTACTCCAAAGCAGTTTTTCATTTTTTAGAACAGTATCTCATTAGTAAAATATTAAAAACAATGTTCCTGGACACCGTGTTCTCTCAAGAGCCTCATGCCTTGAAGTGAGGCCAGCATCATTAGTCTGAGAAGCTCAGATCTGGTGCTAATAGCTGAGCTACTTCTCTGATAGATTCTGCTTTTCTGTTGCCCCCTGCTGTTTTATGTTCCTTTAATCAAAATCTTTTGTAGTTACCCTTTTCCCCCCAGTAGATTCTCATAAAAACCTTGGTTTTTGTCTAGGATGAAACTACTCGTGTTTTGCGGTTGGATAGGGAATGGCCAGAAGCTGTGTCAGGGGAGGTTTAAGTTGGGTATCAGAAAAAGGTTCTTCACCCAGAGGGTGGTTGGGCACTGGAATAAACTCCCCAGGCACCTGGTCACAGCACCAGCCTGACAGAGTTCAAGAGCACTTGGCCAGTGCTCTCAGGCACATGGTGTGACTCTTGAGGATGTTCTGTGAAGGGCCAGAAGCTGGACTCAATGACCCTTGAGAGTCCCTTCCAACTCTGGATATTCTGTGATCATGGGATTTTTCAATGACATGATTTTTACTTCCCAGCACAAACCTCCTGCCTCTTGGAAGGAGGATGTCTGCCATGAGGTTCTTTCTTTTTTGGCATTTCTGTTGTAGTCAAGTTACCAGCAAGGACCCATCATCTCATATATGATGATACAGAGAATTGTCAAGTGTCCATAATCCAGAGGTACATATCTATCTTTCGGAACAAATGGAAGAAAATGTGCCTGGCTATATGCAAGACTAATAGAAAAGCAGGATTTTGGGCAGAGGGAAAGCTTTGTAATGCCGAATGAGAAACCCACTCTAAGTTCTGGAGTTCAACTTGAGCAACAGCTGCAAGCCCAGCTTGAAATCTTGCAAGGTTTACCATGTTCTATTCCCTGAATGCAACGATCACAGAAGCTGAGCTCTTAACTGGTATAAGCCAATGCCATTTGTCCCAAAGTTTCATTAGATATTGAGGCAAGTGCAGTCCATCTCAATACAGATGGTTCTTCACATGGAGAAGTTGGATTTTTAACATCTCACCCAGCATGGCTCCTTGCAGCAGACCATGTCCTGAATACAGCTGTGCAGGGATCTGCTTCTTCTTCCAGCCACTCAGGGACTCATTTGTTCAGCAGCCGTGTCTGGGAAAACTTATTTTAGGCCCTACAGATGCCTCCTCACTGCCTGCTGCAAGAAACATAAAATGATCGCACCAATAACTTAGAAAGGATTGCTCTGATGTCTCCATACTACTGGGAATTCAAGGCTGCTACTTTGTCAGGGAATAAGAATTCAAATTATTTGGTCAGGTTTGTTGGTATGAAAAAATTTGCAGGATCACACTTCAGTGAGATACTAATAGCAAGAAAGTAGAACTAGATAGATAGTTTCTAGTCTGTATCCTTTTCTCATGGTATCACTGTCTGGGGTGCTTGCCATGTCCCAGACATTGCAACATGATTCACTGAGTGACTAAGCTAAGTGTAAGCTGCCTTACAATTCACTGAAACTATTGCTTTCTCTCTAGAGAGATTATTTTCACATTATAAATAATTAAACTGTGTGATTCATTGTCACATGATATTGTGAAGGCCAAAACGGGTTCACATCCCTCAGCATCTGTTAAAATGGTTATCTGGATGCAGTCTCTGCTGCAGGAAGTAACCCCTTATAGCTGAATGGGAGGTATGTCAAGGTCCATTCAGAGCTCTCAAAGTTACAGGGCATCATACTCTGTGACTTAAATTTTGTAGTCCAGTCAAATCTTTCAGATCTCTATGCATGCCCTTTCTCCCAAGCATCAGTTACCAGCCACTCTTCAGACAGGCACTTGAGCAGATTTGATTTTTGTATGGCTCAATTTGGTTTATTTTGTGTTCTTATCATTACCGGATCAGGCCTAACTGAATTTGACAGATATTATTCAACAAAAAAAATCTTACTCACATCAGGTAGAGTTTACTTTTCCCAGAAATTGCATTTTAAGAGTCGTGAGGCCTATATAGAGTGAAATGGCTTAAGCCTTGGATGAGCTTCAGCTGAATTTCTTGACATAAATCAGTATATTTCAGAGATCTGAGCTTTTTTTTTTTTTTTTTTTTTTTTTTTTTTTTTTTTTTTTTTTTTTTTTTTGTTTGTTTCTGAGCTCCTAATTTCCTCTGTTCTTTGACATTATCATGAAAGAAAATATTTTGGAGGACATTTCCCAGCCCCCATCAGAGGAACAAAGTTCTGTCATGATGCAAAGCAGCAGTTGGTCAGATAAAGATTTTAGCTGAATTCTTGACTATTTGCTTGGTTGCAGAAGATAAAGAGAAAATGATAGTTAATTTCTATGAACTCATCATTTAATCATTACTTTCCAGGCACAGCTATCCCACTACTCTACTATCTTTGACCTTGCACACAGAGATAAGTGCTTCAGTGATTAGGAATTTCTTAACTTCATTATGTTCCAGCTTCGCATCTTGTTAAGAAGAGATAGAAAGTTTGCCTCGGTAACAAATTTTGGATCCCTAAATGAAAGTTAATGTAGGAAGTACAACATAATCCCCTAGAGGAACACCGGGCCAGGTACTGTATATGCCCACTTCAGAATCTGAAATTGTGAGAATTTCATCTACATTAGGCAGCTGGAGGGAACTTCCTAGTTCTAAGTGTGAGTTTCTGCCCTGATTACAGCTCCTTACCCTTTTTCTACCCATCTTCTTCTTTTCTGTGTGTTTTCTTACAGGAAGCTTGAACAAACACAGCTGTGCAAGGAAGAAAGAGGAAAAGTCAGGGAGAGAGAAGAGTCAAGGAAAATTCAAGGAGAGAGAATGTGTGTATTTTTCTAAATCTTAAGATATTACAGTATTTAACAGAATGTTTGAAATTCCTCTTGCCTCTTCTTTGAGTTTAGGATATATGATGTATTCATTTATGTGCACAAAATGATCAGCAGGAGTCTCTTCCTATCTAGGATAACAGGACACTAGTATAACACAGGTATATGGGGAATTCTATTAGCCAATGGATCCAACAAATATGAATAGGGTGATGGGGTTTTTGCCTTCATTATTTTCATGGTGGAAACATAACTAAGCTAACACTAGAGCCTTTCCTTTTGTTATTCCTGCTCATGTTCTTCACAGCCAGACTCTAATCTTCCTTTGATCTTCCTTCTATTTATTCCAAGTCACCCACAGGGCTCTGTGTTTTAGAGCCAAAGTTTCTAGGGTTTAATTTCCCTGAAGGGTCCTCTCCAAGGTTATGAGTAGAAGACCTCTTTTGGAGAGGAGACTAAATGTAATCCTGATACAGACAAATTTCTGAAAAGCAAGAGAATAGAAAGCATGCTTTCTTCCCCACATTTTATTAAAGTGAAGGAGTTAGCTGTTTTTTCCAGCCTAAATTTTTTTTCTTCAACAAATGTGACAGATGGAGGACTTGAAGAGTATGTATTGATGGCATATATAGTAAGTATTTTCTGAGGAACTAGTGAGTCAAAGGACGCCTCTTAGGCAACCTCCACCAAAAAGCCATCTGATAGATGGGAACATGCAGATAAACAAGCTCTGAAACTAAGTTTTCTGCCCTTGACCATTCTGTGATAGACACATCAGTCACGTTTTTATTTTTGCATCATTACCTTCCAGAAAACCTTTGCTGCACTTGCAGGTGCCTGCTCACAAAATCTTTTAATCAGAGAAGATGACATGACAGATTGACAGGTCCTGTTTCAGTGGAAGCTTGTGCAGTTTCAGCTTTCTATCTGTTCAGTATTTACTGGCTGTATGACTGTGCTTTCAGACTGACAGCATCAGTCTCACCTGACAACCTCTCTGTTAGCTTCACTGCCAAATAACCTTTCAAGTAATAACTTGAATATAATATTTTCTTTCAGCAAAATGGTAGTTTATAAAGGTTTAAGGAACTGGTGACTTGTCCAAGAACAGCATTTAGAGCCAGGCATTTTCATTGTAAGAGTAGGGGCTGAGAGGAGAATATGACAATTGTATTTATTTAGAAGTGTATTGCAATTTCATTGTTATAGTTCAGGTAGATACTCTGCTGAGGTATTTGAAAAGGCACAATTTGCATGTTGAAAAGATCCAATTTGCAAGTTTATGAGGAGGTTTTTTATTGAAATGACATGGATAATGGCTTAACTCTTTATGTTATCAAAAAATACAAAGGGAATGTGTCATGAGAGTACCTTGAAAAAGAAGAAAATAGCATAGTGAATCACTCAGCACCATTTCCAAAATCCACTGATCAGTTTCAACTGCTCTAGTTTACCTGAGTTTAAAAAAAAAAATTGAAAGGTAATATATGCCTACCCAAACTAAAATAAAGAAATTCTAAAGCTATTTATTTCCTAAATAATGGAACCATAAAGCTAAAATAATTATAAGGCAACCTTTTTCTTAGTCCATAATTAACACAAGATATGGGTAGAATGTGTAAACTACTGCCCTGTACAGTTCCACACTTTCCATCTTAGCTACTGTGGGCTATCCAATTGACACAAAGGTCATTGTTCTCATTTTTCCAGTATCAATAGAATATTAAAGCAGCACATCTGCTGCTGTGATTAAAAAGTGATGCTGCAGCTGAGATGAAATTTCAGTTTCACAAAGGCTGAGACCAAAGTCTTTGGCTAAGACCAAAGTCCATAAATTTAGCAAATAATCTACTGTGCATTATTTTTTTCTGAAAGGAGACAAGAGGAACTATCATGAAAGCACACAAGCAAGGAAAAGTGGAAATAGGGATGGCCTTTATATTTTGATCAAAGTACATCTGATAATTTGTGTGTGAGAGGTTGTCCTGGGGTGACTCTGATGCCTGTATCCCCAATTGTCTGTTCTGTGTGTGCTGTAGGTTGTGTTATGTACCTTTAAGACTGGTTCTGAGGGTGAAGCAGGGAAAGAAGAAGCACACAGTTTGTTTTGAAAACTGTGTTCACTTCTCCACATTCCTTTTTCTTCCTTCCTTAGGACTGTGTGTTTATTGGATACACAGACAGTGGCCAGAGAGATGGGTTTTTCCTTTTTAGTTAGTTAGCTAGCTGAGACAAAGAAGCTTCCTGGACTGGTTTTTTCCTTTCTCTTGGGATTGTTTAAATCTGCTCTGGACTGAAAACCCAGAGAAGGACTGGAATCTGGCATCCGTGGCCCACCAGGGACTGGACCTTGGCATTTTCCAGCACCGAAGGCACTGGGACTGATAAGAGACTGAGGGAGCCGAGCTAACTCTTGGCAAGGACTTCCTCAGTTTGCCATCTCTCTTTGGAGCAGCAAGAGGTTTTATTGTTTTGTATTTTTTACATTCCTCATGCTCATGGACATTCTGTTTGTTAAATAAATAGCTTTTTCCACTTTTCTCTGAGGAAATTCTTTTTCCTGGACCGTATGGGGAAGGGGCCATTTGGGTTTGCTCTCCAGAGGAACCCCATTCGAAGGCTTCCTCCCAAATTTGCCCTAAACCAGGACAGATGTTAATAGCATGAGTCAAATGCCAAATGTTGCAACAATAATGTGTAGATGCAAGTACAGGTGAGCCAATTTCCTGTTATGTTGCTCTCTACAACTACGTGAAAGGAGCTTGCAATGGAATGGGTGCTGGTCTCTTCTCCAAGGTAACAAGTGTGAGAATGAGAGGAAATGGCCTCTTCAGTGCCAGGAGGATATATAAAATCTACACTAGATTTTAAAAAAAAATTTTTCAAGGAAGGGATCATAAAGCATTGGAACAGACTGAACAGGGAAGTCGTGGAAGCACCATTCCTGGAAGTATTCAAAAACCATATGTGGATAGGGCACTTGAGGACATAGTTTAATGGTGAATATAAATGCAGTTCATGGCTGGGCTAGGTGATCTTAAAGGTCTTTTACAGCCTCAATGGTTCTGTGATTCTATGTAACCACTGCATTTTTGATATTTAGCTTAACTGGGAATGTGTCCTTTTGGACAATGCTAGTAGGAGAACTACATTCCTTTATATTTTGCTCTCTTTATCATGGAATCCTACGATGGTTTGTATTGGAACAGACCTTGAACATCACTCAGTTCAGCCCCCCTGCCATGGGCAGGGACACCTTCCACTAGACCATGTTGCTAAAAGTCCCACCCAACCTGGCCTCAAACACTTTTTGATCAAAAGAACGGGGCATCCACAACTTCTAGAGACCATAGCTGGGTTATGGCAAGCACTCAGTAATGAAGAGGATTGTGTGAGAACACTTAAAAGTTTTTCTGAGATTTCTGACTGGCTCTGCACCAGAAATATAAGAGGCAAACTCAATTTTTTGTAACCAAATGATAAATTTTCTTTAGATATCATTAAGAATAAGGCAGTGCTGATATTAAAGAAAAGGAAGATTTTTTTTTTTATTTCATTTGAGTTTGGGCTTGAATAATGGCAGGAGCCCAAAACAATTCTTATTTAACTAAATAATTTCTCTGTGTCCTCCATGTAATTGACATCTAATGCCACAAGGTATGATCCTTCTCACCTCGTTCAATTTCTCATTGACACTGTGTAAGAGCAGACTTTCATTTCCAGGAATTACTGCATCAAATGTAATTTTTGATTGACTTCAAAAAACTGATATTATGCATAAGCATACAAGCCAAAGAATTCAGTGAGGAAATCTGATGCTCCAAGTTAGGTCTTGTTGCATAAGAATGGCTAGAGACAACTTCAGATATGTTTGAAATAGAAAGAACAGAAGTGAATGAAGTTTTGCAATTATATTCCTTCTGAGTTATCTATTGTTGGGAGAGGGAATGAGTACTAGAAACAAGTCAAAGGGTCTACAATATTGTGACATAGGTGCTGGATGAACCAAACTGCTGTGCTCAAGGAGCCAATGGTTCAAAGTTTAACAGGTAGCCAATGGAATAAGGTATTTGCTGGGTTTGTTATGGGGCCCAACGCTCTTCATGACCACTCTGGACAATGTTAAGGAACACACCCTCAGCAAATTACTGGTAAACACACACTTGGTGTAAATGGCTGGTGAGAATACCTGGCATTTTTTGGGTCCTTGACCAGCTGGAGGAACAGGCTGACAAAGACCTCTAGAAGTTCATTAAAGATGGATGCAAATTTCTGGAGCTGGAGCACAACAACCACCTTGAGCAGTGCAGGCTGGGAACTGATTGGTTAGGTCACAGGTTTGCTGAGAGGGACCTGAGGTTCCCAAAGACAGCAAAATGATCATGAGTGAGCACCATGCCTGTGTGGCAATGAAGACTGGCCATCTGGGCCATGCTGGCGAGAACGTAAGCAGGAGATCTAAGAGTGTGACTGTACCCCTTTGCTTAACATTTGTCAGATCACATCTGGAGCTCTACTTACTTTTGGACTAGATGGTCTTCAGAGTATTCTTCTGACATGAATTCGTCTGTGATTGTAAAAAAAAAAAAAAAAAAAAGAATTTGTAAAGTAACAGTTAAAAACATTATTGGCACAGCACCATGATGTATGGTGCTTTTTCCTAAAAAAAATTCTCTATACTTTATAGATGGATTGATTTCTGCTTCATTATGTTTAATAAGATTCTTAGCTGAGGACATGAGATTTTTTGGCGGATGGATAAGCAATGTGATAGCCTTAAGGCAGGAACTTTAATATGAAGCCACATGAAATTTTTTTAGATAATGAAGAGAAAGAAGAATGTGAAGAATTTATTTTTCAGTTTTGGAGCTTTCTGAAAAGAGGAGCTATTTGACTTTAAACTGAAGCACAAATAGGAAACATGACTTCATATTATTAACTGTGTTGGAGTGAAAATTAACTTAGTGTTAATGCCTAGAAATGTGCATAATTTACAGGCTGGTGTCGGTGTGATTGTTTCCAGATACTGTAGCAATGTTAAACTTTTATTTTCAGCTGGCTTGTTTTGACTAATTTTTGATTGTTTCAGCATGTTGATCTGCACCTTTGTATCAAGAAAATCATCTAATCAGGAAATAATCTTTGGTTTTGCTACTAGTATGGAATAAACTGTGGGCTTGCTATAAGCATGGATTAAATAATAAAAATCAGTGGAAGTGTCATTTTTTTCCAGTTTCTGCTGAAACCTGCTGTTGATTTTGATGGGGTTTGAGTACAATGATTGGTTGATTGAGATACTTATGTAGATACAGAGATACAGAACTATAGATTCTTTAACAATTTTATATTGTTCAAGGAAACGTGCTCCATTGCTTCAAAGTCAAAATAGATTTTTAGATTTTTTAAGTGAAAGACTAGCTACAAAATAAAAAACAAAACAAAACAAAAAAACACCCAATGAAAACCATATCCAGTACTTTCTGCAGCACTGCCTGCATAAAGTTTTTTGGTTGCTATAGTTTATCTTAGACCTGACTTGCACTAAGATATCTAAGACACCTTGCTGTCTCATTATTAATGAATCTCCTGCTATTTTGAAACCACTCATTCTCTTGAACTTTCATTGCTAAAACTCTGAGTGGGTGTCTCATGTAACTTTTTAAGGAAAATATTTAGACTGTATTTTCAGGCAATTTGAAAAATAAATTAAAATTGAATTTGAACTTAGTGTATAAGATCAACGAGACATGTCATACACTGATGTTCTCCAGCATAGATCTGGTTACTCTGTTTTTATACAAAGCACATTTGACTCTGTTAAATACAGAGAAGAACAGTGGTTAAAATTTGGTGGGAGGTGGTTAAGTCCCTTCTTAACTGGTATACTGCAAACATAGTTTAAGTCAGTCAGTCTTTTTAGTTATTCAAACTTCCATATCTCTGGATAAAGTTAGCAATGTCTGACCTCAGCAATCTAATCACAAATCTCTGGGGAAATTCTTGTGTATCAGGAAAAGACATCAGCTTGTTCCAAATCATTCTGAAGTACAACAGAAGCATCAGACTAATGGCTCATATGTGGAATATATTAGACACAAGCAAGAAGCTCCATTCTCCAATGTTTCACAGAAGGAAAGAAAGTAAACAGAAATTATCTTTGATGACATAATCAATGGGTGAGGGAAAATATAATAATTGTGGCTCTTTCCCTCTTTCTACTTGATATTTATGCACCCCTTAATTACATTCTCATTTTTTAATTTCTGTTGCTTTTTGTGAGAAATTCCTCAAAGTGCTACTTTCACTGGCAATTTTAAAATGCTAAAAAAAGCAAGTGGAGAAAAAAGAGAATCATTGTCAAGCACCATCCAAAAGGCTTGTTATTATTTGTTTGGAAGAACATCTTATTTCAAAATTTCATTCAAACTCTTTTTTTATTATTTCAAAATTAGTGAAAAGAGAAGACCTGATACTAATAGTCTGCTAAGTCTCTAGAAGTTACTCTGTCTAGAAACAGAGACTATTTAAGCTAGTACCCTTTGTTTTCCTATATCCTACGCATGTTAGAATTGCATAACCCACTCAAAGATCTAAGTATATACCAAGTATATACTTGGTAGCCTGTAGGTGTTTCTGTATGCATGTGTATAAAGGGTAGGTATGCAGACATGTAGGAAGCTGAAGAATTTCATGCAAAAAAACCACTTAGATGAAGTTTAGCAGAACATATTCCTCCTTAAATACTGCAAGGAAATAAGCCACAACATTCACCATGGGAATCATCCACAGCTGTGTCGGAGGAGGTTCAGACATGATGTAAGGAGCTATTTCTTTATAGAGAGAGTGGTCAAACACTAGAACAGGTTGTCTGGAGAAATGTTTCGTACCTCTCAGTGCTCAAGAAGCATTTGGACAATGCCCTTAAAAACCTGCTTTATTTTTTGGTCAGACCTGGATTGGTCAGGCAGTTGGGCTGGATGATTGTTGTAGATCACTTCCAATTAAGATTATTCTGTTCTATTCCACTCTGTTCTTCAGAGCTGCATCAACAGACTGAGTTATTCCTATTCCCAGACTCCACTATGCCACCATATACCTTCCCATATGAATGTGCTTAATTTAGAGAAAACTTCATGTTTTCCAATGTTCATCTAGTAGCTGCACTTCCAAGCCCAGGCTCAAGAGGGAAATAAGTTACTGCACAGCTTGCATAAGTTCATTTATCATGTGAAAAGAAATGAATGCATAAGAAGTGTAGATTGACTGCTGCCCTGACTGTCTAGCTTAGGGGATAAAATTTAGGGTTACAGGAACTTCCTCCAGAGTCCTTTGAAGTTATCTCCTTGTCTTCATTAATTCTCTAGGAAACTTTAACTCTTATTTTAGAAGGCTGTTTTGCTAGAAATTCTCCATTGGCTTGCTGTGTTTGTAGGCCAGGCTGACTGGATTTCAGTCTAGATGTATCTGGATTTCAGGGATGGTTTGCTCTGCTGCATTAATTCCTGAAGTTCATACTTATCTCATTCGCCTTTTTGGCCTTATCCGATTCAAATCAAGAGGTCAAAATTCCCTGGATAGGCTCTGCTTCCTTTTGCCCCTTAGTGGATGAAATGCTTTGACTTTTTGATAAAAAACCACAGCAGCTTATGGCTGCTGGTAAAATAATTAAAGGTTTCAAAAATGCCAGGGCCTGAGTAGTTTTCTAATGAGTACTATAGGATTCAGCTGTTATGTAGAAGGCTTGACTTTCTCTAGCTGAGGTAACAAATACTGCTGCAGTAGTTCAGGGGTTGGATTCTTCCCTCAGGTTTCTGACTAGGCTTCCTACATGGGGTAAAGGTGGGGTCAGTAGGATCTGAGGAGGTGCCACTTGAACCAGCTAATACAAAAAAAGTAAATACAGGGGCATCTTGCTGCCATCTTAAGGGTACAATCTTGCCCTGTGTGTGTCTGGAGTACTCAGGTCAGGTGCCCAGGCTGAGTCATAGACATGTGCACTTCAGCAGTGCACAAATGGCTTCCTTCCATGAGGAAAAGCATAAGAGTGAACTGATGTTTTATATGTGCAGACCCAGGAGATGGAATTCCCATCTGCACTAATTTAAAGTGATTTGTTGCTGTTACTGCAGGCAGAGTGCTGTGACAGGCCACAGGGCACCCTGAGTAAAAGTTGTGTTGTTGAAAATACCCAGGATACCAATGACCAGATTGCTCAAGCTGGACCTTGGCCATATTGCTTCCAGTATTTAGTCCTGGCTTATGCTTGCTGTGGCAAAATTTTTACCATGCTATGTACTAAGAATGTAGATGTGAATAAGGCAAAATGTGCTCAGACTCTGGAAAACAGAGAAGGAAATGATCAAGGGCAGGGCTAGAAGCATCTAAGGATATTCAAAGTAAAAAATCACTTTATCTTTCATATAAGATGAAACTCGACATTTGATTTCAGATCTAAGATTTCCTTGTGTTGGTATCTAAACCAGACATATTTATATATTTTGGGGTTTAGTTATTTCTTTAGTTATATTTCTTTGAACAAAAAGAATCAAACATTTCTGATTCAATTTAGCCGTGAGTATTCAAATCTTTTAAGATTCTTTGAAAATATTATTGGTTATTATATTATTATATTATTATACCATTATATTATTATATTATACGTTTCAAGAGTCTATGTCCAACTACAGATTTATGTCAAGAAGTAACACTCAGATACATCTGTGGTTCAAAATGAAAGCAATTTAAAGAAGAGCTTTTCTTCTCTGTCCCTACCCCATCTTTTCCATGCTTGTAGAGTCCAGTGCAGAAATGGTAGCAATTTACGTAGCATGAATTTCTTTTTCACTGGAAATTAGGTATGCCCAGATGGATTGCTAGCTGAAACAGGGGGTATTTTGGTACACTTATCTCTGGTCAATTGGAAATACCCTGCAATCAGTGGCTGCTCTGTAACTGATAGGAATGGGTTGCTGAAACAACAGCAGTGGGTGATTTCATCAGTCAAAACTGTCAGTGACATTGACGATAAGGCCACTTGGTGTCAATTAGTATATAAATAAAATGTGGAGAAGAGAAAAAATGTCATGAGGACAAATGCATAAAATTTCAATGAACTTTTAAATGCTAGAGCTGAAATGGCAGTAATTTTTTTTTATTGTGGAAGACTTAAAAAAAGACTTTTAAAAGAAATAAATTATCGATAAATGAAATGTGTCACATCTATCTCCTTAATTCTCTTGGTCTTGGTATAATTATTCACTCTCACAACTCAATTATGAATTTTTAATATGACATTCAAGATATAATCTAAAATTGCTACCCTTGTCAAATCAGTGGAGAAAAGAACAAGTGGTTTATCCTGGTTACTGAAAATGAAAAATGTGCATCAGATGAGTCCCCTGGTCATCAGGGAAAATTCACTAAAAAACTGAGTCCACATGGTGGTTTTTGTACAAGTTATGCCACACTTCAGTCTGATAAACTTCCACTGACATCAAGAAGAGCAGGTCAGGTGAAAATTTTTGAATTAAAATTACCTACTTTTATCTCTTCCTGAAAGCCCCTAAATTCTTAAAGTCTGATGTGATTTTTAATAAAAGCAGCAAAGTTTAAGATTCAGACTTGAAAAGAATAAGCAGTAGAAAAACTTCTTATTAGATTCTTCTTGCTTAGATGCTTTCATGAGAGCTGCAAGAAGTCTGCTGCTAATGAAAAGACATTTTCAGTAACCATTAAGAACTGAGTTTAATGTGATGTGTGAATTCAAAGGGGATACTGAAATGCTAAATGCAAATGCTGTCTGCCAGCTAAAAGATTGCAGACTACTTTGACTCTGGTTTTGGCTTCAAACTCTACTACCTTAAATTTGCAATTTGGCTTAGTTTGGTAGTAAGAGCCATTCAGGTCAGAGGACTTTCAGTACGTGCAGGGGTCCACAACTCGTGATTGCTGAATCCAGTGTTAAATGCATGTAGATACCTCTTTGCTGGATAAAATGACTTTCAGTAAAACCTTTCCCTAAATTCACTCACTAATTCTGCGATTAACAACATCTTTAAAAGCTCATTTCCAAGAGGCACAATCAGTTTTCACTTGCAGCATTTCCAAGAGGCAGAATCAGCTTTCATGTGCAGCAATTATTACACCTTTGTCTACACAATCATTTCTTTAAAAAGGAGCTATGCCCTGAGCTAACAAGCAACTCCTATTTCTACAAAGCTACATGTGTGATTCTTAGAGAAAAAGTGGACTCTAAGATAATTTTTACTTATGGAGTGAAAGGTTACTTTTTAAAAATTGTCTTCAAAAATATCTCTTTCAACAATCTTTTAATTTGGAGACAAAACAAATTGATCAGAAAACTAACAGTTTCCTATTATAAATGCACTACTTTAGTATTTTTTGTGCTTCTGGGCTCTGGTTGTAATTTCATCTGAAAGCACTACATTTTCAAATTTATATAGAAAAACTGCATGGCATTTTGTTGCTATGGCAATATAGATCCCTATTTCTCCATTTATGAATAATAATAAAAATATAATTAAATCTAGTTACATTTTTATTCCAACATTTCCTGAAGCTAGACTTTCATGAAGACATTATATACACTCAATTTAAACAACTTTATTCCCTTTTCTAACAGGATTTTATGTTCTACTTGGGTTTCTTTTTTAAAGCTCTAAGCATTGATTTTACCTTATTTCCCCATAGGCAAATATTAATGTATAAATACTAAATGTTGGGTGTCTTATTAGGACAGTCAAGTGGTGGAACATGCTGCCCAGAAAGACTGGGATAAACTTCAGCCTTGGAATTCATCCCAGCAAATGCTACTTGAAGCAAGAGGCTGGACTGAGATTATTCTGTAATTCTTTTCTTTGGGTCTATCTTATTTGTGGTTCCCAAAAGATCAGTTTATGTCAGCTTGAAAACATAAGATGGGACTATGTGAAGAAATTTTTTCTGAAGTCTCTTTTATGTTGTTTAGGAAAGTAGCTAGCATTGCTGAGAAAGTCTGTTCTCAAAGCCTTCATCACTGTGCCTCATTGTACCTTAATGTAGTTTCTAGTTTTAATTATGTCTTCTGTATCATTTGAGGTCACACCTTGGCATTTTCCTTGAATCATTCAAGGAAATTCTTAAGCATATCACATTTTGGTTGTTATTAGCCTTTACTTCAAACTAGCAATCAAGTGGTGTAGTCTGATAGTGCCATATGATGTTATCTCTTCTCGAAAGAGTCAAACTCTCAGGTGTCGACTGAAAGACTATCTAGGAACACCCTCAGGCAGAAAGGACAGTGAAATTAGCCCTTTGACTTCACAGGGTATGAACTGAGCACTGCAAATTTCTGTGGCACAATGGGCACTTTGAAACAGACCATTTATCAACTGAGGTTTTCTATTTGTATATACATATATATGTATATATACCTGTGTATATGATGCTTATATATGTGATATTTACATATAAATAGTATTTAAATACATATAAAATACAAAAACTTTTGTTGTTTTTCATATATATATATAGAACTGCTGGAGATTAGGGCCTCACAAGATTTTTATAATGGCATTGTTGTGTAAATTATTATTGTATGCTGAAAATTTCATGGGATTTTAAACTCCGTTAAAATAGGTGTCATTCACAGTCCTAGATGCCCACTTCACGTCAGTTAACTGTAAAAAAGGTAATTTTCCTAAATTTCCTAAATTTTATTTTCCACCATGGATACTCCAAATCAAAAAATATTTTTAGGGACCTTCCTTGCTGTCTCACTGCCATATATATGTACATATATATATAATGTAAAACTAACAGAAAAATACTATATGTTTTTAGGTATGTATGTATGAGTGCACAAATATATATATGTGCGTGTGTGGGGGTGTATATACAACCATGCAGAGCAAATTTAAGGCCTTTTTTGCCTACAACTATGTTCTGTACTTCTAGGATTCCAGACAATTATTTGAGACTTTCAAATTAGAAAGATCTGTTAAAGGGGAGTTTGTCTTTATTATTCTGATCTGTCATTTCTTTTATGTAACAAGCCAGCTGTTATTTGAACAGCATCATTCATTTCCTCAATGGAATGATGACACTACAATCAACCTTCATTATCTTCACATGCTCTTATATGAGAACTAAGTGCAGAGGAAATACTTTGTAATTACTCTAGGCAGATTTCCCACATGTTAGAGATGCCATAGATGGGATTAATGAATATTGCTTGAAAAGGTTGAAGTAGACAAAAACAAAATTAGGCTTCAGTAATCGCAACATGCAGATGGGTTGAAATGCTAGTGGGAAAAAATCCCATCGGCAATTAAACTTGCTTCTTGGAACAGCAGATGTGCACAGTCTCTTTACTGAATATTGAGCACACTTGAAAGGAATTTGTAGAGGAAGAATGCTGAAATACACACAGATCTGCTCAAGCAGGGCTGGGACAAGTGACAGGCTTGTGCTTACTTTATTTAGTAGACATCATGACTTGCCCCTGTCTTTGCCCAAAAGAATCCCTAAGTTCTGCTTGTTGATGAGTGAGTGCTCTTCTTGCCATTTCTGCTGCTTTCTATTATGGAAAGCTCTTCCAGCATCAGAGGCCTGTTAAAGGACTGATATAGGACAACAATGATATGGGACAGATTGGCTCTTTAATCTCTGAGGAGTGTCGCTGGTTGTTCTGTAAAGGAGACATTTTGCAGCAATAGCAAAAACTGTCTCTGTTGGCTTCCTCTTCAGATAACCTTCAAGATTACTTACCAGCAAAAAAATACAGCTGAAAGGTCAACAACACAACCAATTTAGCCAGCTAGATAACTTGCTCTGAGTCAACAAGCAGGGAGCTTCAATGTAGAGAGGTAAATGCATCAGCGAACAGCACAAGTATTGGACCAGTTGTTTCAAATTGTAGTGCTTGGTTCCAAGCCCAATCTGACTTGCAAGGTGCAAACAAAAGGTCCACAGCCATCACAGCAGGATGCCCCTTGTTACAACAGCTGGGAAAACAGGAAGGATAAAGGAGCAAGGAGACATGTTCACAGGGTTTCTACTTGTGCGAATTTTACACTGACAGCTTTTATTCTCATATATTCTGCTGGTCAGTGTGTAGAGTGACATCAGAGCAATTAAAGTAAGTATTCTAACTCCTCAGTTGCTGAAAAGTCGACTCCAGTCTCTTCTGGTTGTAGCAATCAGAAGGAATTTGACTATTACCATCTTCCACATTGTACAAAAGAAGTCCTAGACCTGGCCTGGTGGTTAAAAATACAACATTTTCTGTAAAAAGGAGCTTTTCTTTAACAGTGAACCTAAGCTCCCTTCTCTCGCTCCTATGATGGGAAGAGAGTGGTTTCTGCTGTTCCCAGACCACAGGTAGATCTCAGGCAGGATCCAGAATCTGGCACTACGAACATGACAGGTAGAGATGTATGCAGCCACAGAAGTATAAGCATATAAAGAGGTGCAGCATTTTAGAAATAAATAGTTGGACCAAGTCTTACCTGTTGTTTGACCTCAGAATCTACTATAACTTCAGTTCACATCTTGCACCTAACAGCTATGAATTAAGAGAAATCTTTTGGAATTGCATAGTTGCAGTTCAAAAGCACAGTTCTGTCCCTGTGGGAAGTCAACTGTGTTCTTGATTGCAGTTATAATATGAAAAATACTATGCTTGTCACTAAAAGGTGTGTATGTGCCTATCTGTCACTGTTATTTCCTCTTTGAAGGACATGGGAAAACATCCCTGCTACTGTTATATTTGAAATCTTGCTAAGAACAAAAAGAAATGCTTTATATACATACATATATATTGTTAGAATACATATTTATTGTTAGAATAATCAACATTATTATAATCAAGCCAAAATACAGTTAATAGTCAGTCAATTCCAGTAATATTAACTGTTTTAGTTAAAGGTAATATGGAAAAAACCCTCAATAATACTCTTAAAAATATTTTATAAAACAGCTTAGTAACATCTACCATTTCCCAAAGCTGTGCTCACTCTTGCAGCGTGGACCTTACAGCAAATGGCTCCAGTTGTCCTCAGGCAGAGGGACTTGGAGGGGGAAAGGTGGATGACCTAGCAGGTGGTAGCCCTGCTCTTAGTGGAGGGGTGGAACTAGGTGATCTTTAGGATCCCTTCCAGCCTAAGCCACTCCATGATTCTATGAGTCCTGGATATCCTGCACTCTTCAGGAGAACTACAGTGCTGGTAGGAGTATATTCCTCCTTGATCTTGGGGTCCATCTGTAGCTATTTTTACGTGTTTTGTTGACAAGACTTTTACTTGCTGAGCATCACCCCAAATCCTTTGGCAGCTCTTGTGAACATGAAAGGCTATTATGCATCACACAGTGGCTACCTAGGCCTGTTGGATCTTTACCACACAGAAAGCTGCCTTCCCAAAAACTAAAGATCAGGCACCAGTCCCTTGACTACTGCTAAAACTGGCTCAAGCTCAGAGAAGTCCTGAGTGTCTCCACTGTCAGTTCTGTGTCACGCCTGTGGTCTTGTGTGACTAAATTATGTTTATTAATGCATAATACCACTGTGCGACCAGTGGTGGTGAACAGAAGGTGTTAACCTATTCAGCAGTGACTATTCAACATGTGGATAACTATGTGGGAGTGGTGTAAAGCTTACTTCTGCCACCCTAATAAAATCATCTTCAGTTTTTATTTCCCTTTGGTTTGCACAGAGCCCTTGTCCCCATTCTATGGTCAAATCTCTTTTCATGTAAATGCAAACAGACTATTCCTAAATATTCTGCATGCTACAACTTTGTGAAAAATATTTAGAAATTATCGCTGTTGTGAGTTCACAGCAGCCTCATTTGGATTGAGGCAGTGCATATCATAAAAAACCTGCCAGCTGATGTCAGGGACTTATGGAATTTTCCATAGGAGGAAAAAATAATCCAGTATATCATCTATCAAATTTCTGTTTAGTCATCAATTTATATTTAGGTCAGTATATATTAAATCATTATTTCAATTTTTGGAACCCTTATACTTTTCAGAATCCTATTTTTAACTACTGGTTTGTGAATTAAACCACAAAAAATGTGCTAGTAGCTGCTAGTAGCTTGATGACAGTAGTTCCACAAGAAGCTGATCTCCAGTCCTGAGAAGGGTCTTAACCACATGGAAACAGGACTCCTGTGAGTGGAACCCTCCAAACAACTGCCATATAAAACTTGTTTTGTCTGCAGACTCATACACAGCTTCCCATCCCTACACAAGTCTTTCAAGCATAGATAAAGAATTAGTTGCAGAGATCAGCAGATGGCCTTCATTGTTATTATTCCTACTGGCACCTAAAATGCTTTGATCAATGAGCAGGCTTTGGAATCGTATTTTCTCTTCTATTTTCATTTTTGTTTTCAAAGTAATTTGAACATCTCCAGATTTCCAGATTAGACTCTGTACATGGCTTATCTATTTTACCAATATTCCTACAAAGAAAATCTTACCTTCTGCTTCAACGTGTGCCCCCAGTCATTTCTGAAGGCCTAGAACTTAAGTGTGCCTTTCACACCTTCTTGTTATCAGATTGTTGTACACATTTAGAGAGAGATGATAATTTTAAAAAATCAGAAAGTAGTAGATTAGGGGTTGTTATTGTCAGTTAGCAATCAGTATGCCTTATGCTTCCTGTGAGAAAACTTTTTTAAAATGCTTACAAGTCTTCCTTGATAGAGATGTTTTAACTTGAATTTTCCAAGCTGAAAGCCTGGTTTTGCCCAATAGATTTATTTATTCTTAAATCAGCTTGTAAATGATTCAATAACATTAATGGAATAGAAAAATACATTTATTTTGCTCATGTTAAAAACCTCAGCCTGTCTTTTTTTTTTTTTTAAAGACCCATCGTGCATGTGTGCATTTGTGTGCTTTGGCAGGCAAGTGCCTTTTCTCTCTATGGAAAAAGCTGCTCAGCTTTGGCCTTTGCAATGCCACATCTAGCTTATGTTCCAGAGATATCCTCTTCATACAGCTTTTCAGGATAAAGTCTCCCAAAATCCCAGCTGCAGTTGGTCTAGCATGTGGTTAAACAAAACTATGCCTAAAATCATTGTTGTGACCTATTCTTATTGTGCCAAGTCCAGATTTTGGATCTTAGGGGTCTTTTCTCTCCTGTGTCTTTGGTAGCAACTTTCTTGCTGGGCCCAAGAAATATGGAAAAATACTCCCACTTGTTCATACATCATGAGGTTAAAAGTAGCATTGGGAGGTTGGGGTGACCATGAAATGACACATGAAAAGAGGGTGTGGGGCATGGGCTGAGATGCAAGGTTGAAGATGGTGGCAGCTTCTATTGCAGGCTGTAGGAAAAGTGGGACTGGAAGTGGAGATTGAATAGTGTGTTTGTCAAGGCAAGAGCTTCAGGGTGAAAGTGGAAGAGGTAATATAGAAAGAGGAAATTAAAACTGATTGTCAGAAAATAAAATTTTAAAAAAGGAAACAGCAAGCTCCTTAGGCATGTGGATAAGAAGAGTCAAGTTGGGGATCAGTGTCCCAAAGGGAAAAATGTAACAGAGCAGATAGACATGCCCTGACACTGAGGCAAGGTTGAGGGCCAGAGAAAAGGGGTCTGTGTGTAGTAGAACCATGGATGAGGAGCTAGATTAAAATGAAATCTGGCAAAAAGTCTGGGCACTCGAGATTCAGTGTTGCTAAAAGGGAAGTGCTCAAAATGTTATTGCATGGCTGTGGGCTCAGCAAGTGGTCCTGGTTGTTTAAATGGGGAGAAAAGAATTGTTCAGACAAGGAGGTTTTTACTTTTATTAAAAATTGGAGAAATGAGACAGAGAGCCTGGGGCTGTGATAAGACTGACTGACAGAGAAGGGAAAGACTGCATGTGGGGACATTTACAAATGGCAAAGTAAAATTAAGTTAGAAGAGAGTCAACAGAACTGCCTGTATGCAAGCAGAAAACTTTTACCATGGCCCAAATTTGATAAAAAGTTCAATCAAAACTGCACAGGCCATGATCTTGTATATATTCCATACCTGAACTAATAAAACTTTGCAAGGCCACAGATCTCTCTGGGCTGTTTCATTTGTGCTTGTCACCAGGAGGTATTAGGTTAGGAAATGTACCATACTAACAGTATTATGATTCAGTTTCCTGATGCCTTTGCTAGCTCAAATATTTCTATTTAACACTGCACAGATCTTGGTATTATCCATGTCTCTTAAGTTCCATTTATTTTCTTTTTTGTGTCAAACCTGCATGAATCACTGCTATTGCTAAAAGCTTGTTACTTCAAATTACAGAGCTGGTAAAGTTCTGATTGTCACAGTTTACTTTCTTAAAAATCTAGACACTTGTACAAAAAAACCCACTCTGCACAAAAATGCATAAAAAGAACATTTTCAATCTTGAAAATTCACTGTGCAGGAAAATGTTATTAAGTACCAGAGCACAACCTGCTCATGATGAAGAGGGAAAACAATCTTACCTTACATGTCTTTGCTGAAGTGGCAGAGAGATTTTTGCTGTACTGTGCCAAAGTAAATTTTACCCATGGAAAGATAGATCCTCAGCCTAACTAGAAATCTGAGCACAGAACAACCAACAATAATTTATATTACCAAGTTTTCCTTAGAAATAAAGTTTTTCAGATTAATTATGATCTCCTTTCCCCTCTGGGGTTCAGTGGTTGATCAGATTTGGCATTTAAATAGTGCTCTCATTCTTAAATTAAAAGACTGCGGAGGAATAAACTAATGAAGCATTGACTTTTCTTTACTTTTCTATCTCCCTTTTCTTCTTCTACTATGCAGTCCACAAGCACAAGGTTTTATACATGCTCAGTAAAACAATTGTCAACCAAACCAGGATAATTTTGTTTTGAATAAGGCATGTCATTAGGGTTGGTTTTGGTTGTTGTTTTTTTTTGTTTTGTTTTTTTTGAAGAGTAATGAAAAGTAGTTTGCAAGATGACAGCAGACGTAAAAGCCAGACTGAAGGTGTCAGCTTGGGTGCAGCAGTGCAGCTGCTTCCTGCCTTTGAGAAAGGTCAGTAGAATATGCAAACAGCTCACACAGCATGTAATGTAGATGTTGCTGAGGATTAGGGCAGGGGGGTAAGTACAACATGAAAGCAAACAGAACATGCAAGCACAAAATTCATAAACACATTTTACCCGTGACAAGGGATTTCAGCTGTAGCAGGCAATGCCTGCCAGTGGGGCAGGCCAACACACCTCATTCCCCACCAGGGAAAGAGGATGCCTCACCTCTGCAGACAGCCCACAGAGAAGCTAAAGCCCACTGAAATCAATCAAAGCTCATTTACTTCAACGTGCTTTGAATTGGATCTTAAGACAACGCATCCCTCTGGTTTATGTTGTGTGAGCCTACATCCCCCAGCAGGCTGGGATGAAAAAAAGCCTGAGAGGCATTGCTGATTTAACAGGATTATGTTTATTTCAGGCCCTCTTAATTTCAATCAATTTGTCCTAATTTCAATCAATTTGGGACAATAATTAGGAATACATGTCCCCTGTAGTTTCTCACAGAGAAATGCTAAAACAGATTTTTTCAGTTGGAGAGCTGAGTCACCTTTGTTACTGTTGGTATTTCTACCAGGCTATAATGGAAAGCAATGGCTCCTCATTTAGGTGCCTTGGCTGGGTCTCTGGAACCTGGTAGAACAGGGGGCTACAGAAACAAGTCCATGCACATCTCATACTGAAGCCTGAGAGATCTGAACAGCAATAAAATTCTCTAGTTATGGCCTGAATTAAACAGCCCAAGAAAGGGGAGGGGTAATTTGAAAGTTTACTGATTGCTGAGGGAAGGGATGGATGAAATTAGAGTTCCTGAGTCTTCTCTGTCCTTTGACAGCCACAGAAAAAGTATGAAATTATCCCCTTGAGGCATATAATCTTTCTTCATATTAATGAAGGTTTGCCCTCTATAAAGATACTTTCTATTTTACATTTTCAGATAGCATTGCATTATTTTATTGTTCTCTGTTGCGAATGTGGCAATCTCACCCTGTTAGCCCTCTGGATATATTACCAATCCTAAAATGCCATTTTTCTCTTGTCATACAATTGCCAAGTAGAAAGAATTCCTTTTAGCTCTGGCTGGAACAACCACAATGTCTATTTTTTCTTGTCATTCACGCTAGTTTCTTGTGTATTTTGACTTTGCTTTACAGGCTGGATCAAAGTCATCAGCTCCCTTCATGGAGATAACTAAAAGCCATCCCGTGATACAGCAGTGCATCCAGTAGTACTGTGAATAGGGTAACTACAGCTTTTACAAGGTCAGTATCCCACTCTAATACAGTTTTATTTTGTGTCTTGTGGATTTGATTTTTAATTTTTCAACCGTCTTTTCTCAATGTATGTTCCATCCCTAGACAGGTAACAAAGATTTGCCTGATTTTTACATACTGAGAGTTTTTTCCCTACTCCACAATATCTTCTTTTTTCCTTAATTTTTTATTATTAGTCTCCTTGGGTTTTAATTTCAAATGAATACATTTTTATATTGACAGTCTGACCTCTGTCAAATAATCACAATTTTTTTCCTCGGGCACTTGTTGAATATAATCAAATTCCAGTGGATTTGTATTCATTATGTAAATGCCATTATTTACCTCCCATTTGCTCACTTAGAGGAAATTGAAAATGCTAAACTACTAGCACCACTTACAGCTTTGTAGTCAAAGCAAAGCCATCCACACAACAATTATTTCCATAAACATGAATGTCTCATTCAAAGCAGGAAGCAGCATGCCAGTCCATCCCTGTGTTCCTCAGCAAAGGAGTGCAGATGAGCAGAGCTCACAAATGGAGAGAGAGCAGCAAGAAGGAGGGGTGGAGTGGGCTGTAGGGAAGCCAGAGCAGAGAGACTCATCAAAAAGCAGGGAAGGCAAGAGAAAGGGAGAGCATAACCAAGAGATAAGTAGCGAAAAACAAAGCCAGAAAGGGGAAAATCAAGGAGAATGATAAACAGAGATGGAAGGGAGAGAAGAGAAGGAAGGGAAGATAAGGTGACCAAAAAAAGCCCTGAGGAGATAAATTATCTGCATATTAATCAAAATATCCCCCACTTATTGAATCTAAAGGAGCATTCTCTGTCATATGAACATCCTAGAGCCTACATGAATTGAAAAGGAGTAAGATAGGATATCAGTCAAAAGTGCAACATCAGAGTTTCTAAGGCTGCAAATTTAGGATGCAGGAAAGCCTGTCTTCAGCTTCCCAGTACCAGATCAAACTGTTGCAGCTGCAAGAATGTGCAAAGATGCAAAGTGCTGATTCCATATAATCTTTCAGTGCTGGCTCAAATTAATGCAAAACTTTTAGTATGTTAACTTTGTGCTATTAACAGGCTTTATCACGTGTCATCTGTCTTTCCACAGCTGACATAAAGTCAGCATACCAGCATAAATCTAACATAAAACTCACGTTGCGTGCTCTGGCTAATTCAGCAGAAATGTATTCGCGTGTTTATAATTGTGTTTAAAGTGCTGTTCCAGGAGGGCATAAAATTGGTAGTAAATGGTCTTGATACACTGCAAGTGCTGTTATGAGCAGAGGGAAACACCATATACCTGAAACTAAGCATTTAATCAAGTTAATATCTTAAGATTTTAACAATTAACTCTGTTACAAAAATGTATGCTCATTGTTGGAATTAATACAGAGACCTCTCATCAGTAATAGCCTTCAAATTGCTTGTGTCTCCTTGGTGTTATTTCCCATATTTTCCAGCAAGAAGTGTGAAAGCTGAACAGAAGCCTCCATCTGCCCCACCTGACACAAAGGGCTGTTACTTGCCCCAAAATGACTACCAAGTTTTGTCAGGCCTTTGCCTCATGCAATACCCCTGCAAATGAAGTTATAAGTGGAGAGGCATTAGACAGTCCATTGACCACAACACAATCATTAAGGCAAGCTGAGGTCAGCTCTGGCAAAGGCAAAACCAAAAACTACTTAAACCCTGAGCCATCAGGTCAGCCAAAACGTTGCAGATTTTTACTGATAATGGAAAAAAAATCATGTTTATGGGGGTACAGTTTCAGCATTGTGTGTTCCTTTTAAATCCTTTGTAAAACTGTATGACGGTCTGTAAATCTGCTTTACATCTCTGGTACTTGAAAAGATGTGCAATAGGAGTTCTACTTTGGTTTTCAGCTGAAAAATTACTGCTATGTACTTGTGCACTCAACTATCAGTGTTCCGAAGACTAATGTTTAAAATTATGGAGGTCTGAACTTCCATGCTTCTGTAGGAAAAAATATCCCTTCTCCTCGCAAAGCATTTAGTTTAGCCTACCCTGCAGAAATCATGAAAGACATTAGCTCCATCTCAATTATTGCAGTTGGATTCTGTTAGGATCTAAATTTATTTCACAGCAGCATGTATTCATGTGTTGTTAACACCTGACTGCTGAAAATACCAGACTTCTTTCAGTGGGACCTTTGAATGATGTTTTCTAGTTCCTATTAAAAAATAGTGGCTGGGCAAACAAAACCCCATGAGTGAAGTACTGACAACATCTGCTGTGCTTACCTTTACCTAGCTGCAAATTTTGGCTAGAAACTCTCCACACCCCTTCCTTCCCCCTCCCTTTTTGCAGGTCTGCCAAGCATGTATAAAGAGATTATTTTAGCAGATGGTGTTCCTCATTGTTATTCCTATTGGTATCCAGGGATGTTTGAGTCCATGGGCACAAGGATGTTATTGCCCACTGCTGTTGTAGTTCCACTTTGGCTCCAATTTCCAAGTTCCTGCACAGCCAACATAATCTGTGATATCTCCTAATTAATAATACTTTACATCCAGCATTTCTCTCGATGTTTTCAAAGTTGTAATACCTATCTATATACTAACAGGTTGCTTGTGCTGCCAGGAGAAAGAGCATGTAGGTGGTCTTTATAAGCTAGTAAAGAATGCTGAATCATAAAAGAGGATATACTAACCCCTACATACAAGGATAAAAATGTTATTAGATTCTGCCTTGTTCAGTGCCCATGCTGGAAGGTGGTCATGTTACTGTAAGAAGAATTACTTTGCAAAATATTGTTTAAAAACATATTAAAGACAGAAAAACTGGTGGGCTATTTTCCTTTATGTGACTTGCCCAAGTCAATTTAAGCAAATCTGAAAGCAAAGTATCTAAGTTTCCTCTGACCTTGCCTGTGTCTTCTACAAGTACATATCTTCATATGTTTCAAATTATTTGTGTGAGAGTGTCTGGAAATAGGGCCTGTAATTGTGTTAAATGTCTACATTCCCACTGCAGTCATATTAGAGATCTAGTATTGATCTAATGTTGAACAGTATTCAGTTGGATAGAAAAGTATCCAATACTACGTGGAATACTCCTGAGGGCATCCATACATTCCTATTTGTCTGGTGAATTTCTCTCTAAAACAGAGAAAATAATAGTTGAAGACCAATCTACTGACACCTTTGAAGACCTCCAATAAGTGGAATACAAGAGATAAAAATAATTGTCTTTTCAGCAGTATATGGTGCATGAGAAGTGACAGGGACACAAGTTATCAACAAAAATAGAAATAACTGAATAGATGTAATGGCCACATCATCCACAATGTGAGGATGAGTGTTTCTTTAAAATAGAAATTTATTACTGAATCATAATGCATATCTTTCAGTGGTAGGACACAAGAAGTGATGTTTCTTTAAAGGATATAAAATCTGCAACCTGGATTTTGTCTCTATTGCAAAATTACTATTCCCTCATTTAAATGTGTGGCTTATATGTTTATAAGTTGGCTTTAAAACTATCACTTAATGCTTTGTAAATAATGCAACAGGCCTAAACTTTGAGTGTTGGGCCAGAGGCACACTTTGCCTCCAGGTAAAATGCAACAGCAAATTAGATTAGTTTGGTTTATGTATCCTAATACACTAATATATACAAATTAACTCAAATATCCCTCCATAATAGTATTTTATTAATAACATTATATCTTCTTTGTTTTAAAGGTATTTCAAAGGTAATTTTAATAATTTATGAACCGTTATGTTATCAAGCATGTATCTTTGGTAATCAGTTTCCTTCTCTCCCTTCCTTCAGATGTTGTGCATCTACATCTAGCTATATGCAGCTCTGAAAGGGAACTGGATTATGACATATGGTCTATAAAACGTGGCTTTGCTGACTGAGTCAAATACAATAGCTGTGGGGGTCTTCAGGACCTGACCTCGCAATCCATTATTCAAGATGCAAATGTGGCTAAAACATCTAATTGCTAAAGTTCATATTTACTTTCTAATATTACATTCTCAGAATAGATTAAAAAGCTAAGATCTCAGACCTTCTCAGGTCTTAACTTACAGAAGAAGCAAAAATATTCTCTCCTAACATCTAAACTATCCTGACAGGTAAGTGAAGAATTATTTTCAAATCTTTCTATTTGGAATTGACAGCTACATTTCAACACCATTATCTGCCTCCAAAGCTGTGTTCCTCTGCCTACCCAAATCTTTGTTCTAGGTTCTGTCACATTTTCAGCAATTCAGGCAGTTCATTTTAAAAGATGCCAGACTGGGCACAAGCTGTTGGAATTCATGATACTGGACAGGGTGAAGGCAAGAGAATTTTGAAATAATCCTTTTTCTGATTCAAAATTGGAACAGACTGATAGAAGACAAATCTTAGCAGTCCAAGACCAGACTCAAGTATCCCACTGTAACATATGTATGTATGCATATATACGTTTTTATACATATTTCATTGCAGAACATGATCGGTAGTCTTTAACACTGCATTACTTCTTAAAAGCTCTGAAGGTGTTTCATTTACATACTAGGGAATGTTTTGCTATTTATTCTGGGTATTTGCATTGAGTGCAGTGGAACTCCCTACAGACTCTGAATTGCTGGGTGTTAAGTGGAGCAGTCCTTTAGTCCTGCCTGCATGCAGAGAGTAATTTGTGATCAAGGAATTAAAAGCTTGGGTTCTAATGTAACAGCTGGCAAATCAACATCGTGTTTCATTCATTCAATTAAACTACACAGTACGATTTTGGATTTGGTCCAAATCCTACCCGGGAAGAATATGAGGCATTCACTGAGAGTTCAATGGAGTCCTCAGTGACTTGCAGCTATCAAATAAACTGCAGCTCCCACAGCCCTGGAAGATTTATGACCTTCACTGTAAGCTTGAATACAGCTGTTAAGTCCAGAGTTTCAGAGGGCTGAGCCTCTGAAACTCACTGAGTAGATGGGGCTGTATTTGTCAAGCTGACTAATCTCATATAGAGTGGATGTGAATCATTCTTCAAAGTACTGTTAAAAGATGCTGGATGTCAGACATGAAACAGGTCTGTCATCACTTGCTCCAGTGACAGGCACATAGGAGCAAAATACTCTGAAACATGATAACAATTTCAAATATTGGCAGGTACAAGAAGAAGAAAATTTGATTTTTCTTTCCCCACACAAACTGAAATGATACATATCAGCATGCTATGGCAAGTGCCTCTCCTTCCCTTATGGGTCAATAAATTAATTTAGGATAAATGACCATGTCTCTTTATGTTCCAGAGGGTCTGTCTGACTTGCTCAAAGTCACCTTTCCTATATGGACTCTATATTAACTGCTTCAAGGAATTATTTACCATATACTTCCCCCAAAAATAATCCCAGCCCAAACCTCCCAGCATCATTGTTGCACAGTATTTTTTTCCAGATGCTGCTTTTATTTTTCATATTACTTGCCTCATTTCTCTTTGAGCTAGTTTGAGCCGATTCATAAGCAGAAGTCTAAACTGACTCTGTGCATATGTAGCTTCATTTTCCCAACATATTTTTAAAGCATACCAAGATAAGATCTAGAGACTCTATTTCAAAATAATTTCATATATTTTTCTAAAATCTTCAAGAGTTTTCAAATATAAACTCTTCTCTTAAAAATAAAAAAATCCAATTTTCTTTCACAGAATTTTAAATAGATTTATAGACCTCTTATATATTTCATTATCTACTCCCTGGAATTACCTACCTGTTGCTTTGTCAATTACAGGTGAATTTTTTCTGTACATACTGTACATACGTGTGAACCACAGATGCTTTTATTCTTAATATACCTGCTGAAATCTTTGTCTACTAAGATAAATAATCAAACATACAATCAAGCATAAGTTACTAAAAGCACATCAGATAGAATTAGTTAGTCTGTGCTAGACAGAAGTCTGTCTTTGGGCCATGACCAGATTTAAATGGTGCTATCAGAAATTTCCATTACTGTATGCTTTATGACTCTATTTTACATTGTCAGAGTACGTGCAGACATTGTCGTTTCCATGGAGATACAGAAGGACAAATGAAGATGTGCCCATTACTATCAGCCAAACTTCTTAGTGCCCTCTCAGCCTATGTCATCTACTCTTTCAATTTCATAAACTTCTTTTTCACACATCATTTCTCACAGAGAAAGAAGGTACAGCCAGGATGTGGATGGAATATGATGACAGCTTTCTTACCAACAATCAGCAAAAAGGCCCATTCTTTTATGATTTTTCATGAGACTCAACTTAAAAAAATTCCCTCTGTTTTATTAACCTGTTTTATCTGCACTTCTTCACTGATGATAAGAACCTGGAAATAGAGAAAGATTTAACAAAAAAGAGTTGTTAGTGATTTTTAAAATTCACTAGGAAAAATGTTAATTTAAAAGTAATGATTAAAACATCTATTTTAATGAAAAGAGAAAGTCCCCTAATTTAGCTTTGATTTACTTGTGTGGTATTGTATAACACAAGTTTGGTGCAGTTTTGCACAATAAACTCTAAGTACCTTAAATTTTCAGAACAATAAGATTGTACTCCTTTAACTAATCAAATCTGATCATGCAGTGAACTTCAGAGCTAAATAGGCTTGCTTTCTTGTCATCCCTTCAATTCTTGCAAGTTCTTACTGGGGCTGTTCGGTACAGATCACAGTAATCTGTATTGACATGCGTCATCGGAAACATGAAGAGAAAAATGTGAGAACACAGAGGAGGACCTCTCAGTGGAATTTTATTCCTGCTTAATGAAAAGTGAACCAGTACTTCCAAAAGACAGGAGAGAAATTGCCTTAGCAGCAGATGAAGGACAAGGCATAGGACAGCAAACTCCCCTCCTAGTGAATCACTTCTCTGAGAAAATAGACTGAAGAAGAGAAATGCCTCTGATTCTGACTTCCTTTGTTCACTGTATTTTTAACAGGAATTATGAGATTTCTGAACATTTGGAAACATATGAAGAAAAAGCAAGTGGAGCAAGACTGGTAAGACTAGCAAAATGGGAATGTATTCCCTTTTAGTGATAAGGAAGTAGCAAAGAAAACAGGAATGAAAGAAATCCCTATGCTTGTTCACTTTCCAATCCTGGTGTTTGATCCCATCATCTTTTCTACTCTTCTCCCCTTAGGCTGACCTGTATGCCATGTACAGCCTCAGCCTTTATAGTCCTGGCAGGAGGAATAGTTATTTGACAGCTGACTGAAAGGCAGTCACATGGAAAACAGGAATCCAGGTTAGTGAGGTCTAGGACCTGAGAAGCTGGGGCCAAGGTTCCTCTATGATGAGAAAGTACACCCCTTGTTAACCACTGCATGAATCCTTGTTTAGTGCTGAACATAATTTTGAGCTAACAAGATAAAAAACATGTAATGTCTTTCCCCACACCCTTTACACATATTTGATATTGTAAATCCAGTATTTTACCCCAGAGTGAAGTGTGGTCCTAACAGACAGCAGCTGAGATGAAAGCTGACATCTGGGATCTAACAAGTCACTTTTACTGGAGAAATCTAGGAATATTTGCCCTCCTTTGTGTGTCTTAAAAAAAAATCTCAACTGTAGAAAGGGAAGTCACACCTGCTAGCCAGATTCTACTTAAAATGCCATTGTGTCTGCTTAGCTGTGACAGGTAACTTGCAGTGAAACTTTAGGTGCTTAAAGAAGTAAGTTCTCACCTTCCCTCTACAGTCTGTCAATAGAGAGAAGTCACACGGTTAAGTCTGTTTGCTACTTTTAAACAATACTCTGCATTTCTAAACATGGGTAAAAGGGTCACCATGAAGGCTTTCAAAGACACCTTCCTTTTGCCAAAGCAGAGAATTTGCTCTGGAAGCACTCTAACACTGGGAAACACAATAGGCCTAGGATCTCTCTGCCTGATGGTGGCATAGCTCTAATTATACGTAGCCCAGAGCTAAACAAGGAGATTCCCTTCCTTATCCTCCAGTTCCCCTCATCCTTTCAGAACCCCTTGTCCTTTCTCACTGCATCCAGCCTCTGCCCTGCTCATTTTTTTGCCTCTTGACTTACTTGTCTGTTTCTCATCAGTGTTTTCACCCTGCTGACTGCTTGTACTCCTTGCTTCTGCTGATCTCCAGCTCCTCTAATGTCAAAGTAGAGACAAGTGTTAAAGCTGCCCTCATCATTAAGACTTTACATAATACTTGTAAAGAACTGCCAGCATACAGTTTACTTCACAGATTTTCAAATGTCTGAAGGCCATCAATCTCCATCTGGTAATATTCCAAGATGGAAGTGCCAACAAACATAGCTCGGTATTTTCTGGAGACAGTACACAGAAATGTTAATGTTTGCTTTTGGGCTTCAGTGGTGTCCTGCCCTTTTTGCAGGAGGAAGAGAGTCTATTAGGATGGGTTATATTAGGGTGGATATCCATGTGGCACCTGGCATAAGCTTATATCTGCAGGCTGTAGACTGTTGCCCTATGGATTTGCCCCACATTCTCTGAGGGTCCAGCCTTGCAGAAAAATCACTATAATAATTAGTGAGACTGCTCCCCGGGGATGTTTTGTAAATCAAAAGGTTTAATAATGAAAAAATAACAAAGTAACAAAACATCACGGAAAACAAATAATAAACCAAGCACAGGTGCCTGAGAAACCTCAGCCACCTTGCTACCACATCTCGAAAAGACTTTTCTTTCTTTTGTGTTCTTTCTTAAGTACTAAATGTTTTAGGAGGGATAACTTGGCTAACAGCCAATAGAGAGAAATACAGGGTTTGAAGAACAGTGACAAGATCCAATAGATGCTTCTTTCTTGGCCTTGAGCCAATCCTTGTCAGAAGAGTATGGAACTTTCTGGGTTCTTTACCTTAAGGGGTGAGCCTTAAACTTTCGCTATATGGAAACACCCACTGGGTGTGTGGGGTGCATTACTACATTGCCCCTCACAGAGCTCTGAGCTGTAGACAGTCTGTCCAAGACCCTGTGGAACAAATACTGAGTTAATACCTGGTTATGAACAGTCCATCCTTAATGGAAAACATAGATAAGTGAAAGTGGATTCAAAAGATCAGGTGCCATAGGTTTGATTCATACTTAAATACCACAAAACATTACCCCATTGCAACACTGACGTAGAGCAGCAGGAAGGCAGAGTGACATACTGCTGGGACAGTCTCCTGGTATGGAGAAAACTCTCAGACCTGATTGATCCCATTTACTGAAAGTATTTCTTTGCTTACCCGTTATTTCTGGTATTTTATGTATGGCTGGGAATCACAGACTAATTGACCATATTTTGGTTGTGTCCTCCATCAGCCCAGGAAAGGACCAGTTCCACACTCATCTGCTTCAGTTACAGCCCTAGAAAACAATTACTTAGAGCAGAAAATGAAGGGATTTAATAAAAGACAAGCCATTATAATTTCTTATGAACTGTAGCCCCACGAGGCTTCTGCCAAGTCCAGTGAAGAAGGCTTTCACGATCTCTTCCAAAGTCATACAATGAACAGATAACTATTTACTGACAGTTTTTGAGAGGATGATACTAGTTATGGTTAAAAATCAACATTGTAATGAATAACTTTCCATGAGAATTATTTACCTTTAACCAATACTAAGAAAGGAATGAAAGGGAAAATAATAAAAATGAGTGTAATATGATAGACTGAGAGAAATATTCCTGCCAGTGTTAATATAGAAAACAGTTCAAGATCTAACTATTAAATATAAATCAAATACACTATCAAATGGAGAAAAAATAGAGAAGAATCTGTAAAACCTCTCTGATAGCATGTCAGGTTGAAAACCACTGACCTGCCTTAGAGACCAAATAAGTACAAAGAGATGAGCCATATGTAAATTGGAACATGGATAATAGGGAGGTGACAGAAACTTGTGAATTAGTTCTTCTCTGAACTTTCAAGGTCTCCTAAATAATGAATGATATTTGAAAGATTCCTGTATGACATTGTGGATTTGGAACATAAATTGTTTTAAGGATATAAGCACTATTTCTAATTTTTTTTTTTCAGTGGAAAAAACTAATGGAAGAAAAGCACTTTAGCCCACAGCATCAAAGCCCCTACTAGAAAGGAGGTCTTGTGTTCCTGTAAGACCTTGGGCTTTCAGTATTTCAGGAATGTTATGTCTTTTAATACTCTTGCCTACATTAATATTTTCTTGCAGCCTTCTTGTATATAACCTGATGTGTATTGACAAAGCGGGAGAGAAATAATAGGATATCAGAGACAGCAGGAGGTCCATAAGGGTGCAGTACTGGGAAAATGAAAGGCAAGTGAATAGATAAATGGAGAAACATTGGGAGGAAAATAGAGGGGAAAAGTAAAGAGAACAGTGAACACAGCAGGGGACTGTGCTTTGAAGAAAGGAAGTGCCATAAAAGCAAATGAGAAAAAGCACAATGAAAGAGGAAGGGAAATGTTTCATCTAGGTTGTACCTAATCAGAACAGTCAGAAGGATATGGATTTTCTTATTAAGCAGAGACTTCAAGGGACACAAAGCCTACTAAATGGCTCTCTGTCATCTGTTTTGCAGGTACACCTGTGGGAAGAAGGAAGCAGGCAAGACAGAAGAAAGTAGAGAGAGTATGACAAAACTCCTGCTCCTCTGACTGGTTTTTGGCTTTCACAGTTGCAGACTGTACACAAAATTACCCTAAGCATCTTAGCACCCACTCAAAATTCTGCACCAGCTGAACTTCAGTTCAAGCTGCTGTAATATCCAAAAGGGAAGTACAGAAGTCAAGTCAAATTCAGGGTTCACCTTGTATAATAGCCTCAATAATAGCTGTATTAGCTATTGAGTTTGAAATCTATTTTCTGAGTAGATAATAAATGATTGTGTCATTCACAATATTCTCTTCAAAACATATTCTGTCCCTTTACTTCCAGTGGCAGAAACAACTCTTTTATGTATTCTCTGCTAGCTTTTAAGAAAAGATAAAACACATCAATATTATCTACCAAATAAGAGCCACCTTATCAAAGTAATTTTCATGCATTTTTTTCAGAACAGGCTGATTCCCTGCCATTCTGGTTACCTTTGCATGTTGATCGTGATGAATTCCAGTTTTGTGAGTGGAAAATTCCTGAGAGAAATGTGCCTTGTAGAGCTTCCACTCACATTCTTGGATACTTTAGGCACTGTGGTAGAATTTCCCACAGCAGTAAGGGGCTATGTTTTAGAGATTTAAAATAATTTCAGTGTCAATACATTAAGGCAGTGGTGTCTTTACACATTATCACAGCCTTTCTAGATGCCTACGTGGTGTTTCTCTGCAGATGGCTCAGTCACTTAAAAAAGAAAAACATGCTGAATGTGACAGTACCTACCACATCAACTATGAAAAGTGGAAATAGCAGCTCAAATTCTTTGATACTGTTACTCCAGGGGAGGGAAAGTAAGCTATAACATCTGTAAGCTTTAGCAGATTTGAGACACCAAATCCCTTTGATTCAGCTGAAATGTTATGTGGCTAAGCAAATTCTAGTTTTATAGTTTCCAGACAATTTTGCCTCTCTCAGCTTTCCAACTTAGGTATTCATCATGCATGTCTTTTGTGTGTATTACAGTTTCAAATGGACCATGATAGTGTTTGAGAGCTCCCAGTGTGAGAATTTGTACGGCTCCTTATTTTGGCTGAACAAGATACTGAACTCAGCAATGTTAAATTCGAAGTTTGTAATACCTGTGATCTCACCATTTCATTTTTTTTGCACACAGCCCACGATATTCCTTACACTTCAACAACAAAATAATGTCTAGATTAATTCTAAAGCTATATAAATTGTCAAAATTTTCATTTCATTTACAGGCTTCCTGGCTAAATCATATGTAGACCATTATTTGTGTGAATATAGCTATATTTTTGAAAGGATTATAGGGGCCTTGGAGCCAGTCCCCTAAATGACATCACAAAGAGCAATTCTTATCCTCTTTTGATTAATTATATCCATAGGCTTAGCAACAATTCAGCCTCATCAGTTTGATTCAGTGTGATGCCAAGATTTTAGTCCACTCTATGCAGACACAGTCCCACTAGTTGTAGTTCCTACAGTCCCATAGTGAAACTTTATTAAATAGCTTGTGGCTATTCAGAGAACATAGAAACAAACACTGTTGCACTGGATTCAGTGGATCTGAGACAACTTAGGAGCTGAGCAGTGCACTACAAGCTTACCATCTCCCAATTTTCACTCTTAAGGTAGCAGCAGACAGAAGAGAACACAAATAACAGGATAAAACTGAGATTATTGAGCTCAGGTGTGGGTTACCTGTGACTTTCAAATGACTTATGCTTATCAGCAGGTCAAGCCCAGCTACAATAGTATTGTAGCCATACTATTTTCTGGTTAATGCACTAGAGGAATAAACTGGTTCTCTGTTAGGGGAGAAAAAAACCCCAAAAAACAAAAGAAAAACCACGAGGACCTAAGTAGATGCTAGCAGATTATCCTGCAATATATGATAGTGCTGAGAGAAAACAGAGGGGCCCCTTGGGAGCCTGATCTATCCCTTAAGTGCAATGCCCCCTGCAACCTTCATCTTGGATCTCTGTGAAATGTCCTGTTTTCCTGCTGATTTTGCCCACATGAACATGAAAACCATGTGGGTTGGAGGATCATGAAGATGATCTACTCTTCTAGCTTAGATGGGAGTAAAAGGGTAAAACTTACATGTGTCAACAGAGAGGTTTCTCACTGACTTCAGTGTTTGCTTTGCTGGGGCTGTGAGTCAGAATGACACACAGGTGGTGGGGATTTAGTTATCTCTTGAGTGTTTCCTGTCTATTTTAAGCAATTATCTGGTTCAAATGACTTAGGAAGATCAGTATGAAGTTTGCAACTACTTCAAGAGGAAACACACAAGACAAAGCCCCTGATTGATTTGCTTCTATATAAATATAACCTTAACAAAATACAGTTTTCTTGCTGTTAGCAGTATACTACTGATGGAAGAAAGGAAAGGTATAAACTAATTATCCCCCTCCCTTTGTTTTGTGCTTTTCTTACTGCAGGCTGCTGAAATGAGACAAATCTACCAAAAAACTTTGCCTTTGTAGTGTGATCTGATGGACCAGGTCTGAGGCATTGAAGCACTATGAGGAGGTGGGAAAGTATAATCTCTTAATGTCAGCAAAAGGAATATATATGTTCTATTGAGAGATGAAAAAATTACTCAAGTCTACACTTATTTTGCTCTCCTAACTGATCAGTCAGGTAGTCAAATAAAGACAATATTAGTGAGAGTTAAGAGTCTTAGATCAAGTGTTTTACCTACAGCAAATGAACACATGACAGTCTTAAAATTCAGTCAGAATGCTCCAGAGATACTGAGCAGTCAAGGCAAGTAAGAAGCCCTGGGGTCTCATTTCATTCTTCATTGATTTCTATGAAGTGCAGAGCTCAGTAAGGAGTGAATTTTGAGCCTCTGCAATCTTGTAAACCCTGTTTTGGAGACTGGAAAGAGATAGTAAAGTAAAAAAGAGAAAAAAAAAAAAAAAAAAAAAAAAAAAAAGATAGAGGATTTTTTTCCCATTGTCTTCCCAAATGCTTGACAGAGATGAACATGTAATTTCATCTCACAATACCTTCCTGATTACATGACTTTAGCAACAGTTTTATTTCCTATAAATCTCCAGGTATTTTGTGTTGCTCTCTGACTTCCTGAATAAAAACATTTCGGCAGTTCTTTCAGTTTGTGCTGCCTCCACTAATGAGTTCTCAGAGGTACATTAACCAAAATAGATTTATAAATGAGAGTTGTTAAAGGAGACTCTTAGTTCAGAGGGCTTGAGAACACGTGTAAGAAGCCTTCTCCTCTATTTTCTCTGTTTTTCTTGCACAAAATTTCCCTTTTTGAGGGAAAAAGGGAGCTGCCATTCCCATTAAGTGCCCAGCCTAAACTTGATCAGACAGTGTCATCTTTCCTTGCTGAGATACACAGTATCCCAAGTATCATGTATGCCCACAAGAATAAAAGTCTTTTAACTCTATTCCTATTTTCCCTCACCATTTTATTGGTGCTGGGAGACATCAGCTATTTAAATAATGAAAAGGAACAGAACTGAGCAGTATAAGGAACATAAGCAGGCATTACAGCAGGTGAAAGGAATCAGATATCTCCAGGGCTCAGATGTTGTTAATTTTCCCAAGTTCTTGTTTAATTCTGAGACAAAAGTAAGCATTCATGTGCAAGCTGGCATGCTAAAGTCAGAGCAACCATTCAGCCAGGAGTAGTGATGCAGCATGTAAACTGAGCTTTGTTCTCCTCATTAGTATCTGACCTATTGTGAAGCCAGGAAGTGAGAGAGTGTTCCTCAGGCAAGACAGGGATGTGTCTAATTGGCAAAGGATGGCAGCTTTCTCCCCATGGATGGATGCTCCTGTATTTTTTTGCCTCCTTTAACTGGTGGCAGATAATATGAGGGAGAGAATGCAGCTGTTTGTGTGTTCTTAGCAACCGCCCATCATCATTTTATGGTGGTAAATGAGAGTGGAAACCAAAATAGTTAAAATACATCAAATGACATCATTGGACAGGGCTTGATATTAAAGCTGCAGCAGGTGTGGAACTTTTTTGTTCAGCCCTTTTTCCCCTGACAAAAATCATTGGCCAACTGCTGGAAAACCATTTTTAGTGCTGTAGGATGACATTTTGTGTTCATTTTGTTCAACAGCAACAATTTATAAATTACTGTGACTCTACACATAAGGCCCTCCATTACAAAATACCACCCCAATCCTTCTTCCATTGTGATTGATATAAAAGCTCTTATTGGTTTTAATGTGTTCTGTATAAAGCCCTGTGATTGTAGTGGGGAGTCAGGAATAATTTATGCCACCTACTGATCAACTAATACTCTCTGGTGTTTTTTTCTTTGTGTTTGGAATAAGAGAGCACAGACAACTTCCATTTAAGATAATTTGACTGAAGACTCCTGACTGAGATTAAGCTGTGTGGAGTGTTTTCTGGTGTTCCTATTTGATACGGGATAATAGTAATAATAACACTAGCTTGTAATTTCTGCAGTCATTAAAACCTTTGAAAAATAAGAAAAATGAGTTACATATTTATGACTATCTTGAGCAAGCTCATTAAAAATATTTGTCAATAATGTTAAACTGTGAAGAAGAATTCTGACAAGTTGTTTAACAGAACATTTAAAGTTTTCATTTAAATTACTTTCAGTTGTCTGAAGTTCTATAGTTATTCCATGAAGACTTTGAATTCAGCTCATAGCCTACTCTCTTCTTTTTTTTTCTTTAAAAAAAACCCCACTAAATCAAACCAGAAAAAATTAGCAACTTAATCCAGTAATTTCCCATGTGGCTTTCTTCCCTTCAAAAATAAATTATTGACTCATGAAAACTCATTGTGTGTTCTCTCCTCCACCTCACTTTTGAAAGTGCCAGTGGCATATGCTGTCCTATGGGAGAACACGGGCCCATCTGTTGTATGTAGTGTGACTCTTTATACCTTGCCAGTATCTCCAGTTGTTGGATTAAGGGTGGTATAAGGTATAACCCTGTCAATCCCTTTAGTGTCTGTCTGTGTGAGTGATTCTCATGAATTTGCCTAATCCCTTTTTGAAACCACTGTTATTATCTGCCTCAATATCTTCCATGAAAACAAATTTCATACCACCATTTTACTCTATAAGGATTTTGCATCTTCCTCTATGTTGAATGAATTCTTCTACTTTCGGTAATTGACCCTTACTTCCTGTATTGCAAGATTTAGCAAATAAGGTTCTGCGCTCAGATTAACCTTTCATGACTTTTCAAACATTTCAATCTCACACTTCCTTAGGCTTCTACTTCTGAAGTCTCAATCCTCTGAGCCTGTCCTCACAAGGCATTCAGTCTGTCATCCTACTTAACTCCTTACCATTACCCTGTTTAAGCTCTGTTATATCTCTCCTAAAACATGGAGATTTCCAGTTTTCTATTTATTCAGGCTGAACTTTGAGGACAGAAATCCTTAACTAACAGAAATCCAAAACTTACGCTACTTTTTCCCCCTGAATTAGGATTTTTCAGTCTCTTGCAGAAACATGCTTCCACTGAAAAAATTTACACCAAGGATTGTCCAAATAACAAGAATGACGCAAAAGAGGGCTAAAGAATAAAAAGAAGAAATGTAAATATATTCAATGTTTTTCATTTTCAAGTTCAACTCAAGATGGCTCATCATGCCCTTACATTACTTAGTGGGGAAAAAAAGTGGTAAAATATTTTGAAACATATTTTGCTTTTTCAGAAAGTATAAGACAGTCAAAAGTCAAAGCTCATTATTGTTTTGAAATTTGTAGGGGAAATTTTGTCACCTGGATTTGAACACTATCCATGGCTGTAAATATCTGTTTATCATTAGCAGTAGTTGATCATATACAGTACTGTAATAAAATGAGATGGAGCCATGAGACTGAGTAGTTTTCAGGAAAGTTCATGTGTATGCATATACACATCCATTTTCTAGACAGTCTCTTTGAACTCATCTTCCTTTTCCCAGAAACATCATGTTACCTGTCTGAGTAGCTCTCAGGTCATTTATAGTTGTATAGTTTTACCTTAGTAATTTGCAAACAGAGCACTGAAATCCAAAGAGAATTAAATTCTCACAAGTGAGTTAGGAGCATGATGCTCTCCAGCTGTTTCATGGGAAATGAAAAAAGAGTACATCATTTAAAAATCTCTGAAGAGGAAACTGTTTCTCTCTGTTGCCAATTGAATTACTGAGTTCAATTACATGTGGAAGAACTGGTCTGTAACACTCGGAAACATTTTTAATCTTGTTTTAAAACCAGTAAGCAGGAATTAATTTAACATAGAACTTGGCAGTAGTTAATTCAGTGATTAGTTACTCTGTTACATTTACTTCATACTGACTTTTTTTTTTCTCATTTTTCAACTATTTCATATTATATTCCAGAGATGGGTAAGTCAGTTTGGAAAAAATAGAAATTGCTGTCAAGTTCAACTCCAACTTTACTGTTCTCCAAGGAGAACCAGCATATTATTTATATTTTTGATTTATATATATATATATATTTTTTTTTTTAGATCCAGAATATTTTTAGGAAATGGTATAATGTTTATTTTTCACTCTGTATACACTTTGTGATCTCTGATATTTGGACATCTGTTTAAAAATAATAGTGATAACATATACTTTTGCCACAGCCACTAATTAGCTTTAGTAGATTATGATCAGCAAAATTGATTATAGGTCATATAAAGCTGGTATTCAGAATAAAATGTGTCAGGTTTTTATTGGTATGTAGACATTATTTTTAAAATATTCTATTCAGTTAAAAATATTTATATATGTGTATATATGTATATATATATTAAAAAACCAGGTAGCTGTCTAAATCAAGACAAAAATAAATCCCAAATTTCTTTTTAAGAAAAGGCTTTAACTGAAAGGGTACCTCATAGATAGTACCAGCAAGCAAGCTTCTGCAGCATTCTTATCAGCATCTCAGAGGGATGGGTTCAGAAATTCCAGTGGAGCACATCCTGGAGGGCCTCGCTCTTGCTGTGTCTTCAAGATTGATAAAGATAAAACTTGGGAGTATGCCAAGTCAGCTCTGGATCCTTCTGTGATTTCTTCTGGAACCAACAATGCTACTGTTAATTAAAGAGGTTGAAATTCCATTCTTGAGTGTGTTGCCTTTTAATGAAATACCCTTCAAGATCTTCATGCTGAATAAGCTGGTTACATGATAAGAGTCTGTTAGTATGAATTATTTAGTGGATGTGTTTCTTTTCAATTCAGAAGGAGGAAGCACAAAAAACATGTCAGCAGCTAAATGACATGCATTTTAGAAAAAAATATGACAGATCATGTGATGTTAGTTGAAGCCATGTCGGCTTATCCTCTCAGAGCAAAAATAACTAGGTATAGCTTTCTTAGAGCTGTCTGCAATCTCTTTTGTAACCAAAGTAAAATTCCATGATGTGTGTGAAATTGCTTCATGCCACCAGGACACCTGTGAAATAAAAATAATATAAAGAAAACCTCACAATGGATCTGATTTGACAAAGTAGTTACTGGGTTTTGTTGCCCTATCAGTGAAACTTCCTTTAACAAGAGCTGGAAATGCCTTGTGGCTTAGAAAAGCAAACACAAACCCACAAGGATCACCAAGGAACATAGCCATTATATGTTTTATGTTACAAGTTGATTTTGAGAATTTTTGATAGGGAGGGGAAATTCTCTGGGTATTTGACAAGTTCTTACTCCTTTTTTTTTCATGTCTTCCTTATCTGATGATCTTGCTTCTTCCTTTTGTACACAAATGCATAGATCAAACAGGGAAACTGAAGCTCCATTCCTGCCTCCATGCTAGTTACCAAAATTATATTTTTCTCATTCTGTAAGGAGCTGTTGGGTTATTTAAAACACAATAAAATAGGTAAAAAAAAAAAAAATCCCTGGTCACCAGCACTTTGTCAGCCAGCTAGGATGCTGAAAATCTGTGTCCTGCTATGTGTTTCAATCAAAATTTATGTTAAATAAACAGCATGAAATACAGTCCACTTCAGCTCAGAATAGTGGACCAATATGTCTCAGAAAGACAATTTTACAGCTTACTCTGTTGTAAAAGTTGAAAGTGAACTCAATTCCTCTGAGTCCTGTGAATGCACATTATTCATATTTACCTCCTGAATTGAAGGAGACTAGCATATTATCTGGTTTTAGTAAAATCATGGCGCTAAATAGAAATTAATTTGCATTTTCTTTCAGGTCTGATTTGTAAAATACATTATTTTCAGAACAGGCACACATTATTTGCCAGACTTAATATTCATGCTTCAGAACATATGCAGCTACAATTAGAATTATGGCAAAAATGTAATGAATTACTCCAACTATGACTGTTGAAATGATTGTAAATTATGAAACCATGTACAGTGTTACTGCAAACAATCCAAGCATACATTTAAGTCTTTAATTTTTCTGAATATGGACATACACCAGAATTTTATGTATCAAGGTTAAAAATTTGATCATAAATATCCAAAATTAATTTTAAGAAGTCCTTTTACTTATAGATTCAGAATGAAAGGAATGTAAAGCAGAGTAATAAATATTATGAATTATTAAAGATGGAGTTATAATTCTCTTTAACCAGTAAATAATAAAGGAGGATTTATATACATGCTCATGATCTTATAAATCTAAAGAGTATTACTTTGCTGGTAACTTGTTACGTGTTTCTTGTATCTAGATCACTTTAATTCAATGTGTGATTTAAGTACTGCTGAAAATACTGACATATTGACCTGTAGGAAAATCATTTTCCCCTTTTCTTAGTCTGAAAAGTTAACATCTGAATCATAATATATTTACAAAACTATAGGCAGATTGTTGACTTGATACTGTGTTTATTTTTGGTGAGGAATCTGTTTTAACTTCAGTAGACAAAAACATGAATTTATGCGTTATGAGTATGTATGTGACAGTTTAATCAGGATTTGTCTTGAAACACAAGTTAACGAACAGTGTTTATTTCAATATGGCTTGAAAAAGTCCCTTTCTTCTCAAAATTAAGGTCATGAATCTACAAAAATGAAGACTTTGTAAAAAGATAATCACCACATTGCTTTTCAGCTAAACAAATTATGTTTATAGGGTGGCTGTAGGTGGCATTATTACACATATGCTGCAAATAAAACCTCAGAGCTTCAGAGAGAAGACATTGTCCCATGAGTCTTACATTAATTTGCACTCTGGCCGAGACTGCGGCCTTTGGAAAAGTGCTTTGCAAGAGGGAGGGAAGTTTCCTCCCTTCTTTAAAATTTGAGTAAATGCTCAAAAGTAAGAGATTCTCTGCACATCAGGAGTTTTTGTAATGACACTATTCGTGGGAGAGAGACACTTCCTGTTGGCTTTGGTCCACATTTTTATGGCTGCTCTGTGTGTGTGTGCATGTGTGTATGTGCTGACAAAACAAGCCAGGTTTAAAGTCTGTTCTCACTAAGGCCTTATTTTTTCCTCCACAAGTTCCTGAAAGTCTGCTTCTGAGCAATGAGGGAGGACCACCATAAGAAGGGATTACTGACATTGAGAGGAGAGGGGGCAGCATACAGGGAACACTAACCCAGTTAAACCTGTACCATCAAAGTCAGTTGTAACATTAAGTGTGTGACTGATTATATCTTTCTAAAGGAAATCTTCAGATTTATCTGGAAGCGTATGCTTAATACCTCTTTAGTTTTCCTCCTATCTACATTAAAAGATGTCCTCCACAATTTTTCCTTGGATGTTGCCATAAGTATTAAAATATCTCTGCAGGAAGAATTTTTTAAAAATTTGTAGACTGCTTTGGGAAAATATTTCAATACGTGATTGTCAGAGCTTCAAATTCTGTCAGTTTGCAAACTGCAACTCAATGTAACGTAATGTGTATCTACACCATACTGTAGCTTGCATTCAAAGCAGGAAAAGAAATTATGGTGGAGTTTCAGAATGCACCAAATGTGTAGAAGTTGGTTAAACCATTCCTCATGAGAATGGACTAAATATCTAGCTAGCTGTTCTCTACAAAGTCAAAGGGAAAGATACATCCAGTGGATAAATCTTTTCCCTTCAAACATGCTTGAGGGAATATATTTCAATAACAGTAATTTTAATTAACCTCTTAATAGTACCCCACAACATAATGAGCTAAATGAGTTCAGGATTAATGACTACAAGCACCTGGGAAGACAGAAGTACTTTCAGTGGCCTGTGTTTGCAGTATTAACTGAATAAGGAATTTAGGTGAGACTACAACCACTACCGTTAGTTGCCAGATGCTGCCATTTACCTGGTGCTCTATAAAGCAGCACCATCAAATTTTGCGTGTCAAGAGTTTGTCCTGGACTTTCCATCAATATCAACCCATTTGCTACTGAACTATTTCTGACTCTGCTATTTCTGACTCTGAGGACAAATAGAAGAGCACAACCACCATATGAACTTTCTCTCCACTTGGAAAAGTACTTTTTCTGCACATTTATTGGGATAATTTCTGACCTTACTCCATACCTCAGATCATTCACAAAACTTTCTACAGCTGACATAGGGGAAACTATTCTGAATCAGCTGAAAACTTAACAATATAGATGAGTGTGTGCAAGGACTCCAATCTACCTTGTTCCTGTTCATTTACTGATAAAGATGTACACATTAAGATATTTTGAGATAGAGTGACAGATATTCCAGATTCTGCCCTTGTTTACATATTTCTCGATAAATCCATTGAAGTTTTAAAGAAATCTTTAAGTCACACAAGATCACATAATGTGAGATCAGAAGCTGGTTCTCAATGCTTATTTCAAAGACCTAGTCTGAAAGTCGTAAGAGATGTTTAGGTATAAGCTCGAGTTTCAAGCAACTCCACAGTGACAGCTGAGGAAGGAGGAGGACTTTATTAAGGTCCAATTAATCTTGTGCTAAAGTAGCTAGCAAAAAGGGTCATATGAATTCTCCCCCTTTTACGTACAGCAAGTCAAGATAACTTATACATGAACCTAAATTAATTTTTACACAAGAACTCCTCTGTGGATTTAGTCTAAAGTCATTTAAGTAACAGAATTTTGTTCTTATGGCTTAGTATCAGCTCTAAGGTAGGTTGTTCTGAACTTCATTTGCTGTGTTCTGAAGCTGTCATCGCACTACAAAACTCTTAATTTGTAACTATTATTACTGACTGTAGTGTTCTACACCAGACTTTTTTGCTTCTTGTTTTTGTTTTTGTGAGCAATTTTTAGCACATAAACCTTTTGCTCTCTTAAATGCTTCCAGTTTTCTAGGGACACTGTAAGTGTCCCTGAAATCAGTAGGTGCCTTTCATTGACTGTGAAATTTAAATCAGAGAAATGTAAGGGCAAAGCACTTTCCAGAATATCAGCATGGTAGTAGAAATGCCATTGAGTCAAAAATCTTAAAAAACCCCCGTAGAACAATAATCTTGAAATAAATGAGATATGTAATCTTAAAGAAATACATGGCCTGCCTGCACTTACAGCTCACTTTTCTCTTGTGATCCATGTAAAAAAAAAAAAAAAAAAAAAAACAAAGGAGAAATTCTTCAACATTCTTATTCTAAAATCTTTTATACAGCTGCATAATACATGGATGAAAGAAAATCAGTTTTCTTGGTGCATCATTTCAGTGCCACTCCAAGGCAACACTTTAAGCCATGTTGCCAAAAGAGCTCTTTGGCCATAGTAAGCTATCTTCATGAAAAATGAGATGGGAAGAGGTTGGTGGAAAAGACAGTGGCATAAATCTCTACCAGAAAGCTTTTGGATCTTGCATAAATTCTAGAGATAGACAACACAGATTGCATAACAACTAGGTAGATAAATATCCGCATGCAACTTGTTGGCATGTTAACAGGGAAAAAAAAAGCACTTTCAAGTATATTGTACCCAAAAAATTAGTCTCATAATAAGAATCACTGAAAGAAATTTAGATAGCAAAAGTCTGTTTAGTATTGGTGATGGACCTCTGCAATTTCCCATTTGAATACTATGTTTCGATGTTTTTGCCTGTCCCTTGCAGGATAATTTTATGATGCTTTATCAGGATGATAGTTATTGCTATCTAGGGAAAACATGTCATTGATTTACTAGTTTTCCATTCACAGAAAGAGTGAAAGTGAACGACCATTGGGAAATATGAACTCATTTCTTGAAAAATATTTATCATTTACTAGTTGAAGATATCTGATAGAAAGGTCATTTCTGATGAAGTCTTATTCCAGGTTTGTCAGAATAAGGACTGAAAATGAAAAACTGAAGGCGTTTATTTGCTCTGGTTGCTGAGTTACAGGGAACGGTAAGTCCTAAGTGCAGTAGGAAAGCAATGAATTCCCAAAGCTTAATGTGTAATGTTCTGGTTTCAAAACGAAAAGACTAAATCGGAGAGTAATATTTTCCTAACAAGCAAACACAAGAAGTCATCTCTAGATTGGCATAATGACATGCAGGTTTTTCAGGGTCACATGCGAAGTTGTACTTCACATGTTTTCCAGCAGAAAAGACCAGCACAGTATGAGGCAGCTCCTTACAGTGTGGATACCAACAAGGACCTCTGGAGAGAAGTTGGTCCCAGCAGGGTGGGAGGGCAACACTGGGCACTGGCTGGTCAAGGGTCATGGGTCACTGTATGTGGCATAAGAATCAAGGAACTCATATGTAGCTAATACAGTATCAGCTGGGGCTTGGCATGGCTGGAGTAGCAGGAACATGTGACCTGTGGTGGCAGAAATGGTTCCTGCAAAAATCTGGCGACAGCTGCAGCTTTCTTTCTGGTTTTGTTTGGGGTTTGGTTTTAATTTTTTTTTTTTTTTTTTTTTTTTTTTTTTGTCTGGTTGGTTGAGATTTGTTTTCTTGGCGGGTGTTTTATGAAGGAAGACTTCCCCATTTTTCTGCAGGCATTTAGAGGGCAGGCATCTATTCATGAAGAGGATATGTACTGTGATATCCCTGCTCAGCATGAAAGCATTTTTGAATCCATATCTACTGCGTGTGAAGAGGGTCCTGTCAGCACTCCAGAGGCTGGCAGGCATCTGGTAAAAGGAACAGGAGAGTCAGCAAGAGGGCCTGAGGGCTGCATAGCAGGGCTGAGACAATCAGCTGGCAGGGCCTGAAGCTTGTACCTTCTTGTTTAAGTTCATTGAAAGTGGGAAAAAAAATTCAATTTTCAGCATATCGATTAGTCCCAGATGTAATGGAGTGCATGGAGAAGAGTTTTGAAATGTCTCAGACTGTGTTTTCTTCTAGCTGACAGGGTACTGTCCTTCAGGATGTCTTGACCAACAGCAGCAGAAGTGATGCCAATTGTCGCCAACCTCCCAGTTCCCTGGCAGGGGTCTTCTGGGTGCCGCGACCTTCCCAAGTGAGTCACCCAATGAGAGATGGCCTCAACCCAGGCGGCACAGGCACTCCTCTAGAGTGATCAGCTCTTTTGTGAGATCGCAGAAGCGATCAAGCCTGTCAGCTCTCGCCAGGCTGTGGCTGCCAAAGCAGCTTTCTTCCAGGCAGGGGTTTACGCAGGTGGCGCAGGAGAAACCACAGGAGCCGAGAGTCTTCTTCAGGAGCCTTCTTTATTCTCCGATGACTCTCCAAGGAATGACCCCAAAGGTCTCGGGAGCCGGATTTTTATTCTTAACTCAGGGGGTGGGGTTTACTAAAGCAACCAATAGTGGCGCGGATTGAAAAGTTAGCCAATAGGAGAAGGGATCCAAAAAGAACCAATCAGGATACAGAACTGAGGGGAAGACACAACAACCAATCAGGGGTAAGGTAATTAATATATCAGGAAGTAACTTTAACTGCCAACTTCAAACAACAAGGGGTTAGACAACTAGGTTAGGGAAATTCAAGGGCTAGACACCCTCCATGGGAGAACCGGGAGCGTTGCTCCCTCTGCATAGTCTTTGGGGGCCTCCACAGCCAATGAAATTTATTAAAATAGTTTTGGATCTACTACAAATATGCAGTTCAACTTGTAGCGTTCAGTGCAGAAACCATGAGTTCTCTTGGATAGTTGTTGGGACCCTGGAGGCTAAAAATTTCAGGCTTTCTGAGCTGAGGGGTGCTGACCCTCAGACAGGCACCACATTTGATTTGAGGCCTTGGATCAGGCTTCCGAGATTGTGTGATAGCATGGGGATTGTAGGTGTGTAGTTTGAATGGTGTTGTCTGATCTCACAGGGTGAAAGGCTTGGATTTAAGATTTTAGTATATACCAATGTGTGTGAGTCAAGATGGACGGCTTTGGGTGTTGTCTAAGTCCTTCTCCTTCACCTTCTTCTTCCTTCTTCTTCATGGGTTTAGGTGGTCTTCTGTAATTGGATGAAGAAGGTCTGCATTGTGGGCCTCAGGTGGTCAAAAGTATAAATTATTGGGTCAAAAGTATAAATAATATAAGTGTCACCTTGTTATTGGATAATCATCACTTAAATAGCCTTGGAAAGAGTTAGAACCTCTCTGTTTTACCTCATTTCTCCAGCTTGCTAGTTGGAGCTCACACCTCGTGAGCCTGTAAATAGATAAGATATAATAAACAACTAAGTCTGAACTTGAAATCTGTCTCCCTTGTCTTTCATCCTGACCTCAGCAGAGATAAAGAAGCCAGAACTGTAACGGATAGTATCTTTGTAGCAATTTTCATTTTTCATAATCAGCTCAGAGAAATATTTTATTTCTACAATGGTGGAGTGAGTCATAGTAGTGCCTCTCACTTAGTGTTCATGTAGATACTTATGCATTTGGTTCATTATGAAACAAAGTCTAAACTAGAAATAAAATGGGTTTTCTGGTTAACATGAAAATGCTAGCTTATTTACAACAACAAAAAAGAGTTTGTGGATGTAAACTGTAAAAAGAAAGAGCTCATCTTAATTTGTGCCAGATTTCAACAGGTTTCATCTTAATTTGTGTGTTTAGTGGTTTTTCATAATGGGCAAAACTTCTTGAAATGAGATGTCACTCAATAAAAAAATGACAGTTAAAAAAAAAATCCCTTATAACTTGGCTTCTGGTGTAGGTTTTAACTTAGCATGATACACAATCCATTTCTTGCAAGAAAGAACCTCTTCTGGCAGCTGAGTTCTTCAAAATGTTTTTTAAGAAACTGCTAAAACTTGTGGCGATTTCTTCAAAATTCCCTTGTTCTTCCCCGAGTGTGTTTTCCCCTGTTGCAAAGCTGTGAACATTGGAAATTACTACCACATACAATGGCTACTATCATGTCTCCTTGTGCTGTTGTTCTCTCATCCTCTAAATAGCCTCGATCTATGTATTTGCGAAAGAGAAAGGGAGGATAATCTCACAGAAAGTTGTTGAGGGATAATCTCATGGGAGGTTAAGAAGGATTAATGTTATCTCATTGAAATAAAACTAATTTCATGTATAGAAGGATATATTTTGCCTAAAAAAGGAATAGATAAAATTAAATATGCAATATATTTAACTGGGTCTCCAAATGTATTTGAAAATAATAGCTCTTAACTACTGTGTTTAGTATGTAATGTGAGCTGGAATCATAAACCAAAGTTTATATCTCAGGCTTTCCCTTCGTCTGTAACCCAGTTTTTATGAGATATTCTTTTGATGTCATTGTACTTTATTGTGTACACTGGTAGGAATTTTAATCCACAGATTAATGGCACAACAGAATGACAGTTCCAAAATATGTACTTGGTTATTCAGAACACATTAATCTTTAGAGCTGTGTTGTATTTAAAAAGCAATATATTCTATAATCCTGTAGAATGCTTTCCTGCATATACATAGTGCTGTGTAGTAAAACCTTTATTAAAAAATACTCAAACCAGCTTGTTTATCATTTGTTCTGCTGCAGTTCTCAATAATTAGGGGATCAATTAATTAAAAGATCAAAAGCCCTAAATAGTAGGTCAATTATGATTTTCCTTTTAAAACATATTTTTCTGTGCTTCTATTTATAAACATAAAATAACTGTTCATATTGAATCAATCTTCAGGCTTCAAAAAACCAGACAGACCTGAAGCCAAAGTTACCTTCCTTTTCCCTCCTTTATTTTTGCCATGCATAATTCTTAAATGACCACCAGGCCGTATGCTGAAGCAAATTAAAAGCCTTTGTATATAAAAAATATGGAATTGCTGTACATTTCAAACAACAACTCCAGCTCTTGAAAAAATCCTGATGGTGCAAAATGGCTGAAGAAGACACGAGCTTTTAAGAGAGGCAAAGTGTTTAAAAGCCTTTTCTGATGTGCATGAACAATCCCTAATGCTGCTTCTCCTTACCAGAAAAGGCTCTTGCTGACAGGACAAGATAGCATTAAGAATTTTCTACTGTCAAGGTCCACCACCTTTCACACCCACACATCATCCTGCTTTTCCCAGCCACATTTCTCTCAGCTGCAAACACAGAATCAGAACAAAAACATCCTTTTGTCCCTGCTGTTACTCACACAGCTTACCTCCCCCAAACACTGTTATCAGTAATCCTCATTCCTCCTCCATTTGCCCAGATCACACAAACCAAGGTATCAAACTCTACGCCTCACGCACAGCCCACAGATGAAGATGTTCTCTCCCACCCTTCCATTTCATATCCCACCAGCCCTGTCATGGCTGGCTTTGAATCTGGAAATACAAATCTAGACACAGGTTGAATTTCTGCATTCCTGCAGGATTTAAGTGCTATACTGTTAAAGATCTCCCAGGTGGGGCTAGGAGCTTTTGCTTTAAATAATTTTATCCTCAGGAATTAACTGTACTGATGAAGGAGCAGTTTCATGCTAATTACTATAAGAGAGACATTTCTGCCTGCAATGAGCTGCCCCTGTGCCACAGACATTGATCCTGTTATTTGGACTGTGGCTCAAGAGGCAGGATTTGCCTGGTTCTTGGGTGCAGTTTGCACATTCTCATGTTGTAAAATCATGTTCATTTGCAGAGGGTTTGCCACTCATCATGTGGCTTTTTGTAGGATTTTTACTTTTGTAGAGCTCCAAACTCTAAGTGTTTAATGCCATTTACCAAACTAGCCAGAAAAAACCCTACTTTATTTCACTCAAATTCCCTCATGCAATTAATTTATTTCTGCTCTGTCCCCGTTTCTCTTTATTCCTGATACATGTTCTTATGTATACTCAGAAAACAGGCTAGAAAATTAGCACTCTGGGGATAAGAGAATCATGGGTTTCTGATACATTTCTTTTTTCCATTCTTCCTTAGAAGTTTATTAGGGAAGCTGTATTGCAAATGGAATTCATTATTGGAATTACCTTTGTTTCATTATTCCTAAAAGAGAGAAAAAAATTTTAAAATATTTAAAATACCATTTCTTAAATGTTAAATTTTCCCCAGGATATTTTAATGGTTAAACTTTAAAATAATATATTTAGTAGGGTTTGGGGGTTTTCTCTGTTCAAATGCTACTGTGGTAGCATGTTGTTTACTAATATTGTTCCATGAAGTTATCAGCGGATGAATGCCTAGACCAAGGAAAGCATATGGTTGTACAGTTACACTCTCTCAAAGCTAAATATTGAACATGAGCACAAATGTTTCCCAAAAAAAGACTGCAATGAGTACAACATAGTTAAAAGGCACTGACAAGAGTTGCACTATGGAATATCTCTTATTTATGCCTTTTTTTTCTGAGCACGTGAAAGAAAATTCTTTGGGTTGTCACTAAAGATGAAGGTGCTATATCCATAGAGGTAAATTACCCAGTTGCTGGATTACTTTACATACAGTGCTAAATCAGTGTGGTTTTGACCCGGGACAGTTGGCATTCTCCCAAACAACTCCTGGACTAGCTTGTAATATATGAACTGTTGCATTATGTTAAAACAGTACTGAAAATGGGTGCTTCAGAATATAAATGTATTTGATCTTATGAATGTGGACTGATCCATATTGTTGGGCTCATTGCCCCAACAGACTTAACTTTGCCTTTAGAAGTGTTTGAATCTAATCATTATTTTCAGAGGTGAAAATAAATTCTAGTCAACTTCATTCTATCAATAATGAGAAATCTTTTTTCCATAAATTAACATTATGTACTAAGTCTCTGAACAGTTCCTCAGATTACACACGGTTATTTCTCAATCACAATCCTAATTTGCAGACATTTTTTGTATAAGTGCTTTTAATTTTTGTTGTTTTCTTTTTTTATCTCCCATAGAAATATGTCAGCAATGAACCCCTCTATGTATGCATATTTATATGTATTCATGTCTTGGTTTTTCCTGCTTGCCCATTCTTGGCAAAATTGTGGATCACATTGTCCTTCTTTTCAAGGTGCAGTGCTCAAATATTATCTTTAACTATGTGTGCAGGATTCCTTGCAGAACTTTTAGTATTATCAAGAGATTCTAACTACACATCAGCCATGAAAATATTATTACATTAAGCCAAGCTGCAGAAAAGCCTTACGAAGATCCACACAGATAGCAAATAAACAGGTTTTGCACAATTCCCTCTGTCTGCACAACTGAAAGCATTACCACATTTAGCCAGCAGTGAAACAAGGAAAAAGCACAGGAAAGCTGCAGCAGCAAGGAAGCACATTTCAACAGCTATTGTCAGTTAAGCTTATTGTGAACTAATACCATGCCTCCTTTTATTTAGTCACTATGTCCTATCTGCCATCTTCCTGTCCCCCTACATTTTCCTCCTGGCAGGGCTAGTGCTTATTTCATAAAAACTGTTCTCTCTCTGTGTCAAGGACCCTCTTATGAGTAACTCTTTGTGCTCTTTCACCCTGTCTTCTGTTACACGTTTCTTTTTCTCTGGACTAAAATCCTATTCAGGCCCCCAACACCTCCTGCTGAGTGGTAGGGGCAGCCGTCGTGGATGTCACCCCAGGTTTGCCTGCTTTTCACCGTTTGCATTTTGTTCTCACACAGCTCCAAGAAAACTATGTATATTTATAGAATTTATCTATTTTGTTTACATATTTCTCCTCTGGGAGGAGAGAGATGATTGATGGTGATGTTCACCAACAAGGTCAAAGAGTTGGCTACCTGTGTAGCCAATCTTTGACCTGGTTGTCAAAGTGTATATAAGATGGAGGGAGAAAAATAAAGGAGAGAGCTTTCCTGCTGACCTTTCTGCTGCCTGCTTCATTCTTTCATGTCCCTAACAGTGACACATGGGCTCTGTCACTCTTTGTGTTCCATTAAGACCAGAACAAACCATTTTGTTGACACAGCTGGTTTGTGAACTCATACCAAATGTTTTGTTTGCTGGGTCATCTGTCCAAACTCTTTCATCCCTGGCAGCACCATTCCTTATTCTGTTCTCAGAAGAGGTGCTGTAAGTATTGCTCTGTCCCATTCCCTATCCCACATTCATCCTCTCCTCTTTCTATCTAAACGGCAGCTCCAGATATACTTTCACTAGCTCATATCGTCTTCCATAACATTATTCCATAACATTTTCATTTGTTTGCAAAATGTGTTATAAATCTATTCTGTTCTCTCAAGCGCCAGGAAGTGCTTCATGATTTTGATGACCTTATCCAGTGTAAAACTGTTAATGGTGGGAAAGTCAGTTTCAGAAGTGCTTTAACCGGGAGTTGTGCTAAAGAGGCAGCAAAGAATGCACACACATCCTTTTCCACTTCACTTGGTACATGCCAAATTCTGGAGTTTTCTACCCATAAATTGTTAGAATAGTCCTTAAAAACTGGATGTGATCGAACCCAATCTTTAAAACTACTACTTCGCAAGAAGCGTAGTAGACAAACTGAGAGATTTTTTCTTTAAATTACTGGAAGCTCCCAAAATAGCACAAGTAGGGCTATCCTGAAAGTATTTTCAGCATTTCTAAAACTCATCTTTTTTTCCCATTGCCATGCATTTAAAAGACGTAACTAAATTAATTTTTTTCCCCATTGGCTTTTCCTTTCTGTCAAGCCACATGACTCAGTTTGTAATTAAGTAGAGTTCAGCTATTCACCACAGAAAATAGGTTTCCAAATTTACTGAATCACATACTGCCTGGGCATCCTCATTTTTGCCAAAAAAATTCAAATTATGGCATGAAAAAACTGTTACCAAGAAGAGAGGTTTCAGGTTTTCTTTTAGAGTATTTCTATATTTTTATAGAGTTCATATTGCCAGGGGTATTTTTATAATGACCATAAAATCTACTGCACTCACTTAATTCTCCCATTAATGTGTGAAAGAGCAACTCTACATGCGTTAGGTTAATTAGAGCGTAATTCCCCAAGCAACATACATATGTGCTGGCTCTGAAATGAAAACTTTAGGCTGGTTGGCTGATTTTAATGGTGCTTTATCATTTGCCATCTGTCAAGAAAAAAACCCTGTAGGCTATTCTGTTCCCTTCTGACCTCTCACAGAGATAACGCTCACTGGAGACACATGCTTTTATCAGGAACACTTGAATCATCACCCAGTCTTCTGCGCACAACACAGCCATATGCAAGGTGGAGAGCACCATGGCAGGGTGTTTGGACATGGGATTTCTTTGCCCTTGTCAAAACTGGATGTGTTTAACAGTTCTCTGTAATCTCCATGCATCTATGACAAACATGCAGCAATCTATGGATTAACTAGTATGTAGCATTGATTTTCCTTCAGTAGAAGTCCTTGCTCTGAATCCTGTGTGAGCAGGGTAGATTTAATACTTAGGCAAACTGCCTGCAATAAAACTATTTTGAGCTCTCTTCTAGATGATCTGCCCTTTAGATTAGTTCAGGTTCACACAGCTGCACAGCGAATAGAAATATTTCACAGCTCAATAAATGGGGCAGCTGGTATTTTGATTCATCTCAGAGCAATTTCCCTGTGAATCAATAAAGTATGGTGCTCATTTTGAACAAAAGAGCACGTTTCATAGGATATCATCATTGTCATCATGGTCAGCTTCTAGCAGCCTAGAGATGAATGGATGTGTCTCTCAGAGCCTTACCTTTTCTCATCTTAACATACACATTGACATTTCACTTCCCTATCAGTTATTAGGTCACAACCATTCGAAACAAAGCAAGCAGATAAACAAACAAAACCAGAAAAAAGAAAGAAGAAAAAAGATAAAAAGGAAGTGTTAAGCATTGCTTGCATGGAAAACAGAAAGCAGTTTCCCTTGTTTCATGGGAGGAAGTACCCAACAGAGATACCAAAACATATCAACACTCCAGGAGTGCCTCACCTTTCTAGAATCAGAATTCCATTTTTTAAATTCTCCAATGGTAACAGCTCTGCCCTCTGTGCTAGTTTAACTTGGCTGTTTTGCACTTGCCAGGACCACTCTTTTTCTCCTTCTCATGTTTCTGTCCAATGGTCTCTAAAACATGGCTCTCCTCTGTGTCAAGGATCTTGTACTTTCGTCTGTAGAAACAATCCTTAAGCAATCACTTTCTTCTTTGATTTTATGTCAGTGATATTTCCTATCTTTTTGCTGAGATGCTGCTTGAAAAACTATGTCAGCATTTCAGATACTTCCTTATTTTGTGAAATGCAATGATAATTCTTTTTTGGTTTTTTTTGGAGATGGGAAAATATAACCAGGCATCACCTCTTAATAAAACATCATTTCAACACCACTGAAAGTTACATCTCTGCCTATTCAAGCCCAAGACTATATCTCTTTTTAAAAAAAATGTTATTGATTTTTCCTTCCCTTGCTCCATCTGATTTAAATAGATTTTTCTTGCATATTTTACTAAAGTCTAATTTCCATTAAGGCATAATATGGCTGAATTGGTAACTCTGCTTCTACTGCCATGTTGTTTTTATTCAAATTATTTCCTTTTAGCCTGAAATTGTCAGCACTTGGTCTTATTCCAAAGTTATTTCCTCTTGCTAAGATAGAACTTTGCTCATCTTTCAAAAAAACAGAAGAACCTGCTCTGAAAAATGATAAGACCATGCTTCATAGGAAACACAGGTGGACAGTGAAACCTTGCATGAAGCTAGAGATTTTTTTCCTTGAATAACTTAGCAAACAGGAGCTCTTTCCTTATTTCTTATAATTGATCATATCACAAAGTTAATAATTTGCAAAAAAGAGTTATTTGGGTAAAATAATATCTTTTGCTTTAAATCACAGCCTTTCTGGGCATAATACTGGGTTAATACCTCCTTTCTTCAGCACATTTAAAAGCTTGTCTCTCAACAGACCTATGACACCTTCAGTTTTTGATGACTGTTTCCATCACTCACATCCCAAAAAAACAGAGGATGCAAAAGTCAATCAATGGCCTTTTGACCACTTCTAATTGTATTCCCTAAAAAAACTGTAGACAGAAACAGTCAACTTCATATTCTATACCGAACTCTTGAAGAAAGGGATATTTGACATAGAGCAGTATTGTACCACTTAGAAAAATTTTGAAACTCCTCCCACATTTTTCATGTGTTTTTATTTTTTTGTTTTGTTTTGTTTTGTTTGTTTGTTATCATGAAGCCATGTTTTTTTGCCCTCCTGGGAATTTTTGGCTGAGGTTTGGGACACAAGGCATCACAAGTAATCTTTTACTGTAAGACCCATTGCCTTAAAGTAAAAGATTGTCAGTGGGATAGTCAAAAACATTTCTTGTGCTCGCACTCACCCTTTCTATTTTCCAAACAATGTTGTGGATTTTTTCTATGAACTCTAGTAGCCATTGAACTCAAGTGGGATGTGGCATGAAATTTGCCAGTTGTTCTTGTCTAGGTTTTGATTTCTTTACAATATAACAGTGGTGTTAACTCTGTTTTGCCAATTATTTCATATCACTGTAGTTTTGGCAAAGGGTAAACAAAAAATATTGTGAAGAATATAGTGTTTAATGTAGTGAGGGACGAATCTTCATTTGATATATTTTTGCCAACTAAGAAAAGTTTAGTTTTATTTCTCAAAAGCACTTGCAGCAGTAATTTTATCTTGAATGTCAGTATCCCTGTAGCCCAAATATTTTTCATTTTCCGCAAAGTGTTATGAAGACATGGTTAAAATGTACTTACAAGGTACAAACAATACTGCTACAGGAGTAGCTAGCAACAAAGATAATTATATTTTAAAGCTATATATAGAAGAAAGAGAAAATTAATTTAACTTACTAATAAAATAAATTGAAGCTCCTGGGATTTTTCTTTTTCTGCAGTTTTGCAGAGGGAAGAAAGGCCAAGAATCTTCAAGGTAATTAGATGTCCAGCTGCATCTACAGCCATGAACATGCAAGACATATAAGCCAAACCAGGTGTCTTGGTAAATAACATTTATGCTACTGTGGTAGGCTGTTAGCCTACAAACACAAACTTTTGTCTTTGGCTTTGTAGTCTTTTATCTCGGTCTTGAGAAAGAGATTTTTTGCCAAAGGTTTTCCACATTTCAACTGAGTAGATTTTATCTTTCTGCAAATCTGCACTAAATTCAAAAATTCAGTCCTCAAAATCATCCTTAAATCCTCTTCAAATCCTGCCTAATACTGGGTATGCCTACAACCATATGGTTCTCTGTTTTGCCTAGACATCTGCAAACATATCTGTGGGAGCACCCAGAGCTTCTTGCTTTTTGAGGTGAAGGAAATGTGTTTCTGAGGACAAATCCAAGAAGCCCTAGATATTAGAGGAGGGAAATAGGAGATAGAGGTTGGCTTCACATCTCTGCTCTTCTCATTTTGGTGGGGTACGGACTCTCCAACTCTCATTAGAGTGACCACAAAGGTGTGAAACAAGCTAAATACATCTTCATTTTTCCTGTTGCATCTGAATTGCTCTGCGGAAAGAAATGGACAGCACCAAGACCTAAAGAGAGCAACTGGAGAGACAACACAATTCTTCCCAATAGGGACAGGAGGGCTGAGCTCACCAACGGGATGGAAATGGCCTGTCTTCTGATTTCTGTTCTGTTCTCAGTCCTTAAGACACCACCCACTGAACATTGAGTTACTACCAACATCTGCTACCTCTGAGATTCTGGACACTTCAGTGGGCTATAACATCAGTAAGTCCACCCAGAAAAATAAATGTAGCTATTCTAACAGTGGTCCTGGTGCCAAAGGAGATGGTAGCAGTATAGCTGCAGACTCCCCTGAGCTGTCATGATTGCCCATTACCACCACTTCTCATTTAAAATGAGTTGAGCCTTGGCAGCCCTTCTTCATTAGTGATTTGATCTCATTTGACATGCAGACCAATAATGTTTCTAGTTGTTGATAGTTGCACAAAAAAATTGCAGGAGATGCTTTAATACAAAAAGAGACATGATAAAAAAAGTCTGGAGACATTTCTGGAAAAGGCAGATTTAAACACTGACATTGTTGTGGGAGGGATGGGAAACTGGAACAGATTTCAAGTCTCAGAAGTAGATTCCTTGAAGGGCTAAAGTACAAAAACCTACCTGCTCCTGTGTTTTACTGGTAGGATTGTTGAAGCTCAGATTATATTTAATGTGGAAGTTTGCTATGTGTGATGTAGACCACAGTGTGATCAAAGGGGCAAACACTCATATCACTGTGTGCATGTCCCCTCTTAGACTGAAATTGCATTCCTTATGTGCTATGGAAATCTTAGCTGGACAGAGAATTAAACCCCAAGTTCATAAATAGGCCAAAGACACATTCTTGATACATGTTGTTATAATCAAAAATGTACATGTATGGCCATTATTAAGCAGGTTTTTCTGCCCTTAAAATATGGTGGGATTTCCTTTGGGAAAATTCTCTGAAAAACATAGGGTTTTATCCTCTGGATTACAGTTTATCAATCCTGGACTTTCTTAAAAGTAGAAAAAAAAAAAAAAAAAAAAAAAAAAAAAAAAAAAAAAAAAAAAAAAAGAGGTAATGATCTTCAGAAAGAACATGGGAACATTACAATGGATTTTTTTCTCACTTTTCAAAGTCTAATGTATAGGAAAATGCTGTCTACTATTTGCAAAGAAGCCAAATGTCTGATCTGTTTAATGGACAACTAAATATGTCTTTAATTGCTGAAGGGAGGTACAGGGTAGGGGGAAGATCAGCTTAACGCAATTTCAGTTAGAAACACAATAGTTTGGAGGGTTTTTTTCAGGGATTTTTTTCATTAGTAACCACAGAAGCCAACATTATTCAAATGACACAAATTCAGTGATGATCTGAAAAATAATGGGATAATGCACTAAATTATTTTTCCTTTTGTTCTGCCACATTTTTAATCCCTTTCATATCTATGTGGTGTAGGAAAATAAGAATTCTAAGGCTTTTTCCAGTCTTCTTTCTAATCTTCTTTGAAAATTTAATATTGCTGATTTTAGCAATATAGTATTTAAATATAGGCTAGTAGCCTGGCTAGTGGCCATTGCTCTGCAGAAACAATGGAGAAATCCCAAGCCATAGAAATTATTCTTCTTCATAAAGGGAAATATGATCTTAAAAATTATAGGCAGAAATAAATCCCCAGCTTGTTCTTTTGCAGGCTGTCAGACATGGTGTTTTTGAAGGCTAAGCCAGCAGGTAGTAGGACAGGTACTGTGGGGGTTTCTGCAGGCATTCCTTTCTTCTACATGCTCCTCTGAGGTGGTCCCCTATGTTCAGCACAGTTTCAAGCAGAAGGGATTACTCTGTAAATGATGTATGTTTCTCTGCTCTGGCTAGCTCCTGCCTGTTTCATTTTCTTTTGAAAGGGTAGAATACATAGCAATTATTTCTTCACTTCTAACTTGTTTCTCTGAGGCCAGTTACAAAGCCATAAAGCTCAGAGTGACCTAAGAAACTTCAGGTGATATAAAAAGAATTTACTTGTTTGGAATCCAAACATAAAAGTTAAACTGGGGCTACTGTTGGAGGCTGTGAGTCTCTACTATGCCATACAACCCATTTAGTGAGAAAGAGGGAGAGACAGAGAGACAGAGAGAGAGAGAGAGAGAGATGAGTGAAAGAAAAAGAAAAAACTACAGAAAAGTAAGGGAGGGAAGGGAAAAAGGAACCTTGAAGGTCTTCATGTCCTAACTTTAAAATAAGCCCAGTAGAAACTGCTTGGAAATTTTAAAAATGCCTTTACTTAAAAGGTTCCATATTCTCCTTCAGCAAGCATATTCTCCTCACCTAAAGATCCTTTCTTTTAGAATTTTCTCTGGTATCTAATGTGAATTTTCATCACCGAAGTTTTAACTTTTACTTCCTGCCCTATTCCCAGGGGACAGGAACACAAGTTGATCTGTCTCTTAGCAGATCAAAGAAATACACACAATATGATTATGTATTTTCCCTCATTCCTCTCTTTGCTACATGAAGCCAAACTCCTTTTCTCACATTTTCTTAAAGATCTTTTTTACAAGGCTTCCAGTTACTCATGAATGAGACTTTCCAGGACAATAAGCCAGAATTGTCCCATGACTTTCCTGACCATTCAGACCCACCTTTCAGACGTTCTGAATATTATGGAAGGACTGCTCCAGTATTTAATTCAATTTACACCTTCATCAGCATTAATATCAGCAGCTTCACTAGAAATTAGGGGTCACAGGGTGAGGTTCATCGGACCAAATGTAGATAGTTTAACCTGATTTTGACTCTCTAGCTCATCTGGGTAAGGGAAACAGACAGTTTTGAAGCAGGACTTCAGTCATGCAAAAGGAGATTTCTACACTTATTTGAGAATTAAAATGAAGTCATAACTAAAAGGAATAAGAAAGGTGCCTAAAAATGCCTATTATTTTTATTTAATTGTATGGAGTCTACTGGTAAGCAAGTCAGAGTGCAGTTGCCTGTAAATCAGTAATAGGAACTTATAGAATCACATGTTTAGAAAAAACAGTCTAGGGCAGATTTTTGTTGATTTCCCATACATACTGACAGAGAAATAGGTGACTATATCTTCAGGAATTTCAAATGAATTTTGCCCTGAAAGAGATGACTAAACTTCAGAAGCTGCATAACATTCTCTAGGACATAGAATGTTACAGAAGGATTGAACATTTGTTTAGGCTATTAAAGCCAAAGGGGGAGCAAGAAGACAGAGCAAGGTGAAGAAGATAAGGCTTTTAATGAATTAATTTTTCCTATAACTCTGTAGTTTGGCACATATATGTCACATTCAATATGTGATGCTAGATTAATCTGTAATATGAATGCAGGATTTTATACTGTTGTAAATTCTTTTAATATCTGAAAATGTATTCCTAGTACACCTAATTCTCCCACTGGGAACACTGGCACAGTTCCCAATGGCTTGAATAAAAAACTGAAATGCAGAAAAAGGAACAGGGTTTAAATCCAGAGTATAAACCAATTAGGTATTTTCATGTCTGTTCTTTGAACTTCTAAGAATAATTAATGCCTGTTGTTCTGTTTCCAAAGGCACCAATCCTGTCAACCTTGCTGACTCTCTCAACCTTTTTCATGCCAACACTAAGGGCTGTCTTCTGTCCTGTTTTTAGCCAAACACCATCTTGTGCCCTTCCCATGTGCCCCTCTCTTCCCTTAGCACCCAATGTTCTTAGACTCCTTTTCCTAATCAAATCTTTTAACAGATGATAAGAGGACAGAACATATGCAAATTATCTTAGTGAAGTGGATACTAAATTACTGAATCAGCAACATAACTTCCAACTACCACACTAATTAATCTCTTGTTTATGACTCATTGTCAACTGTACATTTTTGGAGTGCTGACAGATATAGCTGGCAACCAGCAATAAATAATGTTTCAATGGTCTCTTACAGGCCAGGATGCAATTTAAAGCTGTGAATGACTCAAAATAAGATAGGGTAATGTACAAACACAGACAGACCAAATGGTTTTATCCCACCTTAATTACTTACTTTTACTTTTTTATTTGCCTAGCTCTGTATTAGGGAATTGAATGTGTAGAATATTGTGCTCATTTGTCATGTACTAAAACACAACCTAAGCTGCTAGACCTTACTGAACAATATCTATTAAGCGGAAATATTTGTCAGAAGTGTCCTCATTACTCAGCAGTCAATACCATTCACTACCTTAGGCCAAATTGATTCCCTGGGATGATGCACAATTAAGTAGTATCTGATTAAGTAAAGTGTAGAAATCTACCTGTGAAACACTGTAACATACATTGCTCACTAAACTTTCAACCACCTACAGTTTTAATGAGGGGTTTCCTCTTCACTCCATGTAAATTGCTCTAAATGGACCAATTAAACCTTCTGAGGGTGTGCACATGAGAGATATGACAGACTAGATTAGGCAGATCTTTCCTGACCAAAATGACATGGATGATACCCTGCTCAAGGGTCTTGAAAATGAATGCAGGAGGTTCTAAATGAGAAAATAGAGTAATAGCTGAAAGATCCTTCTTATAATTCCTGAGTATGGAACAGTCCATACCAGAAATTCATACCTAAGTTATAAGAGAATCAATCTCTTATTTGAACGTATGCTCAATCAGACTGAATTATCTCCAAATAACAATTCTGTCTCAATGTAATTACATACGTGCATATATACACAATATTTACATGTATACATTTATATATACATATATACATGTATAAAAAATCCATGTCAGTGACTATTCCTTGCACCTGTGGTATAATTTTAACAGTACAAGGGACAGATGCAAACTTGATAAAGATCTTCTTGATAAAAATATGCTTAGAGTTAAATAAAAACCTTTGTAGCCTATATACTGATGAATTCAAAAAGATGCTAGCCAAAACCTCTGTACAATTGAATAAGGAAATTAATAATAATTCAGATTGGATCTACAATTCTCTATTCCTTCTCTGGTTCAGGGTGGTTAGCTTCTTCTATTAAGTCTTCAACATTATTTTTTTTTTACTATTTATTGGCAATATATCAAGCCAAACTAGCTCAAGTTCGAGCTATCATTCCTATTGTGTGTGAATTTCTTATTTTTGGGACATTTGTCTGTGCAAATACAAAATCTTCAAATGTCTGATCTGTTGTGGTCTCACACTTGAACTGCTCACAACTACCTTCAACTATCTAGAAATACCATGCAAAGATAGTTGTTTAACAGATTAGGGGAGGCAAAACCCCTCAGTTTTAATAAGAAGCCCAAAATAAACATGCAAGACAGATTTAATGAGTCTCACTGAGGAATTTTCATGGCTCTCTACTGACTTCTGGAAATGCCAAGATGGGAGGTTTATTCCAGAATTAAACTCATAGTTTGAACAGGTTAACAAGACTTACACCCACAGAGATGTAAACAACTTTCTCAATGAAGGAAGATGACATGGTTCCTAATTTTTTACCACTTGGCAATTGTGACAACAGAGTTGAAAGTTGGGTGGGGAGAGTCAAAATTTTGAAATAATTTTCTGAAAGAAAAAGACTGGTTATGGAACAAAGAGAGTATGCCTCATAAACTGGGTGACTGTATATCCTGCTGTCCTTCAAACAACAATTTTCCAAAGCATGCATATTACTGCTGATTCAATTTTTTTTACAAACCCTTTGTCTTTTTGTGATTCACCTGTTTACTGGTTCTGATTTGTTGCAAATGATGTTTCTTACAAATTTTCTTGTATCAAGTGCTTCTTGTTTTTATAATTGATAGAAAAAAATACTTATTTTCCAAATTGAGAGTATTTAGATTTAAAAAAAAATTGACCATTTTGTCTAAAACAAAAAAAACTTTTCAGAAAATTATTATTAAATGTTGCCACTTGTCAGCTTTCTGTGAAAGCTGTCAATATCTTTTCCAGTGCCCAAATCAAATAAATTTGCTATATTAACAATTGGATCCAAACCCTTAGGCAATTTATCAAGAAGTTTGTTTTCCATAGGGGGATTTACACTGATATGAGAACAGAGCAAGTAGGAAGTGTAGATCAGGTGGAGTAAAATCCACTGCCCTTCATTTTTTTCCCCCCCAAAATTACAAGTTTTTATATTTCTACTTTTTTTCATTTTCCTCTATTAATTTTCACATTTCTTGAAATGAAAACATTACTGTTTCCTTCTTCCACAAAGCAAAGTATTTTTTGAAGAATGGGAAAACAAAAAAAACGCCACTGCTGCTTCACAATGGCCCAGTAACATGATGTAAGAAAAGCACTCTCAGGCTAGAGTTGCACTGTCTGTAAGAGTCTGTAGGCTTGAGGACGAGGGAAAGAGCTCTCCTCTAGGTATGTGGTGATTTCAACCTCCTCTCTCTGTGCTGTTGAGCAAAAAGGAAAAAGTACAGTTATAGTAAGGCTAAAAAAGCAGGCTTTTTTTGCTGCTGATGAGGTCAACATTCACACATTGATGAAGTCTGGATGGATTTTCAATTAAACAATGCTGAGATGAACCTGTCACCCAGGAAATGTGAACAGATGGAAGAAGCAAACATAAAACAGGAAATGTTATTAGTTTGGTACTATTTTGTCCTCGGTGGCATCCCTTCTGTTCCTCCATGAGGAACACAGGATGAGTTTGAAGATTAAAAATGCATTGACATCTTTTGATTCATTCTCTTACCACTGTTTGGCAAGTAGTCATGCTGTGATGGACACTGCCACCAATTCTGCTGACCTTGAAGGTCAATCATTTCATATTTCGAGCAAGTGCTTGCTCATCTCGTTCTAAACAACAAAATCCCCAGTGTAGTACAACGTTATGAAATTATTTAAAGCCTCTCAAGGTTTTCCTATGCACCACTTCTACATTTTTCAACTTTTGTTTATTTCCTCATACCTGTCATACCTTTTAGTTTCTGCCTTCCTTCTTTTCTCAGTTGAAGGAAGCCAAAAACTATGATCCCTCTCACAAAGTTCTTGTATTACTGTGAGCCCCGTTCTGCTTTCATCAGGCAGATGTTCATGCAGTAGGCAGAAATGAAGAGAGACTCAAGTGAAAAAATGAGTTCTGGGCTGCCTATGCCTTTTGAAGCAATTGGAAATTTCTGTTAGAGATGTGGAGTTCTCAGACTCTGAGCTGTGCTGCCCCTTGATTACAATGAATGCTGTCAAGCAAATCTATGATTTTGTACATATCTTGACCATTCACTTAAAGAGCATCATTAAACATAATTAAATCTTGCCCTTCTGTTCATGACTCTAACATGTTCCTTCTTTCTTCAATGTCCCCTTTCAAAATAATAAATCTGTAAATCTACTAAAGTGGGGTTGTATTTGGTGATACATAGCCTCTGTTCCCCTTTCTGAATATTTATTCAGAATCCTACTGTAGGCAAAAAGATCAATGGCTTCAGGAGAACTTCTATTTTCCTGGAAAATCTTTCTAATATTTTTGTGAAATCAGGTTGTCACTGAGATCAGATATCAAACAATTTTTTGTTCTAAGGTTTCTAAATATAGAAGTGCATTTGAAAAACACTCAGCTTGTTTTAAACCTACTCATTAAATTCTCGTTTTTCCCAGGAACTTCTGGAAATTAACTCAGAGGGGCGTTGGATTAATGACAGGTGCTGCATTCCCTTGTATTGTGGGCATAGAAGATGAGGATCAGCACCTGTTTTTTTGACATTTCTGGCCAGGCATCAAGGCAGATATTCAGTGGTGGTGCAATGTTCCTTGGTGCTGGATGCTCATGCCCATCTGCGAGGATGGCGTTGTTCCCATCTCTGAGTTCAGAGTGCCTTTGTCTACAATCAGCGATTGGTTTAATTGAGCAGCCAATATTGGAACGAAAATGCTGTTACTTCCCCACCACCCTCTCGTGTGCCAGAATGAAGCTGTGGTGACACCTTCCTCATCCCTGCTGTCACATAGATCTATGTAAGCCTGAACAGGAAAATGGAAGGAATCAGTCACTATTCACCATGACTGCTGGCTGCCAAAAAGACACATTTGTACTGCTGCCGAGAGGGGGGAATTTCAGTGCGAACATAAGCAAGGGCTTTCTGAAAGCTCCCTGTGTGCAGATCCAGAAGCGAAATGGAAGCCAGGAAGCACACTAAACCACTGAGGAGCATTTCAGTAACACCTACAAACTACTAAATTAGAAGTAGATGCTCTTGATCTGGCAATAATGTAATGGATTCTTTTTATTCAGCGAGGCATAACACTATTGCCCATAGACCATGATGTGCAGTTAAGTACAAGGTCCAACTGTGTCACATGAGGAGACAAACTCTCAGGAGGGCACTGGCAACTGGACTTCTAAAGGCATTAAATGATATTAAAGTCAGAGCAGAACTGACCAAGGCTCCAGTCCACTGATGTTTAGAATTTGGCTTGTAGAGTGCAATATCTGGGTACCCTGAGTAACATCGGCAGAGAAATTCAAAACCACAAATACTCTCTCCAAAGTACACTCCTTGTCTCTGGCCCAAAGCAAGGTACTGTCATGGAAAAAGAGTGTTTTTCAGGTATTTGCTTTTCCGTACTCTCCCACTGTGAGCTCCAGCATTCAGAAACGTGAACTAGAGATCTTTGTTATCCAGGTCCTTGGTTTGAGATGTGCTTAAGTTTATAAACACCTTTTTAAAAGGCTTTTTTTTGTCAAAGCACTTTAGTGACACAGAGGTTTTAGCTGCAAAAAATGAGATGTCTTTCATGAAAAAAACCTACCTGATTTAGTTTCTGTGCCTTCCTGCAAGCAGTAGTTATAGATCAGCCTTGCTTTCATTTTATGGAGGCCTCATTTAGCCTAACTACAATTTTTATTTGCTGATAAGGTCATTCCACAAATTATCGTACTGAAGTAGGTCTTTTAATTATTTGCTCCTTCAGAAAATGCATTTTTCAAAATTTCTTATTTCCATTACTGTGAATACTCTTTTTTTTGCATTTTTCATGTTGTCAGATTTAATTTAAATGTTATTCATGCTGTGCTCTGATTTCAATGCATTATTTAAATATGCTGACTTACATATTTTCTGATTAATTTTGGGGGAAAAAGGTTATTACCATTAACTGTGATTCTTGAATAATACTGCTGTTGCATATTCATGCTTGTGGTGCTTGCCAGCACTGTGCAGGACTGTAGAGCGTTTTTAGGGAAACAGGTGCCATACAAATCAGATAAGTGCTTCTCCCAAATGTGAATGCTAGCTGCTGATACTATCAAAAACAATTAAATACCCAGATACTGCCAGTATCTCTGTAAATCCTTGAGCACTGAAGAAAAAAGTTCTGTGGATGCCTTTGAAGTGGGAAAAAGACAGAAAGCAGTCAGCACCAAGGAACTCCAAGGACATGTGTACAGTGAGAAATGAGAGCATATTAACAACTAGTTTGCATCTACACTGCTCAGGGATTTGGCTTGGAAAAACGTATTAAGGTCCCAAACAAAGACAGAGAGCAAGCTAAAAATTAACTGGTGTATCCTTGGGATAGGCTCACTGTCCCCAAGTCTGTGAGACTTCAGGTAAGATCTAAAGCTCAGCAATTACAAAGTACAACTAGCTCTATCAGCCAGAATAGTAGTTCCAAGGTGTTTATGACTGTTTATGCCTTCCCTGAATTCATATTTCTCCTTCCCCTGCATTACAGGCACAGGCTGCCAGTGACATCTGAACAGGAGTTCTCCTTCAAATTTTCACTTTGATATAGTCATGGTTTTATTATTTGTGCTTCATTTTTAGTAACTATATTAGTTTATAACCCTGTGGTGATTACTGCTAAAACAATAATTGGCAGGACCTATTTGAAGCTTCAAAGGGCAAAGGGAAGGATAATGCAAAGAACTGCTTTAGGCCCAAAGCTCTGGCACTCTTAACAGGCAGGAGAGGTCTTCAAAGCCGGTGCTGAGGATAAAAGGATTTATCTCATGCATTACAACATCTGTTCTAAATAACCTTTATTCTCACCTGGGGGAGTGAATTACTTAAATATCGTGTTAAGGGCCCTAATAATGCTTACATTCCCTTTTAAGATATTATATTTTATTTTAATAATTTTTCTCATATAATAACAAAAGATGCATTTCTTAGGTATCCCTCTTCATGAGATGTCTCTTCTTACAGTTAATTCTTTAGCATTTAAGCTTGAGAAGAAAAACAATTTTGCTAGGATGATTGCTGGATGGATGCATGTTGCTTACTTTCCTTTACTGTTACTTGTAGTCTGATGAAGATCAGGAATACTGAAATTCTTTTTATGGTAATTGTGGGAAGGCAAAGAAAATTCAAAAGTCAGTGGGGAAATATGGAACCTTTCAGGTAACTGGCTCAAATCAAATCCAGAATATTTCATTCAGATCCAGAATAATCATTCAGATCATGATTATCCAGTGGACTCTGGCTCGTGGTGAGACAAGTGTTTGCTTCAGGGTCAACTTCAAGTGCTCAGGAGGAAAGTCAAGCTGCAGATTTTGAGGATGAATTACTTTCCTATGCCCAGGAGTGGGCAGTAGAGCATCAGTTTGATAGAGTAGTTCAGCTACTTAATTTAGAGCAGAATCAGTATAATTGATTTCAAGACATTTAATGGGGCCACTCACTTGTTTAAAGCTAAGCATATCCTCAAGGATATTTTAGTTTTGCAGCTGTAGCCATGTTACTGTTAAGGCACTTCAGTGAGGCAGGAGAGGAAATTAGCATGCTTTTCCTGGTTATAAACAGAGGACTTAACTTTTCAGTTCTTTCAGTTTTCTTTTCCAGTTCTGCCAGAGCACCATGTTTTGCAAGCATTAAATTAACAACATAAATGCTAAAAGTAAAGGAATAGTATTGTATAGCAAATGACTGTCTAATGCCAAACAATATACCCTGTCTTCTGTGAACCTAAATTACAACTGATGTATCCTGGCACTGCAGAAACCAGATAGAAGAAAGCTGTGTAGCATAAAATTGCTTTAAACATCTGTCAAAAGCAAACTGAGTTGATTACATTCTGTTTTGATTTGCTACAAACACATAGGTTAGTTTTTGAAAAGCAATCTTAAGAGTTTAATCACATTTCGTTGACAGGGTGAGACAAAGCTTCTCAATAATAAAATATAGGAAATAAGTGGCTTTGAAAGAATTAAGAGACTTTGAATAAATGGGAGCAGACAAAAATTTTGTGTTGGTGAAACAGTGGCATGAATCGAAACAAAGGTGAGAGAAGAAGTAGGTTATAGAGATTAAATCAAATAGTCAACCTTCAGGAATGATTGCCAGCAGCAGATCTCAAGGGACTTCTTAGAGGAGGGAAGTCTCTGTCCTTACCTTTCCCCAAGAGAAATACAGAGAGGAAAGAAAAGAAGAGGGACAGAGCAAAGCTCTCCTCAACTCCAGAGTTGCCTTTTGTCTGTTAGGCTGCAAATAAAACATAGGATTCAAAGGAGAAATAAAAGGTCACGGAGACAGTATGGTAGCTCTAGTTCTCTGGAAGATTCTCTGTAGTGGGGAAAACTTCTCAAATCCAGTATGAATAAAGCTATGTATTTGAGAAACAATGACAGAAACCTTTCAGGGTATGCTTTGCTTTAAGGCAGCTGGGATTATGTCTAAATAACCCAGAAATCCAGCCATTGAAGGATACAGTTGTCAGGTAAAGACTGTCAATTTCTTGCCTGTTCTTCCACGAGTTAGGCGAGGGCCTGAGTTACAAACTCCATCTCTTTTTTAGTGGTTTTACATTTTATTTAAATGTGTAAATATAATTAGTGAATAAGATCTTGATTCAGTAGCCTCCACAGGTTTATGGGAAAACACAAAATCTTTACCTGATTACCCAATTATCTCTGCATGTTGGACTCTGCATTTTTTTCTCGTTTGCTAAATATTTCTTGGATTCAGGGAAAACTGACAGTTTGACACTGTCGTGTCAAAACCCATGAGAAAAAGGTTAGGATAGAACATGACCTTTAGTAAATGCCACTTCTAAACATCTTGGCTTAAATGCAAAATGGGAAATCTTTAAAATGTTGATGTCACTTTTTTTTTTTTAATTGCAACAAAAAAGAATGCTCAGACTATATGAGGATCTACATCTTTGAAGACAAGGAAAAAATCTCTCCTCTAGGTATGTGGTGCTTTCAACACAGCCTCCTCTCTCTCTGCTGTCAAGCAAAAAGGACAAGGCACACTTCATAGAAGACTAAAAAGGCAGAAATTTTTGCTGTTACTAAACACTCACACATGAAATCATTGCAAACCACTCAGAATTTCTCTGTACTGTTGAAAATGTAAGTTGTAAGATTTTGCTCTGAATGGATCTTCAATTAAACAATGCTGAGATGAACCTGTCACCCAGGAAATGTGAGCAGATGGAAGAAGCAAACATAAAACAGGAAATGTTATTAGTTTCATACTATTTTGTCCTCAGTGGCATCACTTATATTCCTCCATGAGGCACACAGGATGAGTTTGAAGATGAAAAATGCATTGACAGCTTTTGATTCATTCTCTTTCTACTGTTTGGCAAGTAGTCATGCTGTGCCCTGCCACCAATTCTGCTGACCTTGAAGGTCAATTATTCCATATTTCGAGCAAGTGCTTGCTCATCTCGTTCTAAACAATGAAATCCCCAGTGTAGTACAACGTAATGAAATTATTTAAAGCCTCTCAAGCTTTCCCTACATGCTGCTTCATACTCTTTTACTGCTTAAAGTGGGTGGTGAAATTAAGTCTATACAATTTATTGACTTTTTCCCTGACATACACTGGATGATGTCTTGTACTGAGAAACATCTGGAAAATGAATGGTGCTGACTGTAACTGGCTGGGCAGAGCTTGCATTGAAGATAGGGATTGAAGGCAGACTTGCATCTGTGCCACATTAAGGCTGCATTCTGAAATTATAGCTTGCATGCTCTGATGCATGGTTGTACTCTGAGTATGGGGCCAGAATTCCTTGGACCAGAATCAGATATGAGCATGAAGCCTGGCATAGTTCAGTGCCCCTGATGAATGGTTACTAAAGGTGTTTCCAGGAGAACACAAGCATGCTTGTTTTTCCCAGTGGCAGAACTCAGATATATCAGCCAGTATGCTGAATCGGATCTGTTTGTGTATTAACTTACAGACAGATAAAAGCGGAACAGAGGTATTCTGTGACTAAAAGTTTTGAGAGGTCTGCAAGTTTGTCCAATATTTTCAACTTCATATAGCCTACTGCAAAATATTTGTTTATAGAAGTTTTATCCCCCTTAATTTCAGATTATACTGCAAATCATTGACAGAATTGGCATCGGTATAAGTGGGAGAGGTCTCCTGATACTCATCTGTAAGTCTCTACATGCTGAAATTTCATTTTTCCACAATGCATTTATTTTCATTTCCAGCTTTGAATCACGGGGTTCTTACCCCAAAAACCCTGTTAGTGTCTCCATACAAAACAGTGTCATCTCCCTTGAAACTTTTCAATTGGCCTTTGTTCTGCTTAAAATAGATGAAGCCAGTTTAAACATATGTTCCTAGATGTACGATTATAGTGCTTTTTTATAATTGGAGGGTTTTGCTTGAAGTAGTGTTTGACATACTTGAGTGACCAGCATGCATTATGAGGCATGTGGAACTTGGCTGGCCAGAGAACAACACTCTTGTGGGTTTTTAAGTCCTTTGGATGAAGAAATAAACCCCATAACATATCAATAAAGCTATCCACTCTAAGCAAGGGATGAGCAGACATAAAGACAATTTCCCATCAAGAGTGCCACGGTCACACAACTGTAGACATGTCCAAGTCTTATAAAAGTGCTGCTGTTCTTCCCTTTCTTTACTACTGGAAACAACTTGTCTTGACAAATACTTACAAGCTTCTAATATTTATTTTTCTTTTCTTTTTTTTTTCCCTTTAAGAAAGAAACCAAAGAGAAATGTGGAGAGGAGTCTTTAGAAACAGAATCCTCATATCTACAGTAGACCTAGTTGTATGATAGTTGATAGAAAAAGAAAAGAAAGTTGATAGAAAAAGAAAAATTAGAAATTCAGACTTACAATTTTGACTCTGTAGATTTGCTTTTCCATATCTATCAACTAGCAGTGCAATGACAAGGAAATACTATGCTTTGTACACAGCTCATGAAAGTGGTTTCAAGGATTACAATTACGTTTTACATTAAAAACCCACTACAGTTCATGTGAATGTTTTGCTTGTTTAGCCTTTATATTTTACATTTATATTATAAAACTTGAGTACTAAACGGTTTCAAAGGCAGTGGATAAAGTCACACATCTAGTCACAAAATCTTCTTGCATAAATTTCTTGTAAACATATAGTTCCTGGTGATTTTTTTTTTCTTACTAACCTACTGCACCTCTCTAGATTACATACATGAACATGTATGTCCACTCTTGTGATGCATTTTGGAACTTTACCAAATTTCTGCATGCTTTTGTTCTTTGTTTTATAATAGTTTGTTCCATGTACCCCATGTTTTACCCCACTATGGTTTACCCCAGTTATTGTTATTAATCAATCATCGTTTATGTGACACCTGGGTCCTGCCTGTCACTTCGAAGCCTCACCCTGATCTCTAGAAAGTTCTGGTGAGGACATCGAGTGGTTGGTGGGGTCCAAGTCCCCCTTCCCCCTTTGTCCCTTGATTTGTCCTATAAATTGTCATCTATGTACAGAATGCCTTCCCATTCTGGATTGGTTCCAAATTGTATCCTCCCCACTCCCCCCCCCCATATTTAAGGTAAAAACACGCGAGTTTAGTCGGCTTTGGCGGGCTGACTCCTGGGTGAAAGGGAATCGTGAGAATTTAGTAAAACCCAGTTGAAGTCCCTCACCAGAGTTCCATGCCTTTATTTCTTGCACTGTTACTTCTGCTGAGGCAAGAACCTACAGGATCGGAACTGTATTCCAGAATACAGGATGCTGGTGTCAGAGCTAACCAGGAAAAGAAGGCAAAAGCCCCAAGAGAAGCACCGCACCATCACAGTCCACGGCCTCTCAGTCTCTTTGATAGTCATCCAGACATGAGGACTTAAATTCCTTAACCTAAAGATTGAATGGGAGCTTTTCTCTGTCTATATTTTTGTAGTTTTCTTGGTGGAGTACTTCATGGATAGTTCAAGTGCATCTGTTTTCACCTAATCTTTGTTTTATCTCTATGAATAACATTACTCTCTTTGTCTTTCTTCCACCCTTCACTTTTTTCTCCTTTTCTACACATCTGAATTTTATTAAATTTTCAGACTTAGATTTTTGCATCAAAATCTTGTATAAGGAAGTCCTGCATGTACTCCAGCAGGAAGAAGAAAAAGGAAGATGGAGGAAGGGAAGGGAAGGGAAGGGAAGGGAAGGGAAGGGAAGGGAAGGGAAGGGAAGGGAAGGGAAGGGAAGGGAAGGGAAGGGAAGGGAAGGGAAGGGAAGGGAAGGGAAGGGAAGGGAAGGGAAGGGAAGGGAAGGGAAGGGAAGGGAAGGGAAGGGAAGGGAAGGGAAGGGAAGGGAAGGGAAGGGAAGGGAAGGGAAGGGAAGGGAAGGGAAGGGAAGGGAAGGGAAGGGAAGGGAAGGGAAGGGAAGGGAAGGGAAGGGAAGGGAAGGGAAGGGAAGGGAAGGGAAGGGAAGGGAAGGGAAGGGAAGGGAAGGGAAGGGGAAAACAAAAAAGAAGAAAAGGCTGATCAGTATTATGAATCAATTAGTTGTGAATAAAATGAACCCAAACAGAACTTTCTTCATACCTGTTCTGTAAACTCCCCATTCATATACAAGACTGTAAAACAGGAAGCTAGACTTTTTCTTCAGACATTGTACTTCTTATCTACAGAGCTTCCATGTTTGTACTTCTTCCAGCAAGTCCACAGGATGGATGAATCAAGTTATGAAGACAGATTTTGAAAAAAAAACAGGTATAGCAGATCCTTCACAGATGCTTCTCAATCATTACTTCTTCCTTTCTTTTTTTCAGTTAGAAAAATAATTTAAATTAAACAGATTCATTATATGCAACACAGTGTTTCCATGTGAGCCTTGAACACTTTGTTCAAGAGCTAGGAGGCCAGCCAACTGCTTTAGTTCCTTAAAGAATAACAGATGTGTCCTTCCAAGTCTCATTCTAATGGAATTTAGGCTGTGGTTAAGAATTTAAAAATACTCTCAGTTGTCTGCAGACTCTGTTTCAACCCTGTTCGTTTGGTTGGTGGGTTTCAAGTTTCTCTTTTCATATCATTCAAAACATTGCATGAAATGTCAAGATGAAGTCACTAATATTTTACTTTCACTGACCGAAAACAAATAGTTATAAGTAAAAATCGATTGGGTTCACTTATGCAGGATATTGTGTCTCCCAGTTTGACTTTGTAACTACTATATTTAATAAACACTGAGTAAAATGCTCTCTTTGTGTAAATACAGCAAAAAAAATCTTTGTTCCTTTACTACCAGCATATGCCTTCTATCTTTACTTTTGGCTCCAAATGTTAACGGTAGTTATATAAAAGTGAAGCAAAAGATTTGGTGTAACCATCTGTAAGCAAAAGATGTTAATGAAATGAAATGGCAAATGGGACAAATCCGTTAATTTCATTTCACATTTGACCAGTTGTGAAGGCCCTAGAATCATGGCAAAAACCTGTAGAAGCTAGGAGGGGAAGCTACAGGGATTTTTCTCTATCAGGAATGCAGCAACATTGCAAGAGAAAGTGCTTTTCCTCTGTCAAACTCTTAGCTGAGTTTTCTGCACTTCAGCTGTGAATGATGCTTATTATGATCTGATCGTGGCTTTCCTCTTTGTCTCATGTCTCTCTGGATTTGAGACAGTTACAGACAAAGATCCTGAAGGCAGTAGTACTGCAAGTGGCAGTGCTGAGGGCTCTGACTCTTTTTTTTCACCGTTTACTGTGAGAAGTGTGAAGAGATAATGGATCGAGAGAAGGCCTTGGGGTTGCTGGTGGGTGAGAGGCTGGACATGACCAGCCCAGAGAATGTGTCCTGGGCTGCATCCAAAGCCCCGTGGGCAGCAGGGCCAGGGAGGGGATTCTGCCCCTCTGCTCTGCCCTGGTCAGACCCCACCTGCAGGGCTGTGTCCAGCCCTGGGGTCCCAGCACAGGAAGGGCATGGAGCTGTTGGAGTGAGTCCAAAGGAGAGACACCAAAATGATCATAGGGCTGGAGCACCATGCCTTTGAGAAAAGGCTGAGAGTTTGGGTTGTTCAGCCTGGACAAGAGAAGGCACCAGGAATGATGTAGACCAGACTTGTCCCTGAAGGGACCTAAAAGAAAGCAGAAAAGTGTCTTTGCACAATGGCTTGAAGTGAAAGGGCAATGGGGAATAACTTCACATTGACAGTGGTTAGGGTTACATTAGAGATCAGGAAGAAATTCTTTACTCTGAGGGGTGAGAGCCATGTGAACAGCATGCCCAGACAAGTTGTGAATGTCTCATCCCTGGGAGATGGGGCTTTGTGCCACCTAGTCTAATGAAAAGGATCCAGGGGCCCAGGGAAGGGGTCTTGGAACTAGATGATCTTTACATCCCTTCCAGCCCAAATCATTTTGTGATTCTACATTATAACTGATGGGGTTACCTTTACTCCTTCCATGAGGCAGTACAAAGAAGTGATGCAATATTTTTTTTTTCAAAGGGCAGGACAAATTCCATTCTTCTCAGCTGATAGGAGCCAAGGGCTCAGAGGGCTGATGGGAAGAGAGATTATTGATGGTTTTCAAAGAAGCAGGAAGCATATGAGAGATTTTGGTTCATGGATCTTTAACTGAAAATGATGCTAAGTGGCATGAAGAAAGGATTAGAAGTGGAAGGAGCAGCTGGAGATGATGTATTTCTTCAATATTTCTACTTTACCTCCTTATTTCAGAATTGCTATTTCCTAAAAATAATCCCTTCAGAAATACCCCTCCTCCCCAACCACTCACCCTGAAAGAATTCTTCCAAGCCAGCATTCACTAGATTTCCCCTGTTTATTTCTTATTCTGTCTGCAGCTTTTAATACCTTCTTATTTTCTCTTTCCAGAAATCCCAGTGTTTCATTTCTTTGTTCTCAGTTTGTACACTTCCCTTCACTGAGACATCCACAGTCCCTTTTCCATTCAATGTACTTTGCATTTCTTTTCAGCTGTTTCTTATAATTTTTCTTTCTGTTGTTGTCTATGATGAGTTTTGCCCCCACCCTACTCCCCCTCACCTCAGCCTTTACCACTCAAAAGTTTTCCCCCTAAACAGTTTTTTTCTTTTCTTCACCAGCTTTTCTACTGTCTTCCATTTATCACCTGGAAACTCCTTCATTGCCTCCCTCATGCTTAATTCAAAAAAATTTTTTTCACCAGTATTTTCTACCCTCTTTTTTCTTTTTATTTTGCTTTCTTCTGATATTTTCAGAAGAGGAAGATGAAACTTCCTTGACTTTTTATAGTCAGAAATATAAATGGCAAACTCTTTTCTGGTGAGTTTGAATGCTGTTTCCCCAGTGAAGCAATACTTAACACACATCAGGCACCACATCATAAAGGACAGCCACACACATTATCATCAGTAACAAAAGGCAGATGCTACTCTGTCAATACCACCTTGGCTGCATACCTTCATCATCTTTCAGATCATCTGTACCAGAACAGTTTGTCTGTAGCATTTAACTTTCTTAATTTTCTTCAGAATGGTGAATGAAATCTTTTAAGCAATAGGAGGTCACAGTTTATCTGACAGAATGAAGGAGAATATTCATGTACTCCTGATTTCATTCCTGAACATCATTTTCCCTCTGGCCAGGAATATAAAAGCAGTAAGATCCATGATCTACTGCAGCTAGGACAAGAATTTTGCCACTGATTCTGAGGTCCAAGATTCTGTCCAAAACTCAGTATTTCACAGCCTCTTTTATCTGAGCTTGAGTTTATTTCCTCTCACTGTTTTTTTTTTTTCTTTTTTAGGACACTCCTAACCTCCAAGTAGATTCTTTCTTCTCCTCTTTTGCAACTTACTTTCAAAACACAGCTCTGCAATATGTGAAAATCAGAGGCAGTATTGCAAAGAAGAGAGTAGTGCCACTGAAGCACAGATATTTACATCTAAATCAAGGTGACGAACCTGTACACAACTGTTTATAAAAATGAGCATAACAGATATGCCAAAAGTACAAAGGCTTTTGAGATAACATTATTTTTTGCTCAAGATGATTTCTGCATTGGTATTTCTGAGCAGAGCTCAACTTCCACAGCAGCACAAGAAAATAAGCAAGAATGCAAACCTTTGATTAGAGATATTTTACTCTCTGAAGCGTGATATTGCAGAGTGTGGGTGTTTCTGAAATTCTGTTAGTAGGCTAAAGACAGTTTTCAATTTGAAGAGATAAAAAAGAGATTTACGAAATGTAAAAATGGGGGAGATTTGGTTTGTTGGAGGGTCTTGTGGAGAGTTATACCTGGAGATCTAACACAATGTTTCTCAGATGCTAGATTCTTTTTCTAAATTATTTGATTGCACAGCAAGGTGTCCAAGAAAAATTCCATGCTTCTACTAGTGATGTCAATGTGTGACTACAGCTCTGCGTGCAAAGTGCTCCTTTTTGCTCATAATCCTAAACAGGTAACCAGTAATAACAATCATCTCCCTGGTGTCAGTGTTTGTGAGCCATCTTGAGATGGACCATTGTTATAAGTATTGGGGAATTAATTTGTTTTTTTTAGATAGATATCCTGTATAAAATATATACTGTATCAAATGCCTTCGCCTCCTTGAAATAAAAGTGTAGTGCAACTACAAGTCGCTTCCAGGAATAGGAGATCCATTCATCTGCAAGATAAAAGAAGGGAGTCTCCACCAGGAGATGGGATTGCCAATGACCTGGTGATCATCACCTGATTGGAATATTATCTACATCGGACAGGTGGGCATGTGAACATCAAGTTCCCGAAAATCTTATCAGGAGCCCCAACACTGCCCAGAAAGCCACTCACCAGACCAGCAGAGGGAAAAAAAAGAAATATGAATTTGAAACACCCACAGAGTAGACAATGGGGTGAGGCAACTTTTGCCTTGAACAAGAAAAGCTGTATAAAACTGGACTGCACATGGGCAGAATTTGTGAGCGGGGAGGGACACAGCACACCGTCAGATCTGAGGTTCACCCAGCATTGATCCCGGGATCCATGCTGTCTGATTTTTTGGCTATTTCCATAAAATTCTACTTCAGAAAATTTTATCAATAAATTGGCATTCTTTTATGAAATTGGACTCGTCATTTATAACACCATGGAGGGTAAAAACCAAATTTAAGTCTGTTTACTTTTTCATGCATCATTAGTAAGCAAAATAGGTTCATTTGAGCATTTCCTCTTCTTTTTGAACCTCTTAATTATTCTACCCCCTCTCTATTATCAAAGCCTCACAGTGGAAAAAGGCAGTGGCCAGATTCATTTCTGGATAACTACACTGATGAAAATGGGCTGTGAACTATCTTCCACTCAGAATTCTGCCAGCTTTGCTTTTCTCTGTTCTGAACCAGCAAAATTTTGCAGCCATCCATAGACATGTGGCTGCTTCTACTTCTGCTCTTACTCTGTGCATGCTGTAATCCCCAACCTTTTGAGAGGAAACCAAGTATAGAAGGCAAAAGAGATAATGATGAGCCTCACACTCCTTATTGCTGCTAACAAGTGTCTTATTTGAGCTGTAGGTTTGGTAGCAAGGGGGTACAGATGTGCTGATTTCCCTGACTCCTAGGAGTGGAGAGGGCACATCCACACTTCCATAGATGTTTGAAGAGGCATCTGTGAGGCACTTCTGCTGCTGCTGAGCTGCACAGCTAAGCAAGCGATGCCAGAGAGGAGGCAGCAGGAGTTTTAGTCTCTGCTTCCTCTCTGCTGCTTCCCCCTCACCAGCCTTTGCTGTCATCTTGTGTGGGACTGAACCAGCTGGCAGTTGGAAGAAGGAGCACCTCATTATTTCAGTCAAGTATTAGCCCAATTGAAAGGGTCAGTTGCAAAAATATTCTGATGTGTGTGACATGAATCTGGGCAGTATTGCCTGTCAATATTTCTTGTTTCTTATGAGTTCCTTCATAAATGATAGCAATAAAACTTCACTGGAAATAACTTCTTATAATATTTATCAATAAAAAGTGTGAAATACTCGAAGCAGGGGAAGACAGTAAAACAGTAGAAATCGCAAGAATCTGCTTATTTTAACTAGGCATAAAGAAATTGCCAACAATGGCCTGTATCTATATTTTTTCTGTCTGTCACATTAGAACTTGCTTGTCTTGGAGGCTGGGGCTTGAAAGAAAAGGCTATTTGAAACTGGTTTCAGAGAGTTTGAACTAAGGAGAAAAGCATGTGTACTTTTTGCTAATGCACTACAAAGGTTTACCCACCAATGCCGGGTTTCCAAATCTAGAGATTTGGGAATGATCCGTATCTTAAAATAACTACTCTTGATCACTCTCTGAAGATATTTATATTTTTCTATTTTAATATGCTATTTATTAACAATGTTCAAAATTAGCATGAAAAACTCCCCGCGTTCCCCAGTCAGCAGGTAGCAGACATCTCGTGACAGCTATTTTATGAGGAATATAATTAGCAAGGCAAACTGTACAACTTCCAGTTTGATTCGTTTGCTGATGCTTATTCAGCTTCATATACAATTATGCCAATAATTGGCATAGCTGTTTAGAGGTATTTGGAAAATGTCTGTAAGTATATAACCTAATCATAGATTGATCCCAGTGGCAGATACATTGTATAATAATGACTTTCTCCATGTTTCAGGAAGGGCAAAGCAGATTCCTAAGGCAAGAAACTAATAAAGGCTGTGGTGTCTTGGATTGTTTTGGATGGAAGAGGGGGACTTGAGGGACATATGACTGCCTGTCCTCTCATGGTGCTCTTTTGGATTCTAGGTGCTTGGAAAAGAAAATCTAATCCAAATCTAATTGTGAGACAATTATAAATCCAGCAAATCTAATCCAAATTAAATTGTGAGACAATTATAACTTTAATGAAAACTGGAGTGTTTTATTAAGAAAGGAGTCAAATGAGATCTTCCTTTCTATCTCATAAAATTAAAAAAAGAAAACATAAACAAAATGACCCCTCCGGTTCTTTAAATTACACCAACTATCTGTTCCACAGTAGGTTTTCATAATATCTTGGGGCTATTTTCCCCTCTAGATAAATTCTCTGAGTTGCTGTTTCCACCAGAAGCCATTTCAAAAAAGCCAGGCTAAATGCAGTATCTGTCATCGGGCTATTTGAGAGACCAATTTGCTCAGCTTAGAAGCAAAGCTACAAGTACTGACCCTAGATTCAAACTGGCTCATCTCAGGTTGCTTCTGGACTTCCATGTCATCTGTCTACAGAAAATATCTGTACATAAGACAATCACAAATGGCTAATAGTGCACCGTGCACAGTTTTCCTCAGCTTATTCTGATATATCAAATGTGCTGCCAATTTTGCAATTGCTAACATGTATTTGAGAGTTTTCTCATTAAACCAGAATATTTTTACCATGCTAACACATTTCCTTTCTTTCACTCTTTTTTATAGTGAATAAATTTTGTAAAATGAAGAAAAACATTTTCAACTTTGCCACCTTCAAGAAAGAATAATTTTGCTTTCATGAGGGAAAAGAAAAACATTTGCTTTACATTATACAATCATCTAAAAAATGCAAGTATTGATATTTGACTTGTCTGTAACTGAAAGTAGATTGAAAACTTTAAAACTTGCTCTAACTACACCTACATTCATCATTAGGATTAAACTGAGTGTTTCCATTGCATAGAGGAAGCTATTTCTGGCTGTTATTTTTGTCCTCAACTTCATTTCTTCAAAGTCTAACAGGCGTAAAATAACAACTGAGTTTATCCAAGAACCTCTAAATTATTTACTCTGAATTCTGGCATACTCCATAATCTTAAGTCTGTCCCTGTTCCATAATTTCACAAACAATGTAAAATACATATAGCATCAATCATATGAGAGTGATCCCCAAGGACTCTAGTAACATGTAAAAAAAACCCATCTTATAGTCAAGAGTTCACAAAGTGCCATGGCAAAATTCCTATTTGATTTTAACCAAAACATAATAAAATCCCAACTACGAATTTACATCTGCTTAATGTGTTCTTTTTTTGCATGGTGAAGTTCATTACTTAGGTTTGTTGATACATCACACTTTCTCAGAAATAAACCATCTAAAAATATTGGCCTCTATCTTCAAGGGGATAGATTTTTATGAAAGTCCATAGCCCCTTGCTCTATCTGTCATTATGATCTGTTAATAGGTAAAAGGAACAGAATTGCAAAGATTGTTGAGACTGCAAAAACAGTTACGGGAATTAAAAAACCCAGTCTTTTCAAGACACTAGTTATCCAGAACTGGAGAGCAGGTAGGGTTAATACTGAAAATAAAGCCACCATTGGCATAGGTCTTATCTACTTTGTAATTTATAATACCCCTGGACTTTCAATTTCTAATCTCTATCTTGAGAGAGATAGAGACTTTCTGCAATTTGTGTGTGCCTTTCCTTGGAAGGCTTATTTCAGATGCTGCTGAAAAACCCACTGAAGCATAAATCTTATCCTTTTAGTCAGAACCAAGTAGCATTTTCCCCACTGATTTATCTTCTGTTTGTCTCCTGCAGTAGTCTCCTCTGATTTACTTCCCTGCCTTTAGGATAATATCACAAAAGTAAATTGACATGTACATTAACAAAAATATATTTAACTGTCTTACTCCCTGCTCCATTCAAGTGTCCTCAGAAATCCTTATTGAGGAGCTCAGTACCAGGAGTAATCTTGTTCCAATTTCACCATGACTTTATCTGTCTGCCTTGTCATAGTGTGTGTAATTTTTGCTCATAAATTGGGCAGATTTTAATTTTCTATGACTGCTCAATGCCGGACACAGTTTTTCAGCTTAGAGTCCTGTCTAGTAATAAGCATTATCTTTGCACACCACTAAATTTTAGAAAGAGTGTAATGCAGTGTTATCAGTGAGAACTTGTATTTACATTTTGTAAAACCAGCTACAGGGAACACCCAGGAGCATTGTGAAAATTGCAAAAAAAGAAAACATGTTCCTCATTTATAAAAAGATTAAACAAAGCAGTTGAGGGCTATACCTGTTTCTCTTCCCCAAAGAGGCTGTTGATCTAAATGGAATAATCTTTTCTATTATTACTTTATTATTGTTTTATTATAGTGAGCTATATTTCAGGTGTTATGGAATGTCAGTTATTATACCACAGATCTTTCATATTCTAATGAATTTCATTCTGACTTGGGAATTTTGCTCTGAAAATTGGCATTCTCCTTTTCTCCCTTTCTTTACTTTTTTAATTTATTCTGAAATTATAATGCAAAAGAGTCTCATTTATGAGTTTACCCAAGAGACATAGAAATGAACCTCTCTCTTCTAGTGAATACCTAATTCTTCAGAAGAATTTTTTGTTCCAAAAATGGTTTATATTGAAGAAAATATGTGACTTATACTCAATAATTCTATGTCTTCATTACTTCTCTTTTGCTTTTTCCTAAAACTGCAGTACAATCCTGAAGGGAAATTTAAGATGTCCATAAAAGTAAACTTGGCAGTCATTTCTAAATTCTGGCTCCTGTAAAGAAACTTGTGGGAAAAAAAATAGAGTGGAACCAGAGCTGGTGGAGCTGATAGATGCAGTACAGTGCCCTGACAAAGTAGTGTAAAAGCTTAGATGCTTCACAGGTTTGACAAGAAGAATTAACTTTGTAGATAATTAATGGAAATTGTCTGCTAAAGTCAGTGTTTAGTTTTCTCTTCCATTCTCTATAGTTAGCACTTTGCAGAACTTGCAACAGATAACCATGGAAGCAAGACAAAAGCCAGAAGAGACTAACGTTAGGGCTCCCCAGCCCAGGCAATATGCTTTAGTTGTCCTGATTTCCTTAAAATAACTTTATATAGTGCTTTGGAACTTGTTTCTTTGCAGACATAGTTAGCAGAGAATTACAGATCCAAAAACCCAGAAGATACATAACAACAGTTGTGGCTTTGCCCAAGACTCCAAAGTCTTAATTGTACTTGCACCTATCCTGATAAAGATAGAGATGTTGAGGCTAAATCAGACAAAATAACAAAACACAAGTAATTGGTTGTGTACTCTATTTCTTCAGAACTGAAAACACTTTACTTGCTTTCATTTAATTAATATTTAATAAAGTTAATGTCTTTGGGGGGGGTTGGGGGAATAAATGCATTTCTTGGTCTCTACTGAAGGAAAAAAAGAAATCATGACAGAAGAGAAATTATAACAGGGAAGGTCAAAAGGAGTGCTGGTAATGGTTTCCTTAAGTGGGAGCAGTTTTAATGGAACACAGCAGTTTGACAAATCCTAATCTTTTCATGTAAATGTGTCATTTTAAACAAACCCTCATTTGTGTAGCTAAAGGGCAAAAGTTGAGGAGAAAAATAAAAAACAGTTTCACAAACATGCCATCAGGAAAATGCTAAGGAAATGTCCTGAAGGTGTTGAAGAATTATATGCAAATCCCCCACTGTTTTGGATCGATGAGGAGTAGTTAATCCTTCTCAGTTTCTCCTTTTGAAGCTGATTTTCATTATTTATTGCTCCCAATAAAGAAACTAAAACTGTGACCTCTGCACTAGGGCACTCGATGGGGAAGAGAAGTGTCAGCCCTGAGTCAGTCAGAAGTGGGAACTGACTCATGATCTCCTATGGATCAGGTGAATATTTTATCCACAATGTCATAGTGGGTTATCTTTTGGTAGATTTGTTTTCTGTCTTAATTTCCCTGATGAAGAATATGGAAATATACTGGCTTTATTCTAGTGAAGAATAATAAAAAAACTCCTTTTTTTTGTGTGTGTGAACTATAACTCTTGTTCTCTAGATTTCTAAAATCAAAAGTAGATATGATGTGAAAATGCAGCAGAGACCAGACAAAGATCTTGTACTACAGATGGGTCAAAGCAAAGATAAGGAGGCTGAAGAATAGATTGTGTCTTTGGCAACAAAACCATTAATTGCTGTTTCGTAAACCATTAATTTTGCTGTTAATATTTGGGCACATTCAGTCAGGTTCCTCTTTATTTACACTGGAAAGTACTAAATATTTTCTAATATCTAAATACCTCAACCTGGGGGAAGGGCTGATGCACCAGAGGGTTTTAGTTGCATTCAGAGGGATGTTGACAGGCCTCAGAAACTGGCTGATGGGAACCTCGTAAACTTCAACCAGGAGAACTGGAAACATCTAGGCAGGAACCATTCCACACATCGGTGTGTGCTGGAGGGTCAGCTGGACTAAAAGCAGCTTTGACAAGGAGGGTCTTGGGGTTCTGATAGACAATGAGCTAAACATGAGCTTTCAGTACACTCTTGTAGCAAAACAAGACCTCCGGTATCCTGGAGTGCACAGGGAAAAGTGTTGCCAGCAGGTTGAGGGAGATAAACCTTCCCTTCCACTCAGCCCTGGAATGACATCATTGGCAGAGCTGTTCAGTCCAGTTCTGAGCTCCCCAGGACAAGACAGACATGGACATACTGGAGACAGTTCGATGTGGGTCCATAAAAATGGAAGGACTGGAATATCTCTTCTTTGAGAAAAGGCTGAGAGAACTAGGACTGTTTGGCATGGAGAAGAATAGGCTTTGGGTGATCTTTTCATTGTTTATAAATACCTGAAGGGAGACAATGAATGAGATTTTCTCAGTAATGCTCTATGGCAGTAAAAGAGGTCGTGAACTCAAATTAATACGCGTGAACTTTCATCTGAGAACACTAGAGAACCCTTTTTTACTGTGGAAGTGATCAGTCAGTGGCACAGGTTGCCTAGAGGGGCTCTGGAGTCTCCATCCTTGGACACATGCGGCCTATCCTGAGGAAGGGAATTAGACCAGATGAGCTCCGGATGCCACATCCAACCCAACAATTCTGTCATTCTTGAGTTGCCATTTCTGAGAGCTTTCTTCACTAAATTCTGTTTGAGAATTCTGAGATAGACACAAAGATATTTGTCCTTGTTTTAAGGCTACACTTCTTAAGCGGGACCAATGCCCAATACAGTGCATATCCAAACTGTACACCAAACAAATGTAACCACAGGTAAATTATTAGCTGCCACAGTTTCACTGTGACCTACTGCAAGGTAGTTATTGAGTAATAAAGAGTTGACCTGAGAAATAGATCTAGTCCACATTTCAGGAATTCAAGAGCTTACTGTTGAAGCTATCTTTTCATGTAGTCAGTTCTATTGAATTGTTACAGAATTTACTAAGGAGCATTTTGTTATTTTTAAGTTGTGAAAGCTCCTGACAATGTCTTTTTGTTTAGTGGCTCTGCAAATTTTCCTGGAAAAAGCTAGAAGAATATGTGGTTATGCAGATACCCAAAGCCTTCTTTAATATTTTTGAAAAACTTCCAACACATTATTCCAAGGCATCAACACAGTTTTGTTTCAATAAAAACATCTTTTGTTCTTGATTTCCCAATTATTTTTTTAAAAAAAGTACAGACAATGTTTGCACCTTCCTTGAATGTTTATGAAAAGTTTTCACTCTTTTAAATGGGTCTCACAATCACCAGGAAAATATTTAACTAATCTGGAATGCTTTTAGCCCAGAAACTATGACCTGGGGAACAGGCAGATGCTGCAGAGATAGCCCCTGGGTGTAGTACAGCCATACTGGGCTACAGAAAACCAGCTTTTACTCATGGTAGGACTAAGTTTTCATTTCTCTCATATGCCTATTGTTTATGTAATTATTATATGCACAATTTTTTTCTTTAGGATGCTGCACATCTGAAAGACAGTATTGACTGAGGGGTCATGTTTAATGAAAAGTCATACCTGCTGTGTAGTATGCCAAACATAGGCATTTGTGTGGTTCTTACTCTAGCCCCACTGTGTCCACAGTAAGCAAAATAAATGACTCAACTTTTATGCTGAATTTGAGCAACAGGGAAGTAGAATTACCACACATTTTCAGTTAGGGAACTAATGTGGGGGGAGAGAGAGGAAAAATCTCTTAAACTAGAGGATAAAACTAACTAAAAACCATTCAACTAGACAAAAGTCTTGTGGAAATAATGTGGTAGGTATCAGCAACCAGAGGAAATTCTTGATATCAAAAAGTGTTGGAAAACTTCAACCGTTCCCATTTCTACCAGTATTGTGTCTGCAGACTGTAGAGTTCTGGTGACATATAGAAAGGTTAATGTGTGCAGTCCTAATATAAGCCCTTATTTAAGGACTCCATACTCACTGAGATTGCTGAAAATGAAACATGACATCCAAATAAGAGAAATGAGATTTTTCAAAAACTGGTACGGTCTACCTGCTCCACATCTGATTTTGAAAATAGATCTAATATGAAGGGTAACATAAACCTTCTAGAGCTGCTGTATGAAAAGAGCCCTCAGAACAGAAGAAAATATTCCCAAAATCATTTTAGGCCTCTCGAAGACTAAATAATTAATCCATCTGATTCACTTCCTGGTAGTCCTGCCATCCTCCATAGTCAAGTCAGCATCTTTCGGTCTGAGATATGAAAACTGGCCAACTGGTTGTAGGAAACCATTAAACATTAATGTTTGAAACCTACTCTTTTTGTTCTTTCTCCTTTTATTGTCTGGGTTTTTTTAACAAGCTGCTAATCATTTTGAGCAATTGCACCTTATAGGGCCTTTGTATTTTCATGGATCTGAAGAAATTGAAAATATTTTAAATCTAATGTACCTTCTTAATCTTCAGTGCCAGGAGCATCTGTCCTGTCATCTTGTTCTGGATCATTATTGAGGTTGTCCAGTGACTGCACTCATCCAATGACCATAATTATCCAATGCTGGAGGCTACCAAGGCTTTTCCTTGGTGGCACTGTGTTTGGCACAATATTCAATACTTTCTGTATTTTAAAAGTAATATTTCAATATTCAGAACAAATATCTGATATTCACAACCAGTCTAATAGATACACTATAAATATATGTGTACATTACAGTCTGTAGAACATGTACATCTGAAAATGAGTATTTTGAACATATTAAGCCTCACAGGTAGGATAAGTAGAATAAAAAGGGCACTTTTTTTTTTTTTTTTTCTTAGTGGATGATACCAAAGTACTTATACCCAGGAATAATTGCTCCAGATGAGAGTAGGAGCTGTCAGACAGAAGGGAAGGACATCAAGGACTGGGAAGAAGTCACCTGAGGGAAAACTTGGAGAACACATTGATGCATTAATTTATCCCTGTGCTCCATGGATACAACTTGTTGTCATGGTTTGCCTGATGCATTAATGAGCACGTTCAGGGATTTGGGGGATGGCCAGGGGTGCGTGCCTCTCTGAGGCAGGTGGCACTAGATGGCACTATCTCAAGGGCTTTCACCGCGTGTTGTGGGCGAGCGGCAGGCAGTCACTCTGCCTGTTTGGTCGTGGTAGTGGGTGGGAGGCAAAGCAAGGGCTTAAAAAGCAAGGGAACTGGGTTTCTTATGCTTCCTAATACGGCAGGATTATTTATGGAGGCAGAGCCACCTCCTGAAGCCAGTAGCTGCTGTCAGCTGAGCTCATGGAACACCAGCTTGGCTGTGACTTGGTCATGCCCACCTCTGTTCCGAGGGTGGCAAATGATCTGGATAAATGTGTGACACTTTTACACATGTGATTTGAGGAGTTACGCAGGGAGAGTGCTTCTTGTTTCCCCTCTGAGGAGAAGCTGATTCACACGCCCTGGAAACTGGATGATGCTTAGCAGAGGGACAACAGTATCTCAGTACATGTGTGTCGTGTAGAGGAGGTAATTATGTGATTAATTTCATAGCCATATGAGAAACCAATCTGTGCACTAATATCTATCCTGTAATCCATCACAAACAAAACTTATTTTGACCATTCAAAGAGATAACCTAAAATATTCATCTTGGTATGTTATGATAGGGTTTTTTCCTTCAAATATTAATTTTCTGTCAGTCTCTCTTCCTTAACAATTTAATTTGCCTTTATAAAATTATCTTTTAGGGAGTAAGTCAGCTTTCAATACTAGTTTGATATTTTGTGACTTTTTATATTAGCAAAAAGATCTTATTCCTGAATCGGGATTTTTAAGATGGGATACACAGGTCTCACTTTTACCCCCAAGACAAGCATTTTGAAGTGACATATTATGTTCTATAAGGCATTTTCATGTCATTTGTTGAGATATTTATATTTTGTTCTGGACTCAGAACACACCTGTGAAATATCTTACTGTGACATGGTGTAAAGATTGCTGTAAACCTCTTGTAATGCTTTTTAAAATTCCTTATTTTGTTCTTAATAACTCCAGAATAAATTTACTGATATAGAATGGTGCAAGAGCTTTTATATTAGGGATTTTTTTATGTCTGCATTATCACTGTTATAAAGTCAGATGAGAATTGAGCTTCATAATTTAAAAAGTTGAAAACATTTTTATATTTACTACACAGCACAGATGTAATAAAATAGACTGGGTTTCTACACTCTCTGTGGAGGTTTGTTATGTACAGCTTTACAGCTTCTGGTTTCAGGATACTTATTATTAAAACAGATTCCTTAGAAATCTGTGCTTCAGTTTTATCACTCTGAATTCTTGCTTGTCAGTCTGGGGCTTCAGCTCTGACAGAGACAAGAAGGAGCTAAATCTTTGCTTTAGAAAAGAACTATTCAAACTGAGCGTAAAATTCATTTTTTGGTAAATCTGAAACCACACAGCATCTGGGAAATGGAAAAAAGGCATAATGTCTGTGGTTTAGGATAGAGAAAATGATGAACACTGTAATTTCTGCAGTGTTTTGCCTTGGATTGTGTACACGCTGTGGTGGGAGACTTGCCTCTCATGCAGATCAAAGAAAGATGCAAAGGTCAAATCCAGCTGAAATCCCTGCTACTGCACCTGAGGCGTTTGCTGAAAGCAGCAGGCAAGGACCAGGCTAATCAGGCAACAAACTGGCACCTTGTGAAAGCCTGCTGTTTCTCCCTGTGATTGGGAGTATTGCAGTGTTTGTTGATCCACAGCTGCATGAGGACTTGTGCAAAGCTTTAGAGAATTTACATTACTTCACAATTACAATTTCCACCAAGAAAAAGGGGATATTTTTTTCTCTAATACCTAATCACATAGAAGTGCTGATGTTTCAGCACTTCAACAGTTTCCTGAAGGCTCAGTCAAAATCTCTTTACTTGACCCTCAAAGTAGTATTCTGTTGCTTCAGTAAATGATAAGAAAAATTTAGTTCCTATACGCTACAGATATTTTCAAGTGCCTGCAGCTACCAAAGCTAGTCACAGTGGGTTACTTCTGGTTTCCACTCCTAATGCCTATACCAGTCACATATATTTCTTTTTTTTTTTTTTTTTTCCATTTCACTCATTTTGCATTTGCATACGCATTAAAAAAATCCAATACAAACACTCTTTCTCTTGAACAATAACACCAAAATTATTTTTACATTAGGAACATAGATCAAAGAACCTCCAGCTCCTGGAAGCTGAAGGCTTTCTCCATGAGCAGAGACACAAAATTGAAGTGATCATGAGTCTACAGGAGAAGTACTCAGGGCACCATACCTGGAAGGCATTTGGGCTCCCATCCCTACTTTACTTAACAATTAAGCCCACAAGATCCATTGTGGGCTTAGATCAAAAGGCCGGAGTGCTATGGCTGGCACTGCTACTGGTTAAACTGCAGGAATGTCGTACAAATGCAAGGTAATTACAAACTATCCTACCTATTTTCCCTACTACTCTTCTTGGAAGAAACTGGATCACATAAAAGATGGTTAGAGTGCTTTTCTGGGAGCTGGCTATTATCAGCTCGTGTTTTTTTGCAGAACGGACTAGCAAAATCTTAACAGAAAGCTTAAAAGGAAAAAAGTTCAAGTCATGATCACATTGTATTTGTTACCTTTATTCTGTGTTTGTTATTGGTGAAACCATGTTGAGGATAATGAATTTGGTTCTGGAAAATATAGTGGAAGGAGGGCATTAAACTTGTCTATCTTTAAAATACATCTAGAAAAAAATCAGCAAGTTTCTTTTTAGTGAAAAACTTTGAGCACTCAAACTTGTTAAAGTTATAAATTCATCTGTGTGAGAATCAACCAGATGAATAATACTTCCATAGATGGATTTTTGGTTAATCCAGTCCTAGGGGCTAGGGTAAAAATATAATAAAATCCAACACTTGGAATTTGAAGCTGGACAAATTAAAATTAAAAATCATGTGAATATGATTCATTGAGTGGCTATCCAATTAACCAAACTGTTTGCCAAGGGCTACAGCGGATTCTTTATCCCTTTAAATCAAGATTGGATACTGCACCACTTTTTCTGCCACACTTGCATAAACTGCAGAGAAGACCTGCTCTCCCAGTCTGGAGCAAGGTGGGGTGCTGCTGACCAGGAGGGTGGGAAATGGAACCACAGCTCATCTCCAGGTCTTCTCCTCTGCTGGTTTGGGTGATGAGAGAGAGGAGGCAATGGAAGTGAAGACCCAAAGTGATGACTCAGAGACCCAACTGATATTACACATTCTGTAACTATATCAACAAATTAATCAATTTGGTCTGCTTGGTTTTGATTGTTTGTTGTTTTGGGGCTTGGTTGATCTTTTTCACAGAATCATAGTGAATAAAATACATTTTCATGGCTTAAATTCAACTGTTTTTTGATGTTTCTGGACAAACATTTGGACATTCCTAAGCCTGAGCAGGTTTCTTAAACTAGATCTATCAGGCATGGCCTGGAGGCATTCCTAGAGGCCAAAAACGGGACCAGATCAGCCAGAGGCTATAGTATCATTATGTTTATTCCTTTTGGCACTCCCTCATAATGGCAACTACATCTGTACTGCTGAACATTCCTGCTCCAGGGCCCAGTGGTAATGAATAATTGCATTCCCAAAGTATTACCTTCCAAGCAAACTGGGCACATATACATTGCATAGGACTAAACCTGTCATCTTGATCATTTTTGTGTGTTTTTTCAATTCAGAGCAACTGATGTCATGTCAGAGATCTGTCACAACCCACCAGAGAGTCTTAGAGCATGCTGCTGAGAAAATTCCAGGTTGGTGGAATATGCCACCAGGAGGTGGCATAGCCAAGTAGGATAGTGGTGGAAAGTTATGCTGGCTTGAACGAGCCAAAAGTGATAGGATTTGGTCCGTGCTTTTTGGGAGCAGGCTCTAACAAAGTGTCTCAAGAACTGTAATTGTGTTTTATGAAATCAGGTTTACGTAGTGTGAATAGTCTGGGTGCAAAAGTTAAGTGGGAGCTGAGGCCTTTTCCTGAGAGAATGTTCAGGAAATAGTTTTCAGGAAAGTGGATCTTCCTTTACTGAAGCTCTTCCCTTTTGCATTAATAATTGAAATATTAAGTATTCATCAGATCCAGGATGTTAGCAAGATGGGTTCACACATCCATTTTGACTTCTGTAAACACCAGTTTACATAAGGGTTGATTTGTCTCTCTCTTCCACCTCCTCTTTCTTTTTTCACCAGCTCAGTGATTCATTCCAGAAAATCCTCTAAATTTTTGTAGTCCAGTTTTGAATACTTATTATTTGACTGCTTGTATCTCACTGGATATATTCTGTGAGTGTAGCAAGGGCTTCTAACACTGGTGTCAATAAATGGAAACATTTCAAAGAGAATCAGAAAAAAATAACTCTAATATTATCTCTGCCTAGAGACCTTGTCTTGCTGATGCCCTTAGCCCTGTGGCAACAATACCAGAGAAAATTATAATAGTCTGCCAACTACACAGTTTCATGGAGCTAGTCACTGTTGCTGAGATCAAAGTTATTTCTTAAAGCCCATGATCTAATTTCTTCTACTAGTCTAGTTTCTGCTTTTAGTTTCTTTAGTTGGTGAAAAGTTGTCAAGAAAAAGCCCATAAAATGACATATATGGCATTAGTTACAGTGAGGCAGATGTAATAATTCAAAGTTCTTCAGAAATAAATTCTTGGAGGAAATGAAGTACTGGTCAGCAAACTCATCCACAGGCTCATTCTGTGAGTAAATCAAGAGGCACTTGATAACCCTCTCCTTATGGGATTCTCAGATCTTTTATTTAATCATTTCTCACTCTTAAATTAATCAAGTCGATGAAATAAATCACAGAGCACCACAGATTTCAACATGCATATTACTTGTTAGATTAAGCTTTCCTGTCTATTACTGTGTCTCAAAATGGGCTTGCCTAATACTCTTGATTCAGGCTGGAATCAGGAACAGGAGAGGGAAATGTCATAAGAACAGGGGAAAAGCACCAATATCCTAGTATATGATAAATACGTTGAAATAACATTCCAGCACAGGAACTACAGGAACTTGGTTAGTTGTCATGCTTATCATGACTCATAAGCAAATGTGGGAATACACACTCAGCAAGAGCTCAATGGGACCAAGGGGGAATTATTAATCTCTCTAAATTGCATAATCTGAAAAAAAAAAAAAGGGAAAAGAAAATTTAGCAGGAATACTTTACAGCCTTCTGTTTTCAAAACCCTTACTTGGCTGGAATAATTCTAAAAAGTCTTCATAACTTGTTCTTAGTCTGACATGTTTACCTGTTAACACAAGCAGATGGAGACATGCCTGAATATCTTCCACAGCTTCTGGTTTCCCCGTTGGACATGTCTTAGATCTGATTCTTTTTGTTAGTCTTTGGCATTATCTCAAACTGAGGTTTGTCTTTCTTTAATTTAGGTACTCTAAAGTGACCATCTTATACTTTTATCAATCCTGAGAAAGTGGAAAAGCTTCTTCCAAAGTATAGGTAGTACTGGGAATTTCAAAACTCAACCATCTGTATTTATCAAGATAATTTTTGTTTAATGGAGAGGTCTTGGAGAATCAAACACATAGAGGTAACTTATCAGTCTGTCTGTCGTGTATGTTCATACTACGGTAGGGTGAGTAACTGGGAAACAATCTCCATCCTTCCTCCCCTGGACATCAGCCCAGTGCAGGTTTTGGATAGATAATACAACGTAGTTACAGTTGTATCTAATCCTGATATAATATTTTGCATGGTTGAAGTCACAAAACTTTTATAACTGGTGTGGATTATTTTTCCCCAATAAACAAGCATTCTGCAGTTGCTTACCTGGACTCTTCCTGTGGTAAACGGGGACTAATGGGCATTTCCAGAGTATGATTCTGTGTATTTTAAACATACACTTCAGGTGAGATGAATTACCACTGTTCCACTATAGTAAGATGATAGACACATAGTCTATGCCTAGATCCTAGATGGCTTAAATCAAGTGAGATGAATCATTCCTGGTGGCTGCAGAAACAAATGAGTCTATACCAGCAATCAGCATTTCAAGCTTCTCTTGCAGTTTGACAGTCTTGGCACAGCATGAAGTGGGCAGTCCCAAGTCAGCTGCTCTCCTTAGAGGAGAGATCTTGTGTGGTAGCTTCAGGACTCAGCTGGATAGGTGACTGGGTGGAAATCTCACACTTCCTCTTCTTTTGCTAACCAAAAAAAGGTAATTTTTGTTCTTTGCTTTGTGATGTTGTTCCACATCACTTTCAAATCTTGCCCAAAAAAGCAGGGCAGACTGTACATAGGCTGGAGAGACTATCGTAGAAAGACCAAGGGTAAAACAGGCATATTTTAGAGATAATGCTAATGTATTCTTGAGAGCAGTCAGTGACATAGTAAAACTCCACAGAGACTGGCTCCAGATTGGCCAACGCTGCAGTACAGGAGCAGAGTGTAGTGGTACTGTGGCCATGGAGGCAGATGCTGACCAGCAGATCTGCACTCCAAACCAGTGCTGCAGATAATCCCTTGCATCTACTGTCAAAGTTGAGCATGGACCCAGTTGGGACAGAAAGTTGAGAGCACTCCACAAGGAGTTGGTCAGAGCAAGTCACATACCAAGGAACTCATGCTGCATGGTGCTGGACAGTCAAATCCAAATATGTTGGAAATATAAGATCTTTAAGGTCCATTCCAACCCAAGTCTATGATTCTATGGTTCTATACAGCAGAGCTCCTTGTTGCTGAGTGCTTGCACAGGCAGGGAGCCAGCGAGAGGCTGGCCCTGCCAATACCTGTAGTCTGACCAAATTGCCTTTCATAGCACTGACTTTAGTGTAATATAAAAGCCAGCACTAACTACTGAGCACTGTGCTGTAAGAGCTTCTCTGCAAAACACAGCCAAATCTTGTGGAGGTCTCATAAAGCAACAATTTCCCACATATTGCTCAATATTCATAATTACAGATGTTTTCTGGGGAACGGCTATCAATGAACTGGACAATTTAAATGCCTATATAGAACCCATTGCCTAGTAAAATCCAAACCTTTGAAATGGTCTGTACTGTTATGTGGATATGTGGACCTCTGGTAATGCCCCTATTGAACCATAGAACCATAGAATATCTCAGGCATCATCAAGCCCGATGCAGGACTACCTAAAACTAAATCATATGACTAAGGGTGTCATGCAGAACCTCCTTGACCTCTGATAGGTGTGGTGCCCTGACCACTTCCCAGAGGAGCCTGTTCCAGTGATTGCCCTTGGTGAAGAAGTGAATTTTGAGTCTAGAGACAGGCAATGGAGCTGATAAAAGCTCTGGAGGGAAAGTCCTATGAGGAGCAGCTGAGGGAGCTGAAGCTGTTTAGCCTGGAGTAGAGGAAACTCAGGGGTGACCTTATTTCTCTCTACAACCACCTGAAAAGACAGTGTAGCCAGGATTGGCCTCTACTCCCAGGCAACCAGTGACAGGATGAGAGGAAATACCTGCTCCAGGGGTCGTTTAAGAATGGGTTGGATATTAGGAAGAATTTCTCTACAGAAAGAGTGATTAAACATTGGAATAGACTGTCCAGGGATGTGGTGGAGTCCCCATCCCTGGAACTGTTTAAGGAGAGATTGGACATGGCACTTAATGTCGTCATCTAGTGGACCTGAGGGTGTTTGGAAGTTGGAGTCAATGATCTCTGAGGTCTTTTCTAACTTAGTTGATTTTTTTGATTCTGTGAATGTACTACTAGTGGAGTTAGTGACACTATCTGTGTCACATCTGTAAAATTGCTGTGATTTCTGGCTGCTGGGAACTATCCTGAACAAGATGCTCTCTCCCACCTCATATCCTCAGCAGATACCACCCCTTCCTGCAGAGTATTTCTATGAAGTGGCAACTGAGGTTATATCACTGATGTTAACAATCATTTTATGTTTCTTTGTGGAAGAAAAGCTTCTCATGAAGAAATGGTAGCTCCTACGACTTTAAGGCTTGGAAAAAGTTACATGTTTTTTTTCTAGATGGTTGTTTCTCTACTTACTGTATATATTCTATATTACTGTGCCATTTTTGCTTAGCTATGATATTTTTTTATATTTTCAACTAAAGAATTCAGAATCATATATATGTTTTAATGATCAAACTTTGTGAACAAGTAGATGAGAGCATACAACATAAGCAAAGCGAATATGTGCTACCTTTGAAATAAACTGGAACTAATGTAGGCTCCTTACTTTGCATTCAGTGGCAAAAACCATTCAGTCCTGTTGTCAGTCTGCTCTTTCTGCTGCCAGCAGTGGTAACAGTTCACTTTGATTGAAAGATCCAGCTGCCAGCCTAATAATATAGCTTGGCTTGGAAACTGGAGCCTTTCTCTACCTTGCGACTGATGGCCGGCTGCTGAGATGATTTAGAGATTCAGTGCCATATCCTCACTGCAGATGCCTGCTCTGCGTGGTGCAGCTGCCCAGACCTGAGGCTGCTAGCTCAAACATCCAGGGATGTTTCATCCTACTTCTAAAAGAGTTTAGATTTATTCTCATAGTGATATTCCCCAGGATCACAAAACACAGCAAGGGCAGATACTAAACTGTGACTTTCTCACAGTCTTGTACACTAACTCTGCACTAACAGTTAAACTGCTTTTGGTTTTTATCTCTTCAGCTGTTCTAGCTTATGGCAGTACAGAACATTCATGTCTATATCAAGGGCATAGCTTCCTGCCCCAGTTCCTCCCTTCCACCCATGAGCCAAAAAGGCCCCTGGCTCCTTGTGACACAACTCTTCTCTGGATTCCTGGTGTTTGATAACCTCCTACTGGCTGCACATAAGATCATCCCAAGAAACTCTAAGTGCAAACCCTCTGTCACTTACTTTCCAGTCACTTACCATTTGGGATTTTGTAACTTTCTTCTCTGCTATCCTCTTCTGTTTCCCCTCAGCTAACATCAATGCTTCTTCTTTCAGCTCCTCCTTCCCATAGCAGTGAAGGCTTACATCCCAAGCAGCAATTTTTCCACTTTCTCTTCCCAGCCTTTAAAAGAAGGCATGGTTAAGTGAATCAGAGAACTCTGTCTCCATGAACTACAGTGGGAACACAAACTGCCTCACCCAAACAGTACCACACAGTTAGAAGTATACAAATTCTTTATTGTTGGGTTGGGTTTTTTTAATTTTTACTATCTAAAACCACAGGGAGTTTCAAGGGGACTTGGTGATTTGAAGCGGGAGGTCAGCCAAAAGTCTGTGTTGTCTTCTTGTTTTGACATCTTTTCCAGAAGAATTAGATTATCTGTTATAGAAAGTTTCTTCAGTATTTCCAACCCTAGGCTCAGGAGAGTTATGTGGCGGCCACAGCAATCTTCCAGCAAAACTCCCTCACTTGGTATTACAACTATTTGTTTTTTGCTAATTTCCACCAAAGGCAAAATACAACCCAGAACCCAATCTAAATTCAAAATGTCTTTGCAGATAGGGGGAAAGAGGGCACAGCAGGAAGTTTTGTGTTTAAAATTTTATACCAGTCCTTGTTTTCAAAGTGGCACAAACAGATGTGTGACAACCACATCCCTCCCTTTCTCCTTAGATGACTATGGGCAGCACTAATGGGATTTGGGGCCTGCCAAAGACTAAACTTTTGCTTCAGTTTTGCCCCTGGGTTGGTTTGAGAGAAGGCTGGTTCCCTACTCCAGCTAATTTAACTCCCAGCCAGCCACCAGAGCTCTCTGCAATAATGCCCCGCAGCAGGAGAGCAAAAGAAAGTCTTGTGGATCCTTGGGAAGGAGAGCAGTGACTGCATTAGCAGTGGATGCAAAGTAACATCTTCTATTTGCATTACATCCTGCGCTGTGACAGCTGTTTCTCCTTGCTAGGGAAAGAAAAGATAGATTTAAATAGATAAATAATTAAGATGTGCTTCTCACAGCCAGTTATTTTTACAGCTCTATTTCCTCTTCTACTAAGGTAAGGGTTGTGGTACAGGTATTATGTAAGCTATTTCTTTCAGTACCTCATTACTGTTGTCTAGTCTTAAATATATACTGCTTCCTCACCATGAAAGGAGTATAATTTAAAATTATAACAGGTATTTTATTGATATGTTCTATTCTGTGTGGAGTAGTTCAAGATTGAAAACTAAAATCTGATTGGAGAAAATACAGTTGAAGAGACTGAAAACTCCCCTGGCCCAGGTCATGGCCCTCAAGCACATTTGATTACAACAAAGTAATTCCTGGAAATGTTTGTTCAACCTATTTATAAAAGCACTGGAGATTGCAATTCTACAACCTCCCTAGGCTATGCACATCAGCACTTCATCATCCCTCTGATAAGAAACTCCTCTTTCAAGGTCAGAATTACATTTCCCTTTACTGCAATTACTCCCTTTATTTTCAGTGCACACAGGGAATAATTTAAACCTGCTCTTTCTGCAAAAACTACTTAAAGACCATTATTATGCCTTTTGATCTTTTTCAGACCAAACAATTTCTTCCAATCTTTCCTCACAAGCCTTGTGTCTTAATCCATCGATCTTTTTTCTCTTTTTCACACTCCATTTCTTTCTCCATCTCTTCCAGGTGGTCGGAATCATTCTAAGAACCAACTGATCAGCAGAAGTTGTAATTCAGGTCTAGATTTAAATCCAAGATCAGTCACGTAGATTTATTTGTCTGGAAAGTATGTCTTCACAAGTGAGGAGGATGTCTTCACTCCTCATTGTCTTTGGAAATCTAGCTATCCAGTCAATGGAGTCTAGAGATTCATTCAGATTATTCTGAAGTAGACTGATTCAGTCAGCTAAACAGCTCTAAAGACTCCATTGGGCCCAGTGCCCTTGATTAGACATGGAAAACTAGTGCTTTTTGAGATACCTCTGAATATCCTGCCCAGCATCCAGCTATTGATCCAGGGGGACAGTCTCCTACAGCCTCCATGTCACAACACCAGCCCCATGTCTAAGATGCCGTATGACATCTCAGAGTGTAGAGATGGCCTCAGGTGTTTATATTTAGGCAGCCAATCTGAGCCCACAGCTGACATGTAAATTCCTACACTGCAAGACCAAGGTCAGGTACAAATTCAGAGCCTTACTGTCTGACTTGTCTTACAAACAGGAAGAGTCAGGCATGACAACAGGAGCTGTGTGCAGAGTCTATAATGATAAATACTATACATCACCTGACAAAAGGATGGTGATAAGTTATTTGTCTATGGAAAAAAAATTATAATGTCCACAAGTAGTCAATCTTATCAGCAGAGAAGAATGTTCTGGGTGTTTTTCATTCTGGGTATTATATCCCAATGCTGACATTCTGGGACAACATTTGCTGGAAGCAGAAAAGGATTCCAGAATAAAAAAAAATATTATTGTTGTTCTAAACTGAGAATGAGAAGATGTTTACTGGTGAAAACAAATGTGGTATTGGTTGACTTCATCTTTCAGCTTAAAAGATGCTGCCTGCTGTGACAGCTAAACCCCTCTCCTCTTCCTGATGCACAAATACATACATGAATTAAGTGACCACTTGCAGCTTCTGTGTTCACACTTTAAAAATTTCATGCATAAAAATGGATAGTCTTTCAAAGTTCAATTCAATCTGGAAAAATTAATTTTTCCAGGGATGGAAAGTGGTATCAAGGTGATCATTTGAGCTAGCAGTGTATATGACATAATTAATGAATTAAAGCTATTGCTCAAATAAAAATAATTTTCATAGAATCGTAAAAATGGTTTGGGTTGGAAGAAAACTTAAAGACCATCTCATTCCAATGCCCTGCTGTGGGTAGGGACACCTTCCACTAGATTGGGATGCTCAGGGCCCTGTCCAGCCTGGCCTAAACTCTTCCAGAGATGAGACATCCATAACTTCCCTGAGTAACCCGTTCCAGTGATTTGCCACTCTCAAAGAATTTTTTCTTACTATCTAAGGTAACCCTACTCTCTTTCAGTTTAAAAGCATTGCCCCCTGTCATGTCACCCTCTGCTCATATGAAAAGTCCCTCTCCCTCTTTTTAATAAGCCTTCTTTAGGTACTGGAAGGCTGCAAAGAGGTCTCCCCAGAGCCTTCTCTTCTTTAGGCTGAAAAATCCTAGCTCTCTCAGCCTGTCTTTGTAGAATAGGTGCCTCATCCCTGTGATCATATTTGTGGCCCTTCCCTTGACCTGTTCCACAGGTCCACATCTTTGTTGTGCTGTGGGCCCCAAAGATGGATGCAGCACCCCAGGTCTCATGAGAGCCTCAACGGGGGAACAATGACCTCCCTTGGCCTTCTGGACACCCCGCTTTTGGTGCAGCCCAGGATGTGGTTGGTTTTCTGGTCTGTGAACCACACTCATGGCCCACGTCCTGCTCTTCATCCATGAGGATCTGCAAGTCCTTCTCAGCAGAACTAATCTCAGTGACTTCTCTCCATCTGTACTGGTATCTGGAAAAGCACCAACTCAAGTGCAGCATCTTGTATTTGGGTTTGTTGAACATCATGAGGTTCTCATGGCCCCTCTTCTCAATATTATATGTGTTGGACACATCCTCCATGCAATATTCTGGATCAGATGCTCCTGTGGGAAACAGTGTACAAGATGAGTAAAGAAGGGAGGTTAGAAATGAAATTTGAAGGCATGATAAGATCTCAAGCCCAACAAAAACCTGCAGATCCCCTCTAAAACTGCTGTAGATACTGTGATATGTGGGAAGAGCATGCCAAGGGTAGGAGACAACAAAGATGACTCAGTAAGCAATCTCTTGCTGGATAATCTGGGTGAAAATTCCTGCATTACTAATAAAGTATCAACTCTTCCACTTCAATTTGATTTGAATTAATGTCCTCTGAATATTGTCTTGAGGCAGTTCAGATGGAATTGTTTTCCAGGAAAGTGATTTTTTATTGCAGGACCAGAGACTTGCAGCAAGCATAAAGTAACTGGACAACCCCTGCAAGAGTCTGGCCCCTCATCACTCTCCATCGGTCTCTCCTCCACAGGTTGTTGCAAGGGGTTTCTTCTCACCTTTTATCTCCTCCTGACCTGAGAAAAGTTAGTCTTATTTCTGCTCATACTCCTTAATATTTGCAGTGTTTGCAGATAACCAGGTAACTTGCAGCTAACCAGGCAATTTGCAGCTAACCAGGCAATTCGAGTCAGCATAATTTCTAGCTCAGCTTAAAAAACTTATTTCAAAACACAACAAAACAAAAACACGCCAAGCTGTTGTGTCAATACTATTATGTATTGACATTTTTGCTGATGTCGAAAAACCAGACAAAAAGGGTAGGATATTGCGTTGAGGGTAAACATTTGCTGAACTAAAAAAGCTTTTCCCACCCCCTGGTAAGCCAATCAATAAAATTCAGCTGCGTGTTCCAGGGTTTCCATGTGCAGTTTTAAGCCCTTGCTGTCTGTTCAACAACCTTTTCTTCCTGACACACTGTGCAATACTGTTGGTCAGTTCCAGGAAGAAACTGGATGTGAAAATACCCAGTGAGACTGATTATATTTCTAAGCATGTTCTCCCGAGGCACACTTAGCTACACTTTGAGCAATGTTTCAGCTAAAACTTCCTTTTTCCTTTTGAGAGATGAATAACAAGTACTTAGTGGTTTAGTGGTTCATTTTGTAAACTTTAGAACCAAGTTGTCACCTTTCTACTAACACCATTGTTTCTTGTATCCATAACTAAATTAAGTGCAATAGATGTATTAAATTGCTAACCTGTTCTAGTAAACTTGGCATTTGTAAAGGAAGAGTGTCTCTAATCTTTTTTCCCTTCTGTTCAGAAGCACATCAACTATACACTACAAAAGTGAGGGAAATGACATAAATTGGAAACTACCAGATTAAAAAGATATCTTTCTTATGTAATTTGGTTTTATAATTAGTTTCTCTTTTCCTCATTTTTCCACCCATTCCTTCCCTCAAGATGCTCAAATGCTTATTCTCAGTGTGCTGGAATTCAATATACTAAAATATTAAATCTACTCTTGTTTGCCTACATGCATATTGAAATCCAAACCTTCTCTTGGAAATCAAGATACTCAGAAGGCTTTCAAACGTAGCATTTTCTGATGTTGATACTTTGTTGTTCAGATATTGCTGCTGTATATTTAAACAGTTTATACAATGTTTTACTAATTATTACTTGAAGGCCACAGTGGAAATTCATTGCCATGCAACCTTATTCAGGTTTCCAGGAGCCTGAATTAAGAGGCAGCATCAGCAGTCCCTGCTACAACCCTTGCAAGGAGTGATATGGCTCCCCCTGAACAGCTTGTTTTTAGAACTCAACAGAGATGTCAGCAGCAGGGCAAAAACAGCACCTCATTTGGGCTAGACCCTCTGGTACTTCAAAAACTAGTTCCTCAAGACAATGGAGAAGATGTAGATTTGCCTAAACCAGCCTGTAAGGCATAGAAAAGAAAGGGCTCATGTGCTTTAAGTGGCAAGTCAAGGACTGCTTTCTTCTTAGTTCATCTGAGGGTTCAAATCTATGTAAAGGCTTTCATGGTTTTGCAATACGGAGTAAATATTTCAAATTGTTTAAGATTAGTACTCATACTTAAAAAGAAATATTTCATATGCTTCAGTTGAGAACAGGCTTTTCTCTTTCAGTGTGTCCCAGGTTTGGCTTGGATAGTCAAATTTCTTCTTAGGGGCTGGTATAGTGCTCTGTTTTGGATTTTTTGTGAGAATTATGATGATAAAATACTGATGTTTTAGTTGCTGAGTGATGTTTATTCCTAAGTCAAGAGCTTTTCGGTCCCTGATGCTCTGCCCATTGAGCAAGTGCACAAGAAACTGTGAGAGAGCCCCACCAGGACGTCTGACCAAACTAGCCAAAGGGATATTCTATACCACAGAAAGTCCTGCTTGGTGTATAAAATGCAGGGAGTTGTCAGGGAGGTGGCAATCACTGCTCCGGGATGGGGTGGGCACAGGTCAGCAAGTAGTGAGCAGTTGCATTGTGCATCCATTGTTTCTCTTGGGTTTTTAGTTTTCTCTCTTGCTCTTTCCTTTACATCATAATTATTGTTATATTCTTTTTTTCAAGTATTAAACTGTTCTCATCTCAACCCACAAATTTTCCTGCTTTTCTGAGTCTCTTCCCCATCCCACTTGGGAGGGCAAGGGAGTGAGCAGCTGCTTTGCCAACTTAGTTGCAGCTGGGGTTAAACCACAATTTAGAGTAATAATAATAATAAGTCTCAGCCAGAGTGTAAAATGCAGTAAGTGATCTTCTACTCTTCCTTACCAAGCACTTTGGGTTCCACTGGTGAAAAATGCCACAGAATTTTCCATTGTGATAATTACTGTTATTAAAATTGAATTCAGTTTAGACAGCGGACACAGTGATTTTTGAAGCAAAACTGTGGCTAAATCAAAGTGGCTTTTTGTTATTCTCCAAAGAATTTCTAACCACATCTAAGCAAGGTATCAACATCTGAGGCTGTTAACTGTGGGAGCACACTTTATTTTTGCTCAAGAATATTGCTTGTCATATTGTGTAAAGAAGATAAAGTATTTACATTACTTCTAGGATTTCCAATCACTGTGTAATCTTAAAAAGGTTCCCAGCAGTGTTCTGTAAAGGAATCCAAATACAATTGCATACCCTGACTTGGAAGGGATCCACAAGGTTCACCAAGTCCAACTACTGGCCCTACACAGGACCACTCCAAGAGCCACACTATGTGCCTGACAGTCCTGTCCAAACATTTCTTGAACTCTGGCAGTCTTGGTTCTGTAACCACTTCTCTGGGAGCCTGTCCCAGTACATGACCAGTCACTCCCAAATTAGGAAGGAAACACAGAGCATTTATGCTGCGTTTTTAACAGAGCGAACATCTCAAACTGCCATCAAATTTTTCAAAATATACATAACATTACTGCTCTTAATAAGTCACTAAAACCACACCCTGAATTTCTGCTAATTCTCAAGTCCATCTTCTGCTATCCACAACTTTTCTTGTCTTTTGGCTGAAGCCTTACTTTTGTCGTCATTAGAAAAAAAATTTACTAATAAGATAATTTTCTTTGTGTGGGCAGACATCTGCTTCTAATTTAGCTTTCAAAAGCATGACAGAGTCTCTATCAGCTTACAGAGATGTGACAGTGCTCATTTTACTGTGCTTCCCAGAAAGAATCTTTTCAAAAGTTTGATACATTCAGATATATTGAAAATTATAGTTTTGTCAGTTCCCAATGTAATTGCCTCACAGTGATATTCTATCATGTTTCAGACACCTTTTTGGAGAGGAAAAGCAAGCTAATCTTACTGTGCCATGTGTTGTGTACTTACTTTTGTATTAGGAAAACATTCTAACACCTTAATATTACTAAAACTCATGCATTATAATCTGGTACACAAAGGTCATGTATATGCTAGCAGAAGAGCATATCTCAGCAGAAAGTAGGGAAAAAGAATACAGGCAGTATGCCATGAGTATAGATAGATATTCTCTGGAAACTCAAAAAGTTGTTTCCTACTCTCCAGATGGTATAATTATTGTTAGTATTTAAAGAGTGACTAAATAAATAAAGGTTTTCAGAAGCTGAAAAGCGAGAGTGTGAGCAAGTAAATGAAATCTTGGCATCTAACCAACAAAAATTTCAAGCCTGATTGAGAGGAGTTTTCAAGACTGTAGTACATTCAAGCAGAGGAGATTTCTTCAGGCTGCATGAGCAGTCTTTCAGCTAAGCAGTGCTGACATGTACTCTGCCAACTTTGTAGTTATGGAGAATAATTCAACTTGCAGCATCACAAGCTTTTTCATAAACAATACATTTATGTAAAATAAATAAAAACAGTTTAAGTAATACAGAAATAAGTTGGAATCTGAAGGAACTGAGGAACCAGTTTATGACCAACATTGGGACCAGTTTACCATCAACATTGCCTTAAAGATGGTGTAAACTGTAACAAAAAAATTATGCAAAAGGTATAATTACAGCATTCTTTAATGTACATTTCCCCTTCTTTCTTTACTGACAACCAAACAAGAAATTTTGCTTTCATTTCTAAATGTTTCTTCATCTTTATCTGAGTAGCTTCATTTTGCTACTGTAACAGCTGTGGACAAAACCATGGAAATTTTAGTAATAACAAAAAAAAAAGCCCCGAACCCTTGCATAAAGGATCAAAAGCAAAATGTGAAATATATTCAGTCTTTTCTAGGTCAATTCATATTCTGCTCTTATTTTAAAAAATTAACATAATTTCAATAGTTGCAGTCCAGGAAATTCCAATTTACATCACCGTTACATCAGATTTTTAGCCATTTGTATTCTGATGCTCTTTAAAGAGTGTAATTTCTGATAGTTTATTTTCATCAGTTGCTTGCTGATTCAAACAGCGTCAGCAATTTTGTTACTAGTAGAAACTGGAATACAGGAAAATGTTATATTTACTTTAATTTTAAGCATTATTTTCCTTCAGAGGGGCATAAATCTTAAAGACGTCTATAAAAATATTTGTTTTATTCTGACAAAAATGGGATGAAATATTTGAGAGCTCATGCTGAATCTAAAACTATTCTCATTTACACTTTAGAGTCTATAATGCAGTGCCAACTCTGAATATTGCTGGGAAACAAAGACTGAGTACTTGACTGCATTTGTGGTCATGCTGGGTCAACTAAAACAAATGACCAAGCTAACTTCACTATGAGAGCTGTGGAGAAAACACAGGAGTAGAATAATTAACGTTTTCTCTTTTAACACTTTAATGTAAAAATTAATACAAGACAGAAGAGTTTACATCTGTTCCATTACCAATAGCAAAAAAATTTAAATAAAGATGACTATCATTAAACCTGCATGTCCAATAAGTCAAGATGGCAAATAATATTTTACTAACTCAGGCTGGTGAATTGCTGATGTAGCAGGGAAGGTCATGCATTATATCTGCATGGTATTGTTTAGTCACAATCACTGTGGAGTATCCCACACAGTTTGCAATTACCAGGAAGCAGCAATGACCATGGATATCACCTGTCCATAGTGGGGGAGCTGGACTATATAATTTTTAATCTCCCTTCCAATTCAGAGGCCATTCTATGATTTTATATTCTCATTTTCATTGTTCTTTAACACCAGAATAGTATTGACTATGACAAGTTATTTTTTTTTCTCTCAAAAGATGTCAATGGATAATTCTGTAGAACACATTTAATATAAGAAGTGAGGAAAACATACGAATGTCTTATTAGACAAGACAGTAATTCCCTGCTCTTTCTCACTGAACACTGGATGGTATTTAGTATCTAATAACTTTCTTGTAAATCTCTAGGAAACTTTCAAACAAACCTTTGTTTGACTGTGAAATCTTGATTTAGCTACACACCCTACTATTCCCTCGGGCTATTAAGTACTAAAGTACTCCAGCAAAACGTAGGAGAGATGGCACAATAGATCTGCCTACAGGGCATTATTTCCATTAGGAGTAATGTTCTGCACTGCAGAAAAAAAATGTGTTAATAGCACTGCATTATAATGTTAAAATGGGGTTACTGGTGCATGTCACCACTCAGCACAGTTCATTATCTTATGATTAAGTATGTATCAAGATAAGCAGAGATTTATAGATACTTTTCTAAACAGCTGAAGAACTTCTGAAGAGTAATAAGAAAATATGTTCAGATAAATGGCTTTGCTTGTCTTTCATTTTGTGTTTTTTTCCTGAAATCCTACGTACCCATTATATTCTTATTTTAAGGCTTGAATAACAATCAACACTTTCTACAAGATAACAAGGGAGTAGAGCAAAATAACACTGAAGAAAAAGACATGTTAACATTTCATCCAAGGGAACATTACTCATTACCAGCTTCACAGGATTCAGAACTATTTTGACAGAAGTAATGTGTGCTCCCTCCTTTTTTTTCATGCATGAATTAAAATTGTAATTAGTGCATCTGTAGAAAAATCACTACCTAATATACAAATGTCTGTCCATAGATAATTTTTCTCTCTCCCTTGCAGTTCACTTAATAGTATCAATTCTTCCATGTGTCAGGGAGACTAGTGGAATTTCATTACAGCATCATCTCATTTCTTTGTTTAAATCCATGGCTATTAGATAACAAAGTACAAAATAAAATTTATTCTTGCAGCTGCAGTGTAATTTGGAGAGTTCTGCTTAGTCTGAAAACATTGAAGACTTCTCCACTGTATTTTTTTTTTGAGCAAGTGCATTAAGATTTTTTACTGTAATGCAGGGTACATCCACAGAAACGGGTACACATTTTTTATTGTTCTTGTTGAATGAAGTAAGAGGGACACTTACAAGTGAAGACAGCAAAAGTGATTATTTGAACATTCAGCTGTGTATTTACTGATGCTGGTGTTTCTCACACCACCACCACGCACCTCTATTCCCAAAGTAGCCTTAACATTTCAATATCTTGTTTCTCAGCAAATCACCTTCCATAAAAGAAAATGACTGGAAACGAGGCAGTTAGAAAATGTTAAAAAATTCACACTGCCATAACAAGCTCCCTGCCTATATGGTACTTCCTGCTGATAGAAAAATTATAGAAAACAAGAAAATTTTGTTCCATAATGAAGCAAATAATGTAGAGACACAGCTGAAACTGATTTCCTTAAGTGTTCAAAGTAGTTAATGGTGAACAGTAACATTAAGGTATGTTTGTAAAATAACAACAAATTCAACTTTTTAAAGAAATTATTGGATAAGGAAGAACTCATACTCCTCTCATTTTTCTATTTATTGTTTGCCCTTTCCTTTTTCATTTTTCTTTCTTCCTTCTTTCTTTCTTTTTCCTTTTGAGATGCAAAACATTAAAGCCACTACATCTTGGTTCCAGTGCCATCAGCTATGTAGAGGTGGTTCTTGACTCCAACACTTTGCTGTGCCTTGCTTTATCTTTCAATCACCAGCAGATTTGCCTTCAATATTCTGAACATGGGGAATAAAAATGCATATTTAAATGCACAGAAGTGAAGGACTCAATGAAAAATACCAAAGGTGTAAGGTTAAAATAAAATTTTAACAGCACTCAAGGATTCATGAAATGCTAGAAATTTGTAATTGCAATGATGTTGGTATTCAAGATTATTTGGCACTATTTTATTACATGACAATTTGAAATAAGACGAAAAAAGAAATAAAAAATTCACAAGTGCATCATTTAGTACCAAAGTACTGTATATATTTCAATCTATTGTTCTATACAAGTATCAGAGCAGTTTTTCATATCTGGATGCTCCTTAAAAGTGTGAAGATCATAAATCTTAAATCCACTGATACCTGAGAAAAGCTCACTTTTACTAAACAATGAGGAAATGAACCCCAAAACAATGAAGGCACAGATCCCTATTGATATTTATGGACTTTTCTTCTAATATGCCTAGAACCTAAGAAATGCTATGTGCCAAAATGTATTCGTGTATTCAAATGCTTTATCTTCAGATCTATCTGTGTCTGAATAAGTAATTGAACATGAGATTCGTAAATCAAAGTTATGTGACAGAGAAAAATATCTGGCTCCTTTTTTACCTTTGTTCCCTCCACACGGGGGAGGGAATGTTCACTTGATCTGCATGCCCATAAATAGAATAAATGCTCCCAAATAATTTAGGGTAATTCAAAGTCTTCTATGAGCTAGGCATTATGATAACACAAAAAGAAAGATGTACAACAAAGCCACAAGTTCATTCTGACCATGTCCTCTTCTCTCCAACTAAAGAATGAAAAAGATTATTAAAAAAAACAAAATAGAATAAAAGGAAAAGGCAAATTAGTGCCTGGAGGATGCTTCAAAAGGAAAGAAATGATGAATGCCATTTAGAATTCCCTGTCTGAATTATCTGCAATGCTCATAAGTGTGTGTTTATTCAAAACCTTTGTCTCAGATCAGGCAATTAATTAAACTAGAGAAGATCTCAAGCAGGGAGAGATGAGAGTTGTTAATAGTGTGTAGTTGATAATCAAATTTGTCTCTGCTGATTTTCTTGGGATGCATTCCTCTGTTTGCACTTCTGCAGCTCAAGGAAGACGTGAAATCCATGGCTGAGCAGTACAACATGAAATATGCAGACCCAACTCTTCAGAACTGGAACAGTTACCACTTGTGCTAGTGTCAATACATCCCAGCTCCAGATTGCACCTAAGAATATCTTCACTTCTATGGGTATATGAGAATGATTGCCTTTATCCAATCCATCTCTCTTGAGAGTATGCGAGGAAGTAGGTGATGTTTTCAACACAAGGCCGAAGATGAAGAATAAGGAATGGCAAGACAGGACAAAAAAATGATCAGGACTGATAAAAACACAAAGGGTCAGGATAAGACTTGATTTCAAATTGTCACAGAAAGTGGTGGAAAACACAGAAATCAAAACATGGCAGTAAAAAGGAACAGGTTTCAAGTGCATCCTTTTAATTTTGGTGTGAATCTTTCAGAGCACACAAGCAAGTTATAAATTCCCCTTGAGACTATAAGACTACAATGGCTTTGCTAATAACAGGAAGAAATTAAACTCTCTTCATAAAATTATATGATTTCTACAGCCTGGATCAAATACTGGCTTGTTGTTCCAAGTGCTGAGGCTGCACTCTAGTTTGGTGCTCTTGCAGACTCCATCAAAAAAAAAGAGGCCACAATACATCTTCTGGAAATACATATACTACATATCCAGTCAGAATTTGACTCCAGACTTTGATACCACAAGACTTCTTTTCCAGGACTTTTGCTCAGAGTTATGTACAATGTTATCTATCTTCATGTCAGGCAGTTTGGATCCACAGGCTGCAACTTTTACCAAAATCAGACCTCTCTCTGAGTGACCTGAATTGGAATTCATTTGCCTTCTGTGGAAGTCAATACTTCTTAGCACTAGGATTTTCTTACACCTTTTGAATAATGCACCTACATGTCTCATGACACCTGTAATGGTTGGCTTTTCACTGAAAGCCCAGTGTTTGAGAATCATTAAAATCCCTTTGATGAAATAATTTATACTGGAAATTCCAACAAAGAAATGCAGTCAGTGCATGTCAATACCTGGAGAAGCAGAGCAAGTGCTTACAATAAGTAGCTACTCCCCTGTGTAGCTGCAGTTAGCAGCAACATGGGGATGTCATCTTAGAGATGGATCACTAATTAAGATTAAAACATTTGAAATTCTGTGATACTGCTATAGATGGAAATCAGAAAATGCTGTTATTGCATAATTCATAGATCCTTTTAAAAATCCTCTTTCTCATATAACACCTTTAAAAATCTATCTTGAATGTATTGCGTCTCCATGTAATCTTATTCCATTACAAAAATGTAGACTACTATTTGGGGCTTTTTGCATTTGAAAATCTGTTAATTATTTTCCTGTTTAACAACCTAAGAGGTTTACTTTAGAAATAAAAACAAAAGTAAGTAGTCCTTCTGACTGCAGGGATCACTCATATTCCTTGTGCATTGTTTGGACAGAATAATTTCCTGTTTTAACTCACAAGACCACCAAGATGTACACAAAGTTTTCTTAAATACTGAACAGAAACTTGCTGCCAGCTGAAATGACAGAAACTTGAAAAGTCCTCCTTTTGGCTACTTTTTGTGGGAGTTCCCATCTGACAGACTTGTGTTTCAAAACTACATGTGGTACATGAGCAGTAAAATTACCAATTCATGAAGCTTGCTGAGACTTATGCATGGGCTCACTTCAAAAACGCTGAGAGAAGCAGCATGATTTTAGACTTTTCATTTTGAGGGGAAGGGAAGCGGTTCATAGGGTAGCTCTGTGATGAAGACCCGTTCTAAGACCAGTACTTCAACCTAAAGACATTCCATCAGCATCCTCATGGAAAAACAATTTGGACTGAAGCACTAACAATTGCATTAGATATGCAAAAGGAATGTGTCTGTACACCTTCCATTTGCCATTAAAATACACTTGCCATTCCATGGTTGCTGGAGTAAGGACTGACCATTTAAAAGACAATTAAATACTTACTGGCTTATCAAGTGAAAAGGATATTCAGTGATGCTCAACTGACTAATTCTACAGACAGGTGATAACATCATATTTTTTTAATCACTGTCAAAAGTAAATGCTTGTATATCAAAACAAACAGAAATCAAACAGAAATAGCTAAATGGATAGAAGACAGTAAAATCAGTAAAGCAAACAAAACTGTTTTCCCATGAAATATTTCTTTTGTATCAATATTAATTTTTGAAATGCCAGCCCTAAAGCTGAGACTACATATTTTTATACCTTTCTATGAGCCTGTCACTAAACAACACCCCAGTCAAAGACAAATTCAGTATTGAAAGAGAATTTCTCTTAACTTTTCTGCCATGGAGAAGCTCTTCAGCAGTAAGTAAAAACCTGGTGCATGATATCTTGTGTTGGAGTCCAGAACATCCCCTTGGATGACCTGGGACCCAAGGAAGGGAATTTGAGCCCTGGACAGGGGGGTGTGGAGCAGGTCCAGGGGGCTCAGAGAGACCTTGGCACAGAGCCCAGAAAAACACCAGGTTTGATTTTAGTCCATGGGAGAGGCTTCCAACACAGAGAGAGGAATTGCAAACCACCAGGTTGTGAAAACAGTAGTTTAGCACAGTAGAAGATAGAAAATTCAGTAGTTTTAGAGTTTATAGAATAGAGGTAAATGGGGACAAGATGGTGGAATTTGGGTGGTACCTCAGGTACTTCTCCTTCTTCCTCATCCTCCATCTTTTGGGGTGGTGATGGCACAAAGTAGTTAGAGTGGATTGGGTCAAAGTAGAAATGACACTTTTAGTGTGGGCACTAGGCATTGGTACAAAATAGTAAATAACCGACCCGTAGTTATCTGTATAAATGTAAGGGAACATCCCATCAGGAGGCAGTCACCTCATGTCCCAGCCGCAGTCTGGACCTTGGCTGGGAGCAGAGAAAATTATGAGATACTAGATAATAAACATCATGAGAAACCTGGAAACAAACCTTGAGGACTCTGCTTTTTTATACCAACGCGACTCGGGGCTTTTAGAGGGCCAAAACCACCTAAATCTCGGGTGAGGAAACTCCCCCCCTCCCCCCAAGAATCTTGTTTTTCAGGTAAGTAGATCATACACTATTTTGTAAGTGAAAAAAATCACCCATTACTCCACAGAAGCCAGAATAGAAAAATGCACCCGTAAAGCATGACCAAGTTTAGGTAACTATATGTGGTCACCTACCTGTGAATTAGATCTCTAAATTCCCATTGTAATCAGTGGAGATTTAGAGTTTGATTGCACATAAATAGATAGCTTGGTCACTTGAGGTGCCAAAACTATCCCACTTTGCCCCTGGCAGACATTTCAAGCAGGCATAAATGTCCTGTAGGAGCTGTCTCCATAACATGTGCATGGAAACAAAAACATCTGTTTGGAAAAACTAATCAAGTGCCTGCAATCAAGAGCATCAGGAGCTTGAACAGCTCACTCACATATGGTTACCTACAGGCTGGGACTTACCCACCTTACAAGGCACTTCAGCATCTGCAATATGGAGATCAGCCCCACCTCAGGGGAATGGCCCCTAAATGTGTGCACCTGGCACCATTTGTGAGGCTTATCCATGGCACCTATGCAGCACTGGTAGGTGACACAAGGCTTACAGGAGACCTGCAGCTTTCTGGAGAAGGGCACAGAGGTCAGGCAAGACATCCTACTGGAGAATATCCCACCACTATTCACCTTGTGTGAACATAATCCCTTTCCTGCACTGTCTGTAGTGTCTGAACTAATTCCTGCTGTCTAGATGAAGTACAGGTGGCTGAATAAAACTGTAAAGAATACATGCAACTGTGTTCCTAAATTAATGATGGTGGGTCCTGTCATCCTTTGATAGTGTTGCCAAGTAAATGCACGTGGCATAGTTTTAGTCCTGGCTAAGTTAAACTGATTTGCTGGCCCTTCCCTCTAACATTTCCACACTGAGAAAGCAAAGCCACTAATTTACTGTAAAATTTCCTAGTGTAGAAAATCCACAGTTATGCTTGTATGAGATTTTTTAAAATTGGTTTCTGCTGCCAGTAACAGATACTGAAATCAAGTTTTGCAGCTCATGGGAATCAACTAAAATAATGTTGTCTCTGATGTTAGCATATCAAATAGCATAACGTTTTCCATACAAAATTATCTGTCATATGAAGATGTCCTACATTTGACCTTCTTGTGAAGGAGTGATAATCTAAATTTCACTCTAATATCTGTTTGTCTGAAAGTAAAGGACAGTTCTAAGCCTTGTATAAACACCTTTTCTGCACTTGGCCATCACGATACCCATGAAACAAATGTAATGAATTTAATTTGTTAAGGGATCGAGTAACTTCAATTTGCAGTATGAGTTTGCTCTGAGAGGCAAGGTATAGCATTAATTTCCTCTCTCCCATTTGAGAATTCTGGAATCACTATCCTCCATTATTAAAAAATATGTATGAAAAGATAAAGGGTGAGAGAGCTTTCAAAGCAAATTGCACATTTAGGCGTTGGTCCTAATGTCTGTGTATATGTAAATCATCTCTGGAAACTCAGTAACAATGCATTTCTATTTCAGCACAGCTTTCCTGTTCTCATCTTTCTCATCTGAAATATTCTGGTATCTTAAGAATAGCAAGTGTGACCTTCTGCTTAACCATATGAGGTAACATGTTTTCATCCTCATTTATGCAGGTCTTCCTTGGACCTGTATGTCATAGTAGTAATGAAAATCCTTAGTCTTGTAGATACTTAGAATAACCTGGTGACAGAACATATAGATGAGAAGGAACTTTTCTCCCCTCCCTTCTATGTGTGTGGAGAGAAATTCATCTTTAAGGATCCTAACCTCAAGAACTGAAACTGAATGGTCCAATAGGGTAAAGAGGACACATCCCATGTATGTCATTCCTGATTACAGACACATGGTATTTAGCATTACTTCATCTTTTGGATCTATACAGCAAAAATAACAACAGTAAAACATAGGTCATATGACTTTTCAAGTAACTTCTGTTCCTGACACAAATTATGGTGTGTGATCCTAGTCATGAAATTACAATAGAAAAATTATCATATTTTCACCCATGTAGTCTGTAGGTTTTTCTGTCAAAGAAAAAGGAAATGAAATTGCGAGTAATAAGGGCACATTAGCTACTCTCTGATATGATGGATACTTACCAAACATATGTCTTTTCCTAACTCTAACAACAACGGGATCCTTGGACCCAGAGTCAGCTGAAATATTTATATTCCCACCTCTAAGATTCTCAACAGAGACCTTTTTCCCCCTGTGACATACAAAACAGTTTGCTCCTCCCCAGTGGTGAATCATCTGTTGACACGAGCAATTCCTTTATACAGAAGGAATGGCATCTTTTAAGCATGGGGATTACCTACAAGTGTACTATTCCAAGGTACACTGGAGAGGGAGAGAGAAGCAAGCATGGCACTGGCTGGGCAATGTCCTGGGAGAGCACTGCATGCAGGCAGGCACACTCAAACCATCTCCACCTGGGCAGGTGGCAGTAGGTCATCCGCCCATCTAACCACTGAAATCTCTTTCTGTACTCTCTTGTCCACAGAACTCTTGTCATACAGCCAGACACACTGCTGGGTGCCACTTTGTAGCTAATGAGTTTGATGGCTGAGGCGGATTGAATCCCCACGGGAGGCCCTTGAAGTGCATCTCCCTGTCCCTTGAGCAGGCACTCCAAGAAAACATCTTCACTAGGCAAAGAAAACCAAAGTGGAAATTCATAACACCACCCTGTGATACTCACCTTTCTCTCTGTGATGACTGGCTTTCACACTGTTCTCACCTTGAACACAGTCCAAAATAACCTAAATCTGGAAGTGGAATTACTTACTTGGCAATTGCAAACCTCAGAAGCTGAGATTTAGAGTGGCTTCCTTGAGCAGGGCAGCTTTAAGAGGGATTATTGGCTCCACTGACAGAGACAGAGTGACTAGAAAACTCATGGGATTTTTGTGTTAAGTATCAGGCCACCAATGGATTATTTTCTGCTTCCTTTCATTTAACAATAAAAGCAATGAATTTTCTTATCTCCTCCCTATTCAAACATTCTATGAAAACATTTCAGTGGTAAAAAAAAGATTGTTTCCCCACATCTTACATCTCTGTCAATGCTCTGCATTTCAGTCATCTAGAACAGGAGAGCCATATTTTTAAAATCTTTCTGTGGAATGGAGAAACCAGCTAGAGAAAACACAACCTTTAACCCTGAAAAGCAGAGTTCTTCACCGGATTTGAGAATCTGGTGATCAGCACCCATCCCTGATAAAAACAAATCCAATACTTTTCTTTTTCCCATTCATTGCACACTTGATAGAGTTTATCAGTGCAGTATATAACCTTTACAAAGTGCATGCTTGCATCTCCTAAGTCTTTCTTTTACTGGTTTGTAAGCCTACTGCCAATGCAGCTGGACTAAATTTTGTAACACAGTGAGGGTGATATAAACCAACCCAAGGACCCCTTCTTCTCCTTCCTATATAGTATTTCCTGTACTTTATGCGCAACTTTACTGAGTCTTTCCTTAATTCTACAATGTGACTCTCTGGCTCAGGTTGTCTTTTCCCTTGGAATTTTATTTGTATCACTTTTTTTTCCAGCTGAGTATTTCCTGTGAGGAAGGGTGCCCCTTCAGATAAATTAGCTAGGTTTTATCTCAGCTTTCTCCTCTCAGTAAAAAAAAAAAGAAGGCAAAAATGTCTTGGGGTAGAAGAACATTTTTGTAACAACATTTTTACTTAGCTTTGGATCTGCTGTAGCATCATCTAAAGAAGCAGTCAACCTTTCCCCCAGTCTTAACATCTTTGTGAGCTAAAGGTAAAAGTCACTTCACTGTTGTGAGAAATTCAAGAACAGGGAAAAAAAATGTACCAAGTGTAAAGGAAGAACATAGCTAGAGCTGGCATAAAAAATTCATTCAGTCTCTCTAAGGTGGATGGCAATAGTATATACAGAAACCATCATTTCCGTAAATTCATTCATCTCACTATTTTATTGACCCATATCCAGATCACTACAGCCCTCTCTCCAATGAAATCCTTGTAGCTCAATATGTCATGCTAAAAAATGGCATTTTAAAAAGGAAACTATTCAGCAGGTTTTCAAAAGGAAGACAGGCTCTGTTTTGGCTGTGCTATGGCTACAGCACTGAGTGAAGATTGTGGATTAAAATCAGCAGTGTACACTTTTTACTTACACCATTTCCTTTTGTCCAGGCATACACACAGAGTTGCTGCTGAAGGAGCTGAATTAGCTCTTGGAAGAGATGAGAACAGAACCATACTGCCCTGAGCTCTCAACGGTCACAGTAGCTGCATTATGTCTTGTGTAGCAAGCTCAGAACCCTGGCAATATCTCATTAGTCCCTTCATCTACTGACACGTTTCATTGCTGAAATCCCTAGCTGCTGGCAGTATTGGATCACTAATAGGAATGCTGAGTTCTGTCCTGCTCCTACAGTAGTAATTCCCAAGCTCTCCATTTGTATCCAAACTTCTTTTCCTGAGTAATTAACTTCATTAATTTAGTTCTTTTAGTGGCTTACCTCTGGTTTCAAACAGTCATCAGAACTGATGGTGTTAAGGTCAGTTTTATCAAACAAATGGTTTGAAAAGATGCTATATTATTCAGGTGACAGCAATAAATTCAATACTAGCATGCATAGATAAACTCCACGAAGGTTGAAAGTAATGACAAAGGACAAATAAAAGTTACTTAGCAGATGAGAAAAGCACCATAAAGAAAACTTACAAAATCAAGGTGACAGGAAGCATATGCACAAAGATTTGTGTAATACCGTGCAAGAGACTGAAGAGACTGTAAAGGGACAGTGTTACTTATGAGCCCATAGGATTTCTCAAAAAACTACCTAAGCCCCAAAAGCAACCATTCTTCTTCTCTTTTTTTTTTTTTTTTTTTTTTTTTTTTTTGACAGCAGGGGCAGGCCTTTGAAGAACATTTAGAATTAGAAAGAGATTAAAGCACTCCTACTTTTCCCATCCGGATATTCAACCTACCAGAGAAACATGGTGTGGGATAAGAAAGTTCTGATTCTGCGATACTCAGATGAAATATTTGTGCCATGGCCAAATAGAGTAACTCTGATGGCTTCATAAAGAGCCACCTCTATTTAAACAGTAAGATAAGGATTGTCCCAGTTTCTATCCTACTATTGAAATCATGTTGAAATTCCCAGGGCTGAAGTTTCTCACATAAATAATTAAAAACTTGCATTAAAAATGCTGTCTGCATTGTTTCAGAGAAGAGTTATTGCATTTCATGGTAGATTTGTGCTCTTGAAGATACTACACCCTTGAGAAAAGCCAGGTTTTTAATTTTTAAAATTAGAAGGTCCTTCCAGGCATTCTGTGTTTCCTTGTAAACATGCTAGACATTTAACTAGCTCACTAACTACTCAACTGTGTTTTTCTGAGGCATTTAATTTAAAAGCAATGACATGATGTTTGAGTATTTTATTACATACATCTTTTCAATAAACAGCACCCTAACTGACCTTGTAGAATCAGGCAATATAGTGAGTTAAATAATAAATGGGAACAGCATGAGCTGGAAATTAAACAGTAAATAAATAGGTGAAAGAACTGTTAAAGGTCATGGTGAGAGGGATTGAATCCCACTCTTTCGTCTTTAAGCCTTTGTAAGTAAATGCTGAGGATAAATACCCCAAAAGAAAAATGTATAGCTTCAGAGAACTGATGCATTTCTCATCCTTAATGATATAGTGATGAGATGACCTTACTACAGGAGGTTTCCAAAAGCATGATGGGGCATGGGAGACAAGACATGTCATCCTAAAATCCCCCTAAAATATTTGAAGGATGGTTTCCTTGCACTACCTGCTGTGATTAAAGATAGCAGCTGCAGGTGTAGTGTCAATATCTGCATTCAGAACCCTTGAGAAGTCAGGTCCTCAGGGTCAAGTATTAAGTGAAGACATGAGGTTTTTCTGGCACCTTGTTGTTGATAGCCGACAGCTTTGTCCTGTCAACCTAAATGTACCACAGGGAACCCTCTAGAAATCCTTGTGATATCCACCATTTCCACTGTGGAAGTCAAAAGATCAAATCTAGTGCCAGATGTGAGCCTTAAACCAAAGAGAATGGAGCCTTAAATTGAAAGAGACTGAGTTTCTCTAAACCCCAGCAGATTGCAGACCAGTAAGAGTATCATTTAGCCGATCTAAGGATGGCTCTTTCAGAAATGTTGCTGTTAATATAAATGATCAATGCTCTGTAGAAAGAGTACTCCTGCTCTTTCACATCTCTTTGCAAGAAGGAACTTAAAGTGAAAATGATCCTACTTTTACAACAAGAACTTTACCCTACAGACTCATGGAATTAATTAAACCTGAAAACCCAATTTGGGACAAGCTTCAAATAAAGCTCAAATATGGTATAAATGTAGATGATTTTCTAGCAGGATACATTTAAACTTCAGACCTGTTTGTTTCTTTAACTATCACACATAATTTTGTGGCTGTAACTCAAAGTGCCCTGCATCTCCTAGAAGAAGAAAAGAAAATGCACTCACTATAAATGTCAGGTGAGATGTTTTCTCTGCTACTTCAACTACATCATTAACAATAAGAGAATTTCAAGATGTTACATTTATAACAGAATTCTAGTAAGTTCTGCATCAAATACTACAATAGTCTTCAGATAAGCAGCCTTTTTGTGAAACTGTAGTATTGTCAATCCCTACCTTTAGTCAGTGCTCAGCTCCTTTTTTCCACTTTCCCTTTTCCGCTTTCCCTTTTCCACTTTCCCATCTTCCTCTACCAACCCACCCCAGGGTGCCAGGATCCTCTGGGTAGATGCAGCTGCAGTTTTTTGTAAAAATTCATGTCTGGAAACTTGAGTGACCATGCAGGCTCCTTCTCCCTTTAATACGTAACATTCAATTACTGTCTTTCATCTCTATCCCTTGGTTTATATGAAATCTGTCAACTCAGATCTTCCTCTCAGCTGACAGCAAATCACTACATATCACACCAGTAAATGGGAACAAAATGAATGCTCATTTAATCACCTACCAAGATTCCCAGAATAGTTGAATTCTGCTTTTGATTTTTTCACAGGACTGAAATGTGCTGGGAATGAGTCTAGCTTATGTGACCACTGATCTCGAACCAGATGGAAATGTACAGTGATCTGTACATCTCAGTTTTATCAGAATCATTGAAAAGCACAAAAAAAAAAATCACTGAAGAATTTAGTTAGACTTCTACTTGCTGTTGAAGGTCAGCTTCTTTTCTTTTTCTAATTTTACAAAGAGATAACTGTAACTGTCCCAAAACCAATGGACAGAAGCAGACAGATTTTCAGATCCATCTCTTTATATCATGCCTCTCAAATTATACTGCATAAACAGATCCTGCTGTTACAACAACCACTTAAAAAACCCTATTCACCTGCTTTATTGCATTGCTTAAAACAAAAGGAATAGGCTAGAGATAGTTGAATTGGAGCTGTATCTGTAAAGTTGGTAGTGCAAGCAGAAGACTTCCAGCACCTTAAAGGCTTTGCTGCTTTTTCTTCTGATTTTTGACATGCCTTTTTAACTTCTGATGTCACTTGGCTGGTTTCTCCCTTCTCCCAGGATAGATGAGGGGTTCTTGGCCCTCTTCTTTCCTGAAAAAAAGACCTTGTGTCATGTAGCTTGCTCTGGGCTGCACACCAGACTACATGCTCCACACTCCTGCCAAACCACCCACAGTCTCAATAAGACCATGAAAGTTTGGGATATTTGTATCTACTGACAAGGTAAGTTTTATTTGTTATTGTATTAAGAAACACTTCAGACCTGACAAAGATTTCACCTTGCACAGTGGAAATCCTCACTTCTAGTCTCATGAAAAAGGTCTTGACTCAGCTTCAGCTAACCAGCAGAGATTTGGAACCTCTGTGAGAGCAGGATGTTAGCCTCAGTGACTTCAAGCCTGGCAAATAATCAAGGATGATCTTAGGGGTCAATATCACTGTCATACAGATAACCATTAGGGATGAATATAAGTCTCAATTTGTCCCTTAGTAAAAGTAAAAATATTTGGGGCTTAGTCCAGACCAGTATCTGGAGGAGAAAAGTGAAAACTAGACTTGACCAAGAGCTACAAAAAGATCCTCAGTTCCAGATCTACCAGCTTGCCTAAGGACCTTGTCCTTACAACACTGCAAAGTGTGGTACATTTCCCTGTAATTTCTAGGCAACAATAAGCTCAGAGGAGGACAAGCATCTGCAGATCCACACAGCATGCCTGGTGTGCAGAAAACAAAAGGCCACAGTCCCAAAGCACAGCAGAAATGCAGTAGGTTCAATTTATCTGTGACGCTCTGGCCCTGCTTCTGGCTCTGGGAAATCAGTCTGCTCTTCTACATATAAATAATACATCTTCTATGCACTGTGTTATGGAGATGCTGCCCAAATGCAATGAATTTCCTGAGACCCAAATTTACATCCTTTTCCCAGTGTGAGAACAGCTGCTGCCACAGCTAAAATATCTCAGAAAAGCCTCTGAGCGATGAAGCTATGGGATATCCTGGGAAGGACATTCCAACCCTCCTGGTGAGCCTGTAATATTGCACAGTGAGGAAGGAAAATCTCCCTAGGTGCCAGAGAGAGAGAAATGGATATTTCGTGCAAAGTTTAGGTCACAGACTTGAGCAAGGGAAACTAAGCTCAAGGTGCAACTCCCTCAAAGCTTCATAGATGAGACATTACACTCTCAGTGGATGAAGACAAAAAGTGTTTGGGAGCTGGAAGGAGAGCTCAGTGTCTTTCACCTTCTGAATTAGGGAGGGCTGTGATGATAGGCTCTTATGCCAATGGCACTCATCATCACTAAACAAACACTGTTCCTTATAGACTACGTGAGAAAAACAGATGCCTAAAATAGATGAGTGGTGTTTTCCCTCTGCACATATCAGAGGGATCTTTCTCATTCTCTTGACGAGGCAAGGTGCTTTCTTTAGGAGGCTTTTTAGGTCAAACAGTGCTCCAGTTTGTTCCATATCACATATCTGGATAGGTAGACTGGACTACAGCTGTACTTTCAAAGCCTTTTTCAGTAGTGCTAAGCACCAAATTTTCTGCCTTTATACTGGCTCTTCTATATCACCAGAAATCTTAAAGCATCATAACTGAAGCAGGTGGAAAATCTAAAAAGAATCAATATATATGAAAAATCAATATTGAAATAGTAAATATTGCAAAAAAAATCTACTTGTGCAAATGAGGCTGTTTAACTTTTAAAATTTATTTTAATCTTCTCTCACATATTACATGTTCTGTCCTATCCAAATGGTGTTTCATACAGCCTGGTAAACCGGATACAGTCTCCTGATTTACTCTCAATGACAATATGATTTGCTCTCTTCAATGTCTTGTATGTGACAAGGGAAACTGTAACGCTACAGCACTTGCAAGGGAGGAAGATTTTATTTTTGTCTTATCAATTGAAGGAACTATGACTAACATTTAGCTAACATTTACATGGTGCTTTGATGCTCTGAAGTGCTGAATTCATGGGACAATGCAGTGTATCTATGAGGCCTTTTCATGCAATTTCTGCTAAAATATCTTCACTATCAGTTTGTAACTATCTCAGCTTGTATTGTAGCACTATCTTCAGCTTCTCTTTGTCCAACACAGAGAATTTGGAACGTTTGCTATGTCACATGTATATAGAAACAAGCTTGAATTCATAACAGTGATGATTCTTTACTTTTAAAGGACCACTGTTATTTCTTGATAACTATGAATGATTAGAGCTGCACTTTTCCCATTGGCTTTATTTGCAATAACTTTTTAATCTCTTACACTATTGCTCTTCTTGTTTGGCAGACTGGTGACAGTTGTATTAATTCCTGAAACTTTATGTTCCATCTAGCAATGACATTTGCTGCACTATCTTTAAAGAAATTAATAGTCTCGAGTTCTGCATTTCAGGTAATAAAACCTTAACAGCGTGAGATTTCTGGCATGAACTTCAGACACATTTTCTATTCCTGAGGGAAAAATTATGATTTACATTCACATTAACATTTTGAAGGTTTTAAATGGTGTTTACAAGGTATGGATAAGCAATTATATGTACTCATTTTTCAGGTTTTCTCAATGAGTGTTGGAACATGAAGCAAGTTACATTAATTTCAGTCTTAATCCTTTGCCAGTAAAGCTCCATTTTGATTGCCATGGAATTTTCCATTATTTTGGCTATCTGTTAGAAGTGAAACAGACTTAAGTGACAAAGAAGTCTCCCCTTGAAGAATCACTTATACGTAAATTTTCTATGGAATGCTTTTCAAAATTCACAGGAAGAGGCAAAGAAACAGTTTCCTGATGTGTAGAGCTTTCCAGCAGCTGAAATATGTTTCAAGGAGCCTTTCTGCAGTAAGAGAAGGGAAAACCGGAAGGAGCTGGTTTATTCTGCTCTTCTGTGTTCTACTACCTAGTTATCACTTCATGGTCGATCAAACTGTTGGACACCAAAGCTTAGCAGCACCTAGGAATTTCACCCTCCCTCTTCTACAACCCATGGAAACTACACCATGAAGGGGAACCCTACAGGGGATTAAATGTATTTGATGCTTAAGGAGTAATTATATGAGATAATTGCTAATGCCTTGTGGGATCTGGGATTCCATGTCTGTGTATTTTGTTATGAAGCCCACCATTTGCTACAGCATTAAGCCCACTGTCTCAGCTTTCATTCTAACAGAATGGGCAGGAAAATCTTCAAAAAACAGTAATAAGAACACCAAAATTGACCAGATTTTTTTTTCCCTATGCATTTTAATCATATGGTTGATAGAAGTTCTGATAAAATATTTTTGTTCCTGTTTAATGCATTCACATTGTTTCCCCCCGTGGCTTCACAGCTGTCTGGTAATGCATATTCTCATTCAGCAGCCTTTCTCTTAGTGAGGGCTGGCACAGGGTTTCCTTTCTCTTCCCAGAACACAGCCCTAAGACCTACTGACAGCTAGGGTCCTCTGCTTTTGACTCAAATCCAGCTAAGCAGTGAGTTCATTTTCAGAAGTTAAGGACAACCAGATAGTGACCATGTAAGTCTGACTCTTTAGGAATCATGCTAAGAATGTTACCAATATTTAAAGCAGCACGAAAAAAGCTAAAAAATATGAATACTATCGACCAGCTTAAGTGTTTATATAGCCAACAGAAAGCTCAAACCAGTAGCTGGGAATTTGGTTTCCTTTCAAATTGTGTCAGCAGAAAAGAAAGCAAAAACATTTTCCCGTATAAATTTCAAATAAACTTTTATTTCCTCTTCAGAAGACCTTACAGTAAAGAACAAAATATGCAACTCTCCTTTGATCTCTTCTGTAGCACATTTACACATTCAGAGAAAAAGAATTCTTTAGTCATCTGAAAGTACAAATTGTTAGGACAAGTATGGCAAATTTAATTGAATATTTAATTGATTAATACAGAGAGGATGATACTGACTGTGATAATTATTTGGTTCATGTTTAATTATTGAGATGTCAGATGAATGTAATAGAAAATTTGAGCTCCTCTTTTACCTGAAGAGGATTCTTGTAATTTATCATAAAAGCCAGTGCCTTAGCTTGTATTTACAATGATGGAGAAAAAATTGACTTTCAGAGGAGTCCATAATTAAGCACTAATAGTAGAGGCTGTCTCTGTAGCTAAATAAAAAGAAATGTATTACCATATCCAGGAATATTCTGAAGGCATTTAATGTTTTATGTGTAATTGGTAGTGGTGTAGATAGGAAAACTTACATATGCAAAAATTATTAGATGCATTGGTAGTTTTCAAGTTTCTGCGTGTGTGTCCAGCTTTACAACACTACATGCGTAGCAGCAGAAGACAAATTTTGAACATCAGTCCCAGAAGATTTTCTAGATTCTAAAGTTGTGCAATATCACTTTAGTCTCCACGATACCTAAAACACCGAGTCTGGGTAGGAGTCAATAATGATACTATTAATTATTTTTTTTCTTATACTGTCATTAATTCCACCAATTCCATTAATTCCACGACTGTGACATTCAAAGAAATGTCATCTCAGTGACTTCACAATTCTGCAATAGATTACAAATTGTAGCCAATAGCTGGAAATGTCAAATTTCCTGTTTCTTCAACATTTGTAGCAGACTGAACTACAATCTAGAAGTGGGAAAAGTTTGCCTGCTTCTCACTTTTGTGAAGAAAGAAAATAATTGCTAGAAGAAAGTAGACAGTTGCATGATATTCTTAGAAAAGTCTTCAGAGTTATCAGCTTGTTTAAAATAGACAAGAAGTTTCTGGTTTGGATATAAATATTTCATAACCAGCAAAGTTCTCAGATGTAACACAGTTGGACTGACTGCATACAGTGCTTTTAGCTCTAATAATTCATTTGGTCGAATATGAATGCTTATGACAACTCTGTATTTGTTCTGTGTGGATCAGAGAATTGGATGACTATTTTTAAAAAGGCTGAGTGTGAAGATCTGTAGAAGATTATAAAGGTGGTCTGGAGTTGACCCTCCTTTCTTCTACAATGATAGTATTCAATAAAGTTTATTAGTTGCTTAAAGATCCACACAAATGCCATAGTCTTTGCCTGTCTTTCCATCCTCCAGTCCAGAACTGCCTGGTACCTTTGTGCCCACTAGGAACTGTTCCAAAGAGAAGAGATCAAACACCAAAATGGAACAAAAATTGACATTCTGCTCTTCCACATAGTTACACTCTGCTTAGGAAAGAAATAGAGAGAGAGAAAAATAAGAATGTAACTTTCAGTTAAATAATCAAGGGAAAAGTCATCAAGACACTATTTATAAAAGAAATGCTAGCAAAAACACTTGACTGTGTGGCTAAAATGACTGGATAGTCATCCCAATATAAATATCACTCATTTCTTGGAATCATTCAGACTTTTACTCAGTTGTTAGCTTTGGGGTCAAACACATTTTAAAGCTGGGCAAAGGAAGATAGACTTACTCCCAAGTCTTCTCCAATGTTTCTGTGCTCCCTTAGAATAAAATTTTCAAAGACTGAGGGCTCAAAGTCTCACAATAATAATGCTCACAATGGAAAGATATTCCATGTGTCTACTCTAGCTATCCAACACTAAGGCCTCTGTCCAAAATCATTAAGTTTTCTTCCAGATTGTAACAAGATACTGAAGACAACTGTTTAAAGACTGTACCATTTTTATACTGCAAAATAAGGAGGTCTTGGAAATACAAAAAGTATCTGTCTTGTGACATTCTAGAGAAGCAGTGAGAAAAGAAATAGGATTTAAGCTAAGGATTTACTAAAAAAAAGAGGCCATCATGTTATGATCTTATGACTGAGAATTGGAGTATTGCTGCACTTGCCGGAACTGGACTTGGCTTATGTCCTGGGACTCATCCTTATGAAAGCTATCATCCTGTTTCAGACAGCTATGTTTATCTACACATTTAACATGCCTCTTCCTTTTATCCTACATCATACCAATACAACTTCCCTAGAGTTTTCCTGACCTTGAAGATATGCCATTGTTTACATCCAAGTTTTTTGATCCTGAGCAGCATCTGTCAGGCTAAACAAGTTAAGCTCCATCAATCTGACACAACAGCTCTAGCTTTTCCGATAACATGGGATTTCATTCACTCTGAAAAATGGGATTATACCTAACATGGCTTTGCATCAAGCTAAAAATAAACAGGCTCAAATGCACCAGTTATTTTCTTCTTTTGACAGTACAATTGAGCAATGAGCTTGTTAATTTTTCAGGTATAAGTCTCTTGGGGACCAACCACTGAAGACAAAGAAAAGCTACCCGATAAAATCTTTTCATTTTGAGCCCTTGGGGTAGATAACTAACCTCTTCTTATTTTCTTTTCCCCCAGAAAAATGTAGTATTCCCTGTATTGATTCTTTCTATGATCAATAATAAATGGGTTGTATTACTTTACATGTATATGCAGTGGACACAATAATCAGAAAGGCAATAACCAGAATACTAGGCTGGATTTGAGTGACTGTGAAAGAACAAGATAAATGAACTTTACAGTTGTGTGTAAGTAGTAATAGTAGTTAGTCAGTTGTCTGCTAGCAGTAACTCAATAGTAGCTGAAAGAAAGACTTGAGGCTTACAGCAATACATTTAGTTATGATCAAAGCCCATCAACAGATGGAAATTGTGGGGGGAGAATAATAACTTGAGCAATTTAACATTTGAATGCTAATCAGAACTGCATCAGTTCATGTCTAGAATGCATAGAAACAATCTAACTATGATGGATGATGGTGAAGTGTAGGAATAAGGAAGATCTGACTACTGACTCCATCATGTTTATCACTACCTCTGCTTTCATATGATACACAGGCTTAGGTGTTCCTGTAAATCTGATGGCACTAGTTGATGAATTTCTGACAGTTGATGAACCACTGACAGATGGTTCAGCTGCTAGTAAAACAACTGAGAGCTTTATGGGTTTTGTTTGTCTGGTATGCAATGTTGTTTGGAAGGAGTCTGATTTTCACTCTATATTTCCATACCACTTCTCTTTCGCTTTGTACTGAGTATCCTCAGATTCTGGTTTTCATTGTGGTTGTTCATGATTATTCTTGGATTGCAGAACTATGAACTGCAGTCACAAAAAGGTTTGCATAGAGATGCCACAGTTAATGCATTTTTCATCAGAGATATTAATGGCAGACACCATGTTTTAAACAGAGAACATGAACAAGAGCTAGGAGGAATGCAGTATCTTACCTAGCATGTAGAATGAAACAAAGAGGTGTGAAGCAACAGTCATAAAGTTGGCAAGAAATCAGAGACATTATTAAATCCATCTCCCCTGAGGTTTGATCGATTATCTTTACCTCAATGTTATCTTCTCTCCAATTTGATACTCACAATTTCTACTTTCATCCAGATAATGTTTCTCAAAATCTGGTCAGTGTTATAATCTACCAAAAGTCCTGTGCTCTGTTCTTTTCAAGTTTGGAGCTACTTTTCCTGGATTCTATGTATTCTCCAAGGTTATTGAAAGGTGGGTTTTTTTATAGTAAAAGGTACGTGGACAATGAAAAGCCTGTTCCTAAGAATATTCTGAGTAAGTCAATTGCAGTTCAAACACATTTATCTGGACTCCTCATGAACAATGGTTCTGGTTGTTTATGGGTTCCTAAATCTATTTTGCATTGTTGGAGATAAGAGGGATCAAAACAAATTTTAATGTGATTACTTATTTCTGACTTATATAGGCAATGAAAGCTGCAGACAGTTTAACATCCATCATCCCGTCTGCTTACCAACAAAGATTTCCTTGAACATGTTAATCCATTGCTCATGTCCATTCATGGGCTTATACCCAGCTTGAGTTCAGTGAGCATTATTCAAAAAAGCTGTGCTTTCCCTGATGTCAGAATGTCTTAAAGGGCTGGTTGATGTGTGCTGCCTGTGGGAGTATGTCTTGTCCACCAGAAGAGCTTCCATGATGAGTCCTGCCATGGATCAGTGAAATAGAACACAGGAAGATTCCCTGGGGACTAATAAATAACTTGGGGATGAAGCCACTTTTATTCACTTGAGACAGAATGACCCTTCAGCCTCCTCCTTGTCATGTGGTATCCCATGCATCCATTGCATATACAAAGTGCAAACAGCCTCTTTCTTCTCATAGACACATCTGGCTGTGCCAAGGAACAAGTATGTGTATCAGGGCACATATGTGACCAAATGCCTACGAATATGCTACTCACTCAAATGGGATGCATTATTCACTGGAGTATACCTTTGGGGAATGCACTTTCAGTCATAGGATGGAGGATGAACAAACCTTTTTGTTCCCAGCCCTGCTTGAAGGATCTTGGGAACAACAATAAGAAGAAATAGGCTGAAGACTGGGAAAAAATGTCCTGGTGAAAGATATCTTGCTGGAAGGCCAGGTTTATACTCCTGATCTACACTGTAGACTAATTCCTGCAAAGAAGAAGACCATAATATCATGAAACTTGCAAACAGAATGCAAATAATTGCTTCAATTGAGTTTTCCTTCAGTGTTTTTCAGTATTTGTGCAGAGTTCAGCAATTCATTTTCACACAAATAAATAAATACAACTAGCTAAATCTATATACTCATCATGCCATTATTTTGCAAGAGAAAAAGAAACAAAATAAACTGCCAGGAACTAGAAGCAACTCCAGCTAACAATGAATATGGGGTTCTATCTGCTCCCTTTACTCTCTTCCTAATCAATCTAAGCTCAACCTGTTCTCACATGGCAGGATCCACAGATCTCAGTGACTCTCAGTACCATATCACATAAGGTTTAAGTGGACCTTTATGGAACCCAAATGCTCAATTTTACTTACAGATATATTTTAAAGTTACTTTAGTGGGAAGAACACTTTATGTGAAAATCTGTAAGTTAGGTGAGGCTTTCATGTGCTTCCTGATAACTGCTGGGCACCTGAATTCACCTAAATGTTTAATGTATCCCTGGACTTGCCTTGTTTTAATTTTTCAACATCCTCAGGATGTATCTATACCTCTACACAAGAGAAGGCCAGGGAATCACTTCAGCACTGGACTCCTGATTGCCCCAGTTACCCAACTGCTTGCTGGCTTCCACCTTGGTTAACTTATCTCAGGCTTTCTTAATATAGTTCACTCCAGGGATTCCTCAGAAAGCGGACATGTATGAGACTTCATGAAATTTCTGTCTCCACCCTCCACAGCCTGTCAGTACTACTCCAGTCAGCTCTGAAGCCTTACATGACTCCACATAATCTCTAGCCACACCTGTAGACACAAAACATTCACTCTGTGCTTCATGCCATGACAACACCTCTGTGATGAGCAGCAGCAGTCATCACATCACATCATCATATCATATCACATCACATCACATCACATCGCATCACATCGCATCACATCGCATCACATCATCACATCATCACATCATATCACATCACACCACTTCAGACTCTTTAAAGTGAATTAAAGTACAGTCACACAGCACCTCAGTCATGACTTAGCATGGCATGGGGATATCCCTAGCCAAGGGATATGTCATGCAAAAGCCAACCTAAAGCCCAATGGATTAAACTAACACAATAGGAACAGGATACCACTAATACAATCACAAACAGAAGTCAAATAACTTTGTCTTTTTTCATTATATCATTAAAACAAATAGTGAATCATATCTTATATTATTTAATTACTTTCAAAAGACTCTTAGGCATGATACTAATGAATGTTACACAGGTCCTCTGTAAAATAAAGTTATTGTTAATTTCATGTTAAATATTTCAAAGATGCCCAGTAATGAAATTAAGTATTTCAATTGTAATAGGTAATTTATTTGTTCTGAGGATATTTTAGTTTGACTGCATTTTAATTTCAAACTCTTGTCAGCCACTGATTTCCTTGGAATACCAAAAAGATAAATAAAGGTGTTAACTAAGTGAGAATTTATCTGTAAATAGAAATGTGTGCAATAAACATAAGAGTTTTTTCTGATTGCTATCAAACATTCTCAGTATTAGAAAAAAAAATATCTATGATGCTTGCCTCTGACAAACACTAACTAGAATTTAAATAAGGAGACAAACAATAGGTCCTAGAAAAGGAGTCTTTCTACAGCAGAAGGGAGTGCATGGCAATGTTTCATCTTGGTTATTTAAAAGATAATAATGATTTGTATCACATCTACTGGATAAACTACACCCCATATTTACATTGGTGAAGAGATGGCATCTGCTATCCTTACATAGATCAATATATCTATATTATTCTCCAACTATTTCTCCCACATTTTTATTGGCACAGTGGTGGAATTAAAACTTCTGTGGAATAAACCACATAAAATAATAAGAACTGCAAATGTTCAGAAAGTTGAAAACATTTGATTGCTTTGCAAAAAAATCAGTGCATTTGAAAAGAATAACAGGATAATCAAGCAACTCCTGTTTTACTATTGCAGTCTAAGAGACTTTTGGACTTCCAGCATTTATGGATCATCAATGTATTATTTGTGGAAGCAAAAGAAAAAGAATACTTTTGTCTAGAGACAATAGTCTTGATTATGGTGTTTCTGAAGTAATAAAAGTATATGCAAGTCTAGAATATATTTTTGCCTCTTTTTTTTTCTACAGACACCATCTTAGAATGCCAATTTACTGCTTACAAATATTATTTGCATATATCAGTTCAATAAACAGGCATCTGGCTGCTAAATCTGCCTGGCATTTTGGAGGTGCCAAATGAAGATTTTAGAATGAGTAAATATATGGTTATTATACTTACAAGATCCATAACATGCCAGTCTTCAGACTTCATAAGATTTTTCATTTGTGAATAATTGCTTTCAAAGTGGAGGTCAGGAATTGAAGCCAGAAATAAATTGATGTTGGCTATAGTTTGTAAACAAGACTCCCTTGACATGCTGACTTGACTGTCTCTGTTGTTATTTCCTTTGGCTGGCATTTGGTCTTGTTCAGTTAAAGTAACTAAAGAGAAATTAAATGGCTGATTAGGTTTGGGGAGATGCATTTTCTTATATAAATCAAATATCTTAAGAGAACGGTCTAGGGCATTCAAAATTTATAATGTATATCTTTGGATGTCACTTTGTGTTCGGGGTATAATGTTGATCTACATGTTTCATAGATACATGAGAAATTATTAGCCTTTTGTGTCATTAGCCTTTATGTCAGAAAGTTAAGAATCAGAGCAGCCGTAAAAAGCTGTGCTCTTTAAATTTATTCATCTTAGTTGTAGAATCATAGAATGGTTTGGGTTGGAATGGACCTTAAGGATCATCTAGTTTCAACTGTTCTGCTATGGGCAGGGAATATTCAGCTAGACCAAGTTGCTCACAACCCCATCCAGCCTGGTCTTAAGCATGTCCAGGGATAGGTAATCCACTTCTCTGCGAGACCTGTTCCAGTGTCTCACCACCCTCACAGAACTTTCTCCAAACAACTAATCTAAACCTGCTCTGTTTCAGCTTAAGGCTATTCCCTCTTGCTCTCTTACTAAATACTTTTCTGAAAAGTCCCTCCTCAGCCCTCTTGTAAAACCCCCTTAAGTACTGGAAGACTGGTCAAAGGTCTCTTCTCCAGGCTGAACAGCCCCAAGTTTCCTAGCCTGTCTTCCTAGGAGAGATGTTCCAGCCGTTCTGATCATCTTCATGGCCTCCTCTCAACTTGCTCCAACAGGTCCACATCTTTCTTGTGTTGATTACCCCAGGGCTGGATGCAGCCCTGCAGGTGGGGTCTCACCAGGGCAGAGCAGAGGGGCAGAATCCCCTCCCCGCCCTGCTGCCCATGGGGCTTTGGATGCAGCTCAGAACATTTTTTTCTTTCTGGGTTATGAGCACACATTGCTGAGCCATATTGAGCTTTTCATCCACAAACACCTCCAAGTGTTTGTCTCCAGGATTAGTCTCAATCCATTCTCTGCCCAGCCTGTACTTGTGCTTGGGATCTATTGCCAAGATTTGTATAAAGATACCCATGTGTTTGGAACACAAAAAATAATCAAGAAAATCTCATTTTCTGTTCCTGATCTTTTAGACCAAAGTAAAACACTGAGAAAATAACGGCTCCAGGAAGTAGTGTTTCTCATTTCAACAAAAGGAAACAAAAATATCTCGATAAAAAAGATGATAATGCACACCCAAAATCTTCTTGTGAGAAGAAAAGAATATACTGACCATATGGTACTAAGAACACCTTTTTTATCCCTTTAGGATTTTAACAATGTATTTATCCAAACCATTAGTCCAGCTTTGATACTAACATTCATAACAAATTATATAAAAATCCCTTATAAATTATAACCTTATAACTGCTGTACAATAAAATATATTATTATTTTGATTTTTCCCCATTAAATTATGCTTGTCCTTCCAATGTCACTTTGTGTTGGGTTGAGAGTGCTAATCTTCTTCCTTTAGAAGTGATGAGTACATTTTACCTCACATCATCACTTCCCTGTATAATTCATTGGGAAGAGTATGATGCCCATGGTAGTGGGATCTCTTCTTCTTCAGGCTTGGTGGCACCTGGGTTTATTTTTATACATTTTCTTAACAAGACCAGCTTTCAGTTAAAGTTAGAAATTGTTCCTATACCATCCCTTAGCCCAATATAACAAACAGCTCTTTAACTGGCCCATGGTGGCAAGGTCTGACAAGATTTGACAGATCCTTGCCACACACAGTATTTCCAGTTTCAGTGTGATTCTACAAGTGGTCAGGCAAAAGCCACTTGGCCACTAGACAAAACATGTCTATGCTTTTTTGTATAACAAAGTATTAGAATCTGTAGGTTAAGAAAGGATTTCTCATTACACAGGGCCTTCAAAAATAATTGAGGAGACAATGACTTGTTCCAGTTCAAAGATTTGGGTTGTAGAACACTAGTGCATGACTATTTTGCGGGGCCATGACAGAATTTCATGCAGGCCTATTGTCTCCCTATGTTTTAATATCATTACTTCTTCCATCAATTTTCCACACTTTCCACTGATTCTGATAACTCAGTGGTCTGCATGTATTTACAAGAGCTTTTGCTGACATAAAGACAGATTTATTTGCAATGCTCCAATGGATAACTTTAATCATACAAGACAGTGGTATTTCATAGATCTGTGATTAAACTTGCTAGCAAATTTTACACTGTAGAAGTATTTCGTTATAGAATGCCAGTTTTACAAAGTGAAATCTGTTTAAATAAAGACAGTCTTTTTGATAAAAGGCTTTGGAAAAATGCTTTGACATTTAAATCTCCCCCACCCCCAAATTAGTATTTTTTTCATCAGTATTTTTTAATTTTAAAAATATCTTCTTTTTTACAACTATACCAGATCATATTGAAAGATAGCACAAATTAATTATTTTACAAAGCAATACAAAAGAACAATGAAAATATTTTTAAAAAATGTGTTGATTTATATTTAATGAACATTTTTAGACTGCTGATTCATGAACATCTGCATCTTGAATATTTTACTCCCATTGAGAATGGGAACTTACTGTGATGAGAAAACATTTTTCTTCCAGTTTTATTCATAGGTGTTCACCAGAAAATTGCAGTAAAACCCCAGATATATTGTCCGACCTGTAGCTGATGACCTTTGTCCCAAGGTTTGCCAGATTAGGCCAGTTTGGGAAGCAACTCTGATCTTTAACAGCCAGAGGCAGCATGCTACACAAAATTGCTTCTAAGAAAATTCTGCTCCAAGTTAAGGTGCAAAAATAAATACATGCTTTTACTCATACTTCCATTTTTTAGAACAAGTAAAATTTATTCTGCACCTTTGATGAGGTATCCCATCATTCTTAGCTTCAAAATTAAAGTCTCCTACGTCTCTTCAGTAATTAACATAAGTGCCAAATAATCTTTTCCCCCATCTGATAAAAGTCAAGTAGCTTTCTTTAAATGCCAGCAATCATCCTGCTTCCTGCTATCTCCTTCCTCACAACACATCCTGTCTCCCCTAACACACAGTGTCAGTCAAGACCTCTGAATCTAGCAAAGCTACTTTGCATTTTTTCATTCCACAAGGAGTTCCCTGGTCTACTCTCAATCTCTTGGAGAATGAGATTTTACTTGGTCAAAGTAATTCAAGCAACCCTTGTTTGTCTTAGTAGGTGACAAATTACTTTAATCTGTTCTACTGTTCTCCAGAAGCACAGGCCTCATGGACCTTATGCCTCTTTGGACAGCAGAGTGAAGAGGAGGAGATGATGTCTTCCTCATGGCTTGAACACATATATGAATATACATGTTCCTTTGGCTTCTCTCAAAAGTATTAATTTTCACCTTGAACCATGCTTGCATTTTCCGATGCATTCACAAAGCATTTTGTGGGTAAGGCACACAAATATCAGAATGATACACGAGTTCCCTCTCCCCTGCCTTTTCTTTCTGGGTACAGAAGACATCTGTCTTGTAGCTTTGAGCAAGACCTATGTAAAAATAGGTCCCACTGCGTTCCAAGCAAATGAGTGTACTCTCTACCACTTAAAAAGTAATTATGGCTATTATTTACCACCATAATCTTCAGCATGAGGAAAGAAGCCTTTTGCCCTTCAGGCACAAATAGACTGTAGTCTCAAGCAAACACTGAATATGACATTCTCTAGTACAGCTCATAAGCAAAATAAATACAAGCATCTGAGCTGTGCTGATGCTATAATGACTTAGGGCTGTTTTCTACTGCTTGTGCTAACTTTTCCACTAGAGTTTTATTCAAGACATATCCATGCTATAAAATCCTGCACCATGCAGAAATACCCTGTACTGGTATTTCTGGAAAGATGAACCCTGAATTTGAACTGGCGGGGGAGAGGGCAGGGGCAGGTGGTTAACCCTGGGCTAGTTTTTATCTTCTGTTTCAGTCACTGGGGCTGGTGCCTCCAACAGTGGGGCAGTGATTCTCCAACAGTGCTGTGCAGAGAGGCAGCCCAGTGCTGAATAGCACAATGTAGGTAGCATACCAAATGCAAGCAGCACACGGTGTTGTTCACAACCTGCTCAGATGGAGATGGACAGCAGTTGTTAAACCATAAGGAACACGTCATTCAAAAAGCCTCCAAAAAAGGAAAGCTGAAGAATCAGCAAAAATTGGTTTAAATCACCTTTGCCGAAACTACATTCAGCCTCCAAGGTACATGTATGCTGTAGCACACATGCTTCTTCGGCTGTGTAAGCAGCATTGCATTTCTTTAAAATGCAAACTTTCTATAATTTGTTATGATTATTAATATTTTGTTCCTCAGAATAGTTGTGTGACTATTAAAACACCTTTAAAAATGCAATTTTGCAACAATACTTGTCACTGAAGTACACTTAAAACTATTAAGTTTAAAAATCTAAAATGTGATCTAATTTGTAAGTAATATGTATCTAATATATTTTTCAGATTTGTAGCTAAATGTCCTCACTACACAGAAAATACAGGGGCTTAGGGTACACAAAGAGAAAAGTATGCACCAGATGTACTTTAAATTCAAAGCTGACACTAGAATACCAAATTTATATTTTTCATGGTGAGTGTTCACAGCACTTAAATTTACTTAAATTTCTGGTGGTAAGTCAGTAAGGCAGACTTTGAACGCTTTTGAAGGGCTGACATAATGGCTCTTAGAGGGGAACAGGATCAAGACAGTGAATGGCAGATAATACCTCAGGAGGAATTTAAACAGTCTGAATATAACCTGCAGAGTATTTCTAAAAAACATTCAACTAGTAACATTTTGATCACAAATGTCCAGTTTCCAGAGGCTTTGCAAACATTAAATCCAATATTTCCAAAAGCACACAAAGATAATTTCACACTGCTTGGAATCAAAGGGCATGTGATGAGAAGAAAAATCTGATGGTTTTATGAACTGCACATTTCTGGCGCCAACCCTAACAGATCAATCTGATTGCTTTGTCTACAAAAACAGAAGGAAAGAACTAAGCAATTTTTCTTCATTCTGGTGTTGTAATAGATTGAAGGAATAAGCAATTCATGGAGTTCTGTATACAGAAAATATTCCATTGTGACATCCAAGAATATCTGGAACTGATTGATCACAACCAGCATTTGTTGGACACATTTGATATTGAACAGCATATATTTAAAAAAATATTTTTGGTAAATCTGAGTTTCAAATATAAGATATACTAAGTTCTTTGATTAAGTGCTAAGGAATATAATTTTGTTTTTACAAATAGTTTAGGAATATAAACTCCTGGCAATTGAAGCACTAGCTTAAAGCAGATTTTTGGCTTAGCTTTCATCAGTTCTATGGAATTTTCCATTATATGACTTGCTGAAAGATGCATGATATGATCTGAATGACTGGTGATTGATGTGTCCCAGGGAGCACAATTTTAACTGTTCCATACAAAATAGATGTCTATCTACGAGGGACAGACATAGTCCAGCAATTTCCCAACCAGCCAAAAGTCTGGGCTAGTATTAGAAACGTGGATTCTTAACTTACTGAACTTTTTTTTTTTTTTTTTTAAAGTATAAAAGATTCCCAATGGTAACAAAAGCCCTCACAGAGATTCGTAATAAAGTTTGACGTAATCATTCCTTGACACTTCCACTTCTACTACATGCAATAGAAAAACAGGACAGCTGAAAAAACCTAATTAATATTATTTTTCTTTCCAAAACTAACTAAAAAAATAAAGAAACCTACTTCAAGGTAGGTTTTAAGGAAGAATATCAAATACTGAAAACCTGAGAGCTTGACACTGGCCACCTAAACTATAAGTGAAGGACTGTGCTCTTCAGTAAGTACCAAGCAAATTCATACAATGAGCTAAATATGCCAATTTTTCTTCTAGTTTCTCTCTTTGAGGAACAATTTTCCTGATCAGTCATGTTTGTATTGCATTTTCCATCCCAAGAAATGCCAACATACATCATAAAACAAGACCATATGCTACCAAAATAACATATGAATCTGTTTTGGAAACAAACATTGCTCTTCTGGAGTGAAAGACTGAGATCCAATTCACATTACAGTTTTCCAGGTGTAAGCTGATAAGCTCAGACATGGAAGAGATACGCCAAATAACCAGTTTACTTACTTACTTACCACAGGTGCCCAGTCTATGGCACTCCTATGTCAAAGTTCCATGGCTCAGCCCCCATCCTTGGGGAGGGTGGCATCTATCTGCCAGCAGGAAATAGTTCCTCCTGTCTGCTTACAGCAATTCTCCATGATGGGCTTGGCAAGGACTGTGTGTGTAATGGAGCCCTAAGCATGGAAAGTTCCAGTTCTGAAGTAATTGATGTGATAAGTTGCGAGCTAGTGACATTTTGGGAGGCACAAGGAGAGGATCAGAGCAAAAGCTGGAATTCAGTGTCTTCTTGTAGAGAGCGTATTGTCTATCTGCATTACAAAATAGACTTCTTACTAGTACATTCTTCTACTGACCATAATAAAGAAAAATGCAGAGATTGACAGGTATAGAGTATCACAATGTCATTATTAAACTTGAAACTGACAAAGTTATTATAAGTAAAATGTAAATTTTTATCAGAGAGAAAAAAGCTGTGGTAAAACCTTCGTCACTGACTGCTTTTAAAATTGAGACTGCCTGCACGTTTATCTAAAAGATGTGCTCCAGTTCCCGTAGGAATTAATGCAAAATTTTATGGGCTGTGTTGCAAAGGCCAGACTCTGTAATTGCAAATATGCTATTACAATCAGTTAATCTACTAATTCAATTTTATGCTATGCATTTCATATAAGTCCTTGAATCCAAAGAACAGAGTCACAATGAGTGATTTTAGATTCCTTTAAAGACTAGAAGAAAACTGAAGGGTAAGAAAGACAGAAGAAAACATAAGCTGAAAAAAATGAAAAGATCACTATTTTTTAATCAGCAGACAGTTAACACTGAATTATGTAGAGACAAGCTTTCTTCTTCAGGTGAGCACCCTAAGCACTATGCTACCTGGTTGTTTTCACTCCTGGGCCTAGCATCTGGGGCTACAAATTAATTCTGTTTTAGCGGGTAAATAGGAATTTGACCCATCTTCTTCAGCTCTTAAGACAACCTGACAGGACTTGGTGTCACTGCTTCCTCCTCTCTAGTAGAGGAGGAGATCAAATTAGTTGACAGATGGTCCTTGACTTCTCCTTCCACCCATTTTTTAAATGACTGCTGTTTTTTTTTTAAGGAGACTGATGATGGTCAGATCTGTTCTGACTCTTGTTAGAATCAATGGGAGAGTGGAAAATATTTTAAAAGACGGCATATTAGCTACGCCAGGTACATTCTCAGGCCATTGGAAACAAAGATAATTAGAAACTACGAATAAAATAAATAAATAATCATTAATTTTGCTAAAGGATTGGGTCTGCAATCTTCTAAATGCCTGAAATGTGTTCTCTACATCCACACTGCACTCAGTCTGGCTGGGATGGAGTCAATTTTCTTCACAGCTGTATGGTCTTTGATTGGTGACCAAGAAAGTGCTGATAGCACATCCATGTTTTAGCTATTTAATGTCAATGGGCCTGTTTCTCACTCTGCTGGTCCAGAGAGGAGGCTGAGGTGGGCAAGAGATTGACAGTCAGAGTCAGTGAGATTTGGTCACTCAGGAGCGCTGACCCCAACTGACCAAAGGGATGCTCCCTATACCCATAAAGTGCTCAGCAATAAAATGGAGAGGGAATAACCACTGCCTGGGGACTCTCAGGGCATTGCTTAGATGTTGGTTATGGATAGATTTTAGCATGACTTTTTTTTTTTTTCTTCATCCCCCACCCCTCCCCTTTGCTTACTAGAGAGTCTATCTCAACCCAAGAGTTTTTTCTCACTTTTATCCTTACAGATCTCTCCCTCAGCCTGCTTGGAACGGAGTGAGAGTGACTGAATGGGGTCTGAGTTGACAGCTGGGGTCAGCCCACCACAGACACAGCGTTCAAACTTGTGTCATTTAGACACATCTGTGCCTAAGTTGTAATGGAAACAGTCAAACTTTGGCAAACATTTTGAAAGCTGTATTTCTCAGCTGTAAAATCCTATAATATGAAGAATGCATTCACATGAGTAACATATATATGCTAAATTCATACTCATGTGCTTATCACATTTCCAGATAGGAGAAAGACTAGCCAGAACTTTTTGAAATGAAATTCAAAATTCAATGGAATTTCATCACCTCTACACGGAGGTTCTTGAAGGACAGAAAAAGTGTGATTTTCTAAAGATTCATGCAGATTACAGACTCATGGAACATTGTTTAAATAAATGTGCGCAGGATATCTGTCCAATGACCATTGTATTTTTCAAAATTTTTAGACAGTAGTTTTGGTTTTGGTTTTTCAAGGGGGTTTTTTTGCCTGAATATTTTTCATATACACAATTACTGTATATTATTTCCTAACCCTATGGAAACATAAGTGTTTGTGCTTAGAGTATATAAAATTTTAGCAAAGATTTGGCATGAACTATAAAAAAGTTACACTTAAATGTTCCAGTTTGAAAAAAACATATTCTGAATGACAAAATTTAATACCAATAAAAATTAAAAATGTGAAAACAGAAGATGGATCCAATTTCAACACTTTCAACTTGCATGAATGTCTGGGCAAGAGTTGCTGAACATAGTTTTTTAACAAGAAATTTAATCTTTATACGAAATACGCATGTGAGAGGATACATGTACATTTTTGAAACATTATTTCATTTCACTGTTCTGAACTATGAATGACATATTTTCAAATTCAGCTAAACTTTTTTTTTTTTTTTTTTCTACTTTTTAAAATGTCACTATATTCTGTGGCAATATAGAAGTGAGTCAGTAAAATAAAATCTTGGCATGACCAAAATTCACTCATTCATATTTTCTAAAATAGCTTCGTAATAAGGCTGCAAGTTCCATTTCTTTTCATATCCATGAAAGTACTTTTTGTGAATAAACCCCACAGACTTAAAGTCCATAATTCAATCAAATAACATAATTGCGTGTAATATCCTTGGGTGAGGATGAAAGCTTACTTTAGATGTGTTCACAGTAATTTTAGACTAATCTGAGCAAGGAACAGCTTAGTCTTTTTCAGTGTGATCATTGCCCATGTTGAACAAGTAACAATATTTTAATTTTGGAAACATCTGGAAACATCTCAATTTTGCCAGTACTTGTTTTCTTCATTATAGTCTCTTTTGTTTGTTTTTTTTTCCTTTTTTTTTTTCCTCATTGAGTAGAAACATATGCCCAAGTACAACACTGCAGAGAACATTCTCACATTGCAGCTCATATTAACCAAATCTCCTTTCACAAACATCTCTATGTATGAATGAAGGAAGAAAAAAACCAAGCTTTCCCTTTCTCTGGAAAACACACAGATGTCTCAAGGAGAAGGGGGAAGCACTTAAGAAGCTGTGAAATTCACCACAACGAAAACCAAGACTTGTACTGGCTTAGCTTCTTCTAAATGTCAAGGGGAAGAAAAAAAAAAAGAAAAGAAAAATATGATAAATTCCCAAAACACCAATTCAACATCTACCCCTCTATCTCCAAGTACTTTCTCTGGAAAGGACAACAAGAAGAATACCATCAAAACCTGTTTCTACTGTAGTCATTCAAGTTTCTCCAAATTATCTTTTTCTCCAGGTCGAAAGCATTTCCTTTAAGGGAAATTTACTAACCACTTTAATTGATCATGAGCTATAATCAAAACATATCTGGAACGTAATAATCTTTGCATGACCACTACAGTTTATTGTGTGGTTGCTCCTAAGGTCCCTGAAATCTACTTTAAACTAGAGAGAAGTGTAATCAAAACAGTATACCTTTCCAGCATATAATGCTGCTCTAAGTCAGCATTGTCATCCCATAAATCTGTGAATACCCACAAATAATGTGGTGGGGATTTTAATAAACTGGGTTTATGCAGTAAATTACAGTTTATAATTTTAAAATTTACAATTTTCTAAGTACAAGCTATACCAGCATAGGATGTCTTATTATAATTATTAATTAGGGGTGGTTTTCAGTTTTGTTGGGAGAGAGGGATTGTGGTTTGTTTCTTTGGTTTTTTAGTTTGTTACATTTGGAGTGAGACTATTAGACCTTGTGAAATAAGTCAGGAAATTTCACTGGGTCCAAAGGCTCAGGTGTTCTGGTACTCTGCCTTGGAAACTCAGCTGTCAGGTAGGTTCCTACAGACGAAAGCAATGAGGAGCTGTGGGAACCTGAGTTACTCCTGAAATCTGCCAGAGTCATTTGTGTAAAAAACATCTGATGACAGTCCTTGGTCTGTTCGCATTTTGCTCATACTGGTGTGAATCAGAGGAAACCCTGCTGAGTCTGACAAGCCTTTCAAAAGAGACTCTGGACCTCTACAAAAAGATCAGCATGTGGAAGATATAGGCTTTGAAAAATTTCTGCAAAAGTAAGGCTTGGTCCTCTGAGTAAAGTTGCATCAATTCATGTATACCTCTGGCTCCTTGTCAGCTGTGCATCTCCCTTTGGGCTACCACATTTCACCTTATGCATTAAAATTGCTATCCTGGGCCAGAATGGCAGCAAAGTATTACAATTTCCACTCTACTCCTGAACCCCCTAAAGATCCAGTTATACAGCAGCTCTCCCCCAGCTAATTTTTAAATTGATATCCAGCCTTGACTCTGTGCACTAAGGGCACACAATCCAGGCTTTTGACTCTGAATTTTTTTTTATCTGTGTGTATATTTTGTCCTTTTCTAAAATGCACTAACCCATATACATCAAGAGAGAGGCACAGAAGATTAATTTCTTGTATTGATTGTTCTGGGAAGGAAAACCCAGTTTCAAGTGTCTCGCTTTCTAACCTTTCTGCAATTTACCTGTCCTTTATGTATCAGGAGAGAGTAATTGCAACAATTCCTGTACAATTTATTTTTTTCTGAGAAATATTATGGATTTCTTCTTTACTTAAATGATACTTTTTTATATTGGATTCATGCAGAGATTTTCAGTGCTTTTAATAATTTATGTTGTTCAGTCCCAAATCTCTGTTTATCTCGACTATATTTCGTGCCTGTTTTTAACAGGATTACACTATGGTGCTCAGCAAAGAAACACAGGGGAAATTGAGTGGTTTACACGGTTCTTCTCAAGTGAAAGAAGAACCTTGATGTTTATCATATCTGACAGTCTATTATATAGAGGCAACATCTGTAGGCACCAATCCATGGATAGGATTATACAGCATTGCAATAGGAAAGAAATTATCCAGAATGAGCTGTTTGACCAAAGACTGGAAATGAAAGATAAAACCCCAAGAAAAGTTTTCTTTTCTTGAAGTTTTGTGTATTTTTATCCTAGTCTATTACAGTATGCACAGGAAGAAAACTCTTACTCTGAAAGTCCCAAGCCTATCAGTTTAAGTGGTCGATGCGCTTTGTAACATACTTTGACTTTTGGTCAACCCTGAAGTGGTCAGGAAGTTGGACTTGATGATTGTTATTCTTAGGAAGAAAAAAATTAGATGCTCGTCTAAGCAGGAGACAAGTAGTTTTTTGTCATTTCAAATTTGCCAATAAAATCAGCTTTGAGCAAAGGTGAGAGATAGTTTTCTGCATGCATTGCATGTTGTTCTTTTAGTCTGGGATGCTGAGGCTTTTTGGTTTTTTTCTTTTTTCTCTTTTTTTCTTTCCTCAAGAACATGACAGGATAAGGTCTTTTGTAAAAAATTAACCTACTCCAGCCAGTTTTTATCATCTGAACCTATAATTAATGTTCTTCAAACACTGGCCCTTATCTGCTGTCTTAAAAGAACCTAGTCTGTGAGAAAGCCAGAGACACAGTTTAATTTAAACTGTCAAAGTTGGAAAGGAAAAATACTTATTCTTATTCTTATTCAACTTATTCTTCCTTTTTTACATGGGTGATGAGGAATCTCAGTCTTTGAAACAGAGAATGTCAATGTCCTGTGCCAGTGTGTTGCTAAATAAAATGGATGATAAAGATTGACTCATTAGAAATGTTCTGCCCTTTGTCACATAAGGAAAGCTGAATATCTTGTTTGCTAATTTTTTTAATAACTGACTAGAGATAATAACAGATGTCAGCAAATGAAGAAATATTTCAATTTAAAAAACAGTCCTCGAAGTTCATTTAACTTATCCAATAAGAAGCAATAAATAAAATAAGGAGACTCCTTCTGTTGTTTGGAAAACCTGGTTGTACTGAACGACTAAGGGTGGATTTCACCCTACATAATCTCTGTCACCTCGGCTGGACAGAGTGCCTGGTCCCACCCTGCCAGGGGCTCAGGGGCAGTTGGCACCTCCAGGGAAGGAGTCAGCCATCCTGTCTGAAGTGCCTGTGCCAAGGTCTATTGACTGATTGTTCAAGTGCTTCCTTGACTTCACAGGCACCCGGTATTTCAGACAGTCAACATCTTCATGCAGAACCTAGTCTGGAAAGTGGGAATGACTTTTCCTCTACCATTTCTGTAGCTTCTCCTATGATGACAAAATGTAGCTAACACAAATTAAAAGGAACTTGTCTGCTTATATTTTGCTTAGGCCATTGTTGATTTATCCTTGAGTGCCTGTGCCAGCTCCATAAATATCCATAATCAGAACTGACACTGTCTGAGTAGTTCCTAAAAAAATGAGAATTAGAAAATAAGAGAAGAGTGATTTTTTTTTTTATTACTGTATATTAGGGGAAAAGAGTATAAAGACTTTTTCCATTGAAGTCTGTAAAAGTAATTTAAAAGGATAAACTTGAGTGACTTTACTAGCTACTTTATTACTTCTTCCCTTTCTTAGAAAGTAAAAGTATCTAAAAACAAAATAAAGTTTAAATCTATACACTCCATAAAAAATGCAATCATCTTTCAATTATCCCCTGGGGATTGCACTGAAAAGAACATGTTGATTCTGCTGCCCTTGACTCCAAAAGAAACAGAATAATGAGAAGTCTTGGCATTTGTAGTATAGAAAGGTAAGCAGCAAAGCCACTTTCATTCCTAAATAATAATTCTTCTTGTTCATTTATTTAAAGATTTCTTGATATTTCATTTTTCTCCTTTATCATTGCTACTAGAACTGAGCCTCTTCTTGCATTTGTTTCAAACTTCTTGAAACTGAGGTCATTTACCTTCTAAGCAGCAGCTTCACTTGCAGTCACTCTATGTGAGACTCATGACCCAGTCTCTTTACCTTCATAGCAAGTAATGGTCCCATTGCAAGGTCTGCTTAAGCACTCTGCGTTGACAGAGAAGAGGGTTAGTAACAGTTTTCACAGATTGTTTCCTATTTAAATATTTGTGGAGATTGGGAAAAACCTTGATTTAGAGATAATGGTTCACTGTTGTGCCATTCAGTCAATTTCTCATTGATCTTTTTTATTTTCTGCAGTGTGGGACATCATAGAAAAAGTCTGAACAAAACATGCCAGAGAGTCACAAACCGCAGCATTTGCAAGAACAGCTATTTCTAACCTAAAAAACTCCCCTGTGGTATCCTGAAGAAGACATTTTAGTTGCAACTTGTGCTGGTTTTGGTTGGGATGGAATCAATTGTCTTCGCAGTGGCTGATATGGGTCTGTGTTTAGGGTTTGTGCTGAACACAGGGTTGATGATACAGACATTTGTTCTTGCTGAGCAGGACTTACACAGAGCCAAGACCTTTCCTGCTTTTTGTACTGCCACACTGGTGAGGGAGTTGGTAGTGCATGGGAGGAGACACAGCCAGGACAGGTGACACAATCAGATCCAAGGGATATTCCAGACCATATCACACCATGCTCAGAATACAAAGTGGGGGGAAGAAGAAGAGGGAGAAAATTTGGAGTGATGGTGTTTGTCTTCCCAAGTAACCATTACATGTGGTGGGGCCCTGCTCACCCATGTGATGGCTGAACACCTGCCTGCCCATGGGAAGTGGTGAATGATTTCCTTGTTTTGCTTTGGTTGTTTGCCCAGCTTTTGCTTTCCCTATCCCTGTCTTTATCCCTGCCCAAGAGTTTTCTCACTTTTGCCCTTCCAGTTCTCTCCCTGATCTTGCTGGAGAGGGAGTAAACAGCTGGCCCTGACACTGACTCCTAGGGGGAACACTGCTGGTGACACGGTGCCAGCAGAATGTTACTCCATTCACCACCACTCTCTGAGCCTGGCCATGCAGGCATTTTTTACCCAGAAAACAGATTTCCTTCTTGAAGAATGCCTAGCCTTCCTGGGCTACTTTACCCTTCAGGACTGCCTCCCAAGACACTCTGGCAACCAGGCCCTGAAAAAGGGGGAAGAAAGGAAATGGGAGAATGGAGCAGACAAAAGTGGAGGAAAAAAAGGGAATAGCAAAAAGAACTAAATGCAGAAAGAGGAGTAGAGGTGAGGAGGTCTTTGCTAGGATTCCATGCCCAGTGACATGTCACAATGGATGATCACCAAAGTGTGGCAGAGCAGACAGGGCTGTGGTGATGCAGGCTGAGCAGGGGTCAATGCCAGGGAATGTGGTGGAGGCTCAGCTGGACAAGGGTTGGGGCAGAAATGCCGGCTCCTTGGCCAGAGGGTTTCCAGCCCAGGCAGGACACCCAGCTCCCTCACTCCCTCTCCTACCTGCTCCCAGGTCCTTGATACTCCTGCCCCCTCTCCCTCTGTCACCAGCTCCCTCCTGCCCAGCCCCACTGAGCCCCCCTCTCTCCTACTTTTCATCCACGGGGATTCCCTCTCAGCAGGGTTAGTCTTAATGACTTCTCCTCATCTGTACTCCTATCTGGGAAAGCCCCAGCTCAAGAGCTGCACCTTGCACTTGGGCTCGTTGAACATCATGAGGGTCTCACAGACCTCTCCTCAAGTTTGTCAAGTCCCTCTAACACCTGGAATCTATGAACATTGTGGAACAACCATCCTCAGAGGTGTTTGAAAATGCCTGAGCTGGTTAAGCTGATACCCTCTGCTCTTGGCATCAGAAGTGGACCCACTTCCTGTAGCTTCACCAAGGGTTTATACAACCAGATGATGGAGCTGCTGAATTACTGTGTTTCAGCAGCCCAGAGTGATATGGAGGAGGGGAGCTAAGCTGCCGACTTCACACACAATTTTGTTAGCAACGCAGCACTAAATGAGGACTGAAGAGAGTACTCATCAGATCTTATGAAGCATTGTTGTAGTGGTTTTCAATAGCTTATTATTTCTTTTCAAATACTTTCTCAGTCTCTTGCACTTGATGCTTGTGTGTAAGAATAGCTTCTAAGGGCACCCTGTCCTGAAACATCCATCAAAGGTAGTTCCTGTAGCAGTGGGAACACTGCAGCCTCTTCCATAGCTTAGTTTTGGAGGGTTTTGCCAGGGCTCAAGATGATTTCTTCACTGGGAAAATTAAACCCAGCCCCTTTCCTTCTAAGAGACTTGGCAGAAGAATTGGAGCTAGAACTATTAAATGGAAATGCAATGGAAAGGCACGCAGTGTCCAAAACAGACAGAAAGCTATAAAAGAGCATCTATGAAAAGCACACCAGAAACTTGGAAAAAAACACCCCTAAACCTGCCAAACTCACAAAAAAGTCCACTAGGAGATTTCCACACAGAAATGCAGCTGAGATACCATTACTGCTACTAAATGCAATATAAGATAGTGAATGATGTCAACGAAAATGAAACCCACATGTACATATTAAGTCACTAGCCTCAATATAAAGTTTATGCACATTGATTCTTAAAAATACTAAGTATTACTTATTAACAAAACTTCTGTTTTTCTTTCATATAAATACGACATTATGAATACTCTGTACAACTTTCTATTCTGTATGGAGCAAGAACATTTCCTCTTGTGACAATACCCACAGCTATGGGGAGATTTAGCCAGTCACCAAACCACAATCAGAATTCAATTCACTTTTTTTCCTTGTCAAGCGTGCTATAAATTCACCTTGGCTTACCTGTGTTTATTTTGTTTCCATGGGTTTGGGATACATGTATGACAATTATTTTGTTCAACAAGAAGAAAAAAAAAATTTCAATCAGTTGTACTGTCTGGCAAACATATGAAATTTTAAATACAAATCCCATTGTTCTTTTTTTCAGTTAACCTTAATGGATATAGTTTGATTTGTTGGAGAATAAGGAATAATTTCATGCTTTTCAGAGCCACATCACTGTCACTGGCTTAAGGGGAGTGTGAATGTAATTTTTAGCCCTCTTAATCTGATAGTGTAATGTCCTAGATTCAATAAGTTATTTGTTATAAGAAAAGGGTATTCAGCTCATATATTTGACTTCTGAAAGTCCACATAAAGCTTCTCCCTGCTGTTAGCATGTAATCAGCATAAAACATTACTCTGCAGTTTCCCACTGGGTAGTGTTTATTGCTTGTACTATCTAAAGGATTTCCAGGAGTGGCAGGCAGGAAGCTGTTGGTAGCTTCAGGGCTCCCACAATTCAGTCAGATGCCAAACAAAGCCAGTTGGCAGGAACTTTTTCAATAGCCTCTCCTTTTATGGAGTCTCAATGTTCTGACTATCAATGAGGAATCTATTTTTATCCAGGCAACTTTTCTCAAATAACTGAACCCTTTGAATGGCATTACAGAGGGCAGATTTCTAATAATTCTTTCAGGGACTTTTTTTTTCTTTTTCCCTTTTTTTGTTACCTGGTAATGATCACCAGGCAATAGGAAACCAGAATTCAATCTGATTTATGCTGACTTACAAGATATCAGCATGATGGCTGTGAGCCTTGCTGCATGTAAGTGTCCACACTCTGGGGATAAACCCATGGAGTGCATTCACTCTGTGTAATTAAATAGCAAAGGAAAAACTTCAGCACTAAATCCCTGCCTCTACCAAGTATTGGGGGCTGCTCTGTCACATAAAGGATACCACAAAACGAATACATTTAAAGAAAGCAGTTGGTGAGATTGTTGTGTACTATGCTGCCTACATTATGCCCCTCTCCTTTCAAGGGATCTAGAAAAAAAAATTCTGAAAAAGGACAAGGAAAGAAAGTTGAAAGAGTTGGGAGCAATGGCAGTAAATGTGATACGGAAAATCTTAATCCAACAGAAAATTAGGGAAATTCCCATCTTTGTCAATCCAGCTGAAAATCCTGTGTCAAAAACATCTTATGAATCTAGACTGCCATCTAGGCTTTATGAAGATCCAACTTCCTTGCTGCTTCATGAAAACAATGGCCTAGAAGGCCTTTACTATTCTACTGTTCTATTATAGAGGCCAATCTGCCAATGGCTTTAAATAGCAATCATTCCTAAATTAAGCTAAAGAAGACAGTTTGCAGTTTAAAAGTGTCCTTTCATTCTTTGATCTATAAACTCAGAAGTGGATGGCAAGTAGTCTCCATTTTAGTATAAGCTCTTTTTGACACTATTTTGCATACTTCCTGTACTGATAATATTTCCTCTGATAAGCCTTTGGCTTTTTTACTAGAAATACTCTATATCCTCAGAGCAGCATTTAACATAAAAGTTTTACTTTGTACAATTGCAAAATACCTTAAAGGAAAAAGACTTATTCTCTGCATGTTTAAGTCAATCCAAATTCAGGTGGGCAGCTGAGATTCCCATGTAGGAATGTAGCTGTTCAATGCTTTATTTACAGTCAATAGAAAGAGACAAGCATGTAAGAGAGATTTAGCTCACCAAAGTACTGGATTCCCCTATTAAGCACCATGATGACAACCTTGGCAAGGCGTGTGAGTTTGAGATAGGCATCCAAGTCCCCAAACCCCTATGAATCACGGTGAAATGTAGCTTGTTTCATTTTATTTAGGGAAGATGGGATACAGAATGCCACTGCAATCAGTGTCACTTCAAGTGTTCACATGAAAGATAGGCATGATTACTCATGCTTCTACATTATACCATTCTGTAAATTATTCTTACTTGAAACTGAATATTATGAATTTGAAATGTAATTGTTTATAACAAATAAAGAATCATATTCTTTCAGCCCTAAAGAAAGCTGAATTACTATGTTAAATAATATTGTCACCAGATCACTTAATATTAAGAATAATTACTCTAGCCGAGGTAGGAACAAAAGAACATTAAATACTATCACTACATAATCTTACCACACATTTTGGAAAAAATGGGTGCTGCCATAAGTTTCAGAGGCTGAATCTTTTCCTAATGTTGAGGAACATACAAGATATAAAAAGCCCATAGCCCCAAATAATGACTACATTTGAACATTTTGACTGTGGAAAAAATATAACTAGAGGTACCATTGTCAATTGAAGCAAGAAAATAAAATGAGTAAATAGTGATCAGAATTTTCAACAATTTCAGTTAAGCTACAGTTACATTTTAATAAGTTACTCTCATTAAAATGATGCATCATAATGTGCCTTGGATTTGCCTTCTACACCTTTTTGTAGTTGAACCTTATTCAATTTGTCATAAATAAACATTACAATTTTTTTACTAGTCATCAAGTCACTAGGTAAGGAAGGACACACTTGGCATAAAGAAATGCTTGTGGGTGGTTTGTGTCATTTATATTTTTCTGCAGAACCATAATGTTCCTGGACTGACTTCAGCAAAAGTACTGTGAGATTAATGTCCACTGAGTTACAAAAATGGAAAAAAAAAAATTCCAAACACCAGGAGAAGTCAGGAAGACCAGGAGAAAATAAAAAAGATACCTAAAAGAAGTGTCACTTCATGCTGTTAATCAGAAATCTTTGAAATGGCTCTTATTCTTAGCCTGTGCCCAGCTGCCATAAAACAAAACCAGTCTGTTCATTAAGAAACTTACCATGATTGATAGAGGATGACAGAGATACTTCAATTTTATCAAAAGCTAATATCATTTCCATAAGTTAAAAAAAAAAAAAAGGCCAATAGAAAGCTATCTCCAAATTTTCTGAACTGAGCAGAGGATGCAAAGAGAAGACGAATCCTCAAAAAATGTTTCTGAAGTTTTACTTGGAAGGTTATTATCATATGTATGAGGTTAAACAAAAACTCTATACTAGAAAGAAATGCAAAGTTAACCTGAAGTCATAGAGATGGTTCGATAGATCACACAGACATTTAGGGAGTTCAGGGACCTAATTTAGGAGTTTCCCTGGGATCTTTATGGAGTCAGTAGAGGCATCTTCAGAGGGTGACCCAGATATTAAGTCAGCTGAGTAAGACAAGTTCTATGTTTGCCTGTACCTCTCTTTCAGCTACAGAAGGACCCTTGTAGGCTCACCTACCTTCTAAGACTCTGTGCTTCTGGTGAGATCTCTGCTTGACATAATTTCATTTGCAACACCTCTCATTCTACATGCACTGTATGACATCCTTATCAACAAATGTCATTGCCTGTTAGCCAGGCAATGGTGACTCACTCATGTTGGAAGGAGCATAAAATTCCTACTGAAGGGATGATGTTCCAGACTAACCCTTTCTGGGCTGGAGCTCAAAGATACGACAATATATTCAAAAAGGCAATTGATTCAGGGCATGTAGAGAGTGTTTAATACGATTTCTCATCCCTTGTTGGTTCCAAAACTTGTACCTCTAGAAAACACTCTGACACACACTGTATCCACTTACACCTCCCTGCAGACAAACACTCTGGAAACAACCTCTCTGCTAACCAAGTCATTCCTCACTTACACACAACCCCCAAGAACCCACATCATGCTCTGCCCTTTCTGAGTTTCCTCACAAATGTCCAGGCTGACAAGTGAGACAGGAATAGTAACTATTTTGAGTACCATGCGCACTGTGAAACTATTTTTGACATTATACATTGTATACATTCAGCTATCCTTGACTAAAAATGGGAAAAATAAGCTTTCTATTTCCACTGTTCATGCAAACATATTGCTTACACTAGTGAATAATCTGAGTAAAACCAGAAACAAATTGCTCTGTCAGTATGTCATCCTACAGCCAAATTTCTTCTGATTATAAAACCATTACATATTCCTCCTACGGTCCAAAAAACACCTACAAGCAGATGAAAATGAAACTTCTGCTGAATTGATTCCCACATATCCTCTGTCTATTCCTGATGTTTATGAATGTCCATGACTTCTAAAAAAGAATCCTCCATTTTTCTTCTAACTTTCATGCAATTCTTTCACCATGCACGTTCAATGACATCATTCTTTGTCAAGCATAGGTTGGGTAAGGGGTTTGGAAGAAGGTAACATAGATGGTTTCTGGTGCTGCTCTGGATACCACCTTTTGTACCTTTAAGTTGGATCCAAATGTACACTCAGATACAAGGAGAAACACTGAAATTAGTTCATAGTACTGACATTCAGACTCAGAAGTCAGTTATAAAAATGAAAGTTGATCTGTAATTTGCATAAGCTCTTTGAAAATTTACCTAATATCCTTGTGAGTTAGTTAGAGCCTTTGTCTAATCTCTGTCTAACACACAGACTGTTAGACAAAGGACCTCTCCAATCATTCTTTCTTCTGTTTCATGCTTCCAAAAACTGACCCAGTGGTTGACTTGCCTTAGACCTCTGGATGATTTTCCCACAGAGAAAAAAATCCTCAGCTAAACAAAATATCTTCCCAATTTCGTGCATTTCTGTACTGTCAGAGAGTAGCAGGGCAGACCAGGAATTTACATAGAACTTCAAAGGAGTAGACAGTCAAGCTGCAGGAAAAATAAATATGTCCAAATTGAAGGCAATTTTATGACCTGAGATAAATATATATGTATTTGTATGATGCCGTCCACAAGCTTTGTGATCTGGTATACCTGAGGGCAGGACATGACCCTGAATTTTAAGCAGTACTCAGCTGTATGCTTCTTGAATGTTTTCTTGTGCTGTATCATCTTATTTTCTGTTAGCTTATTCCTGGGGTGAAAATTGGTATTTTATTTGTTAGAATAATGCTATGCTAGGTTTTTCAGCAGAATTGTAATTGTGAGCCATTTTGGAAACATGAGCATGATTTTAGGTAGGTGGGAGAGATATCTGAAGATTTTTTTCCTATAGAAAGGAAAAAAAGGCTTCTGCTCTCTATCTCAACAGCTCACCTGCATGGAACAGAGCAGTTGTGGTACAAGCAGCTTAGGGAAGCAGAGCTTCAAGGCAGTGGTGTCTTTTGGAGTGACTTATCTAGAAGACAACTGGGCATGGCTCTACTCTGCATTTGGTTCCTCTCTGACTCTTTAAAGGAAAAGAAAGAAATATAAGTGATGTGGTAAATACTGGCCCAGTCCTTGCAACCAAAGGGTGTGAGGAAGATAGGCCTGCCAGAAACAGATACTGTTGTTTATGATTTTTCATAGAAAAAATCTTCAGACATCTCTCCCGCTTACCTAAAATCATCATTAAGACATGCTTCTCCTTATGACCAGCATGAATAAACCAGCATAGAACCTGCCACTATTACTACCATGTCTTAGAATTAATAGTCTTGTAATAGTACCATGAAAATCTCTAGCTCCTCTATCTGTAGGAAGATCCAGTGCACCAGATGCCCACATGTGAACCATATAGCTGAAGTTAAGGTGCCACTGCGCACCAAAAAGAACACACAGACAACAGATTGAGGATCAAAATACCCAGTTAACCAGGAGGAAAACGTTTTTCACCATATGGGTCCTTGGGTACTAACCTCCTGCTCTCAACATCAATGGAGACATCTCTCCTGTTTACAAAGTCCCACCAAAAGATGGTTTTGGGAACTAAAATTACTAAATATTAGAAATCATGGCTTTAGTAGAAACCAAATCTATTTTTCTCACATTCCATTTCTCACATACCACCATTTTTGACAAGTAATAAATTAACATCTTTTCTTCTTCACATTGGTTACAACTACTTTATAACATTATTCTATGAAAGTTTATATTTTTGTTCAGAGTAGTTGTTCGCAGCCTGTGTTTTAAATTTTCTGTTTCCATGTCACATATAAACAAGGGCTTACATGTCTGAAAGCCTGTTAGGTTTCTCACTTTTAAAAACATTTTCTCTCCCCGCAAACTTTGACTCATTCTTGCAGGGATGTTGCCAAAGCAGCAACATTCCATGGGTTTGGGGGAAGCAACCCTTCCTTCTCCTTTGAACCTTTGGTTTTTTTAACATGAACTTACAATTACACAGTGCTTGAGTCCTCCATTTTTTCAAATATGAGATTTATAGACAGTATTACAACTTGAACTGCTTTTGTACATGGCTGCATGCCTTCCAAGATCAACCCTTTTACTCCATTTTAGTGAAAATTTCCATATATGCTAAATTGTGTGTAGTGAGAAGACTTTTACATCAGGCTTTTGGGAGCACAGGGCAAGCAGCATTTCCCAACTATTTGTTCTGAAGTGCTGGTAAATTCAGGGCATCAAACAAGACTTTGTGAAAGAGGATGCACAGATCTTGTCCAGAGTGCTCTCCCATTAATTAAAATTTTTTTTAGCTTCACTGAGTTTGCCCGAGTGAGACCCAATAGGCCAAACAAGTAGAGTCCCATATACCAGTGAGGCTGTTTTGATTTTCACTACTGCATTAGCAATTCTGATATCAATGCTAATCAACCTGTAATTTTACAAATGAAATGTTATAAACCTCAGTAATAAACTATACACAGCATATGGATGTAGGACACTATGGAAACAAGTTTAGTCGCAGTTACGTCTCAAAAGTCAGAGGGGAATTGAATTTAGGTTACACAAGCAGAGGCCAGAACTTGAAAACAAACACTTTGCTAAAAGAGCCTTTTTATCATTGCAAATCAGTGCGAGATCTCTCCAGCTATTGTCTCAGCTTTGTTTTCCTTACCCTTCCACACATCCTTGCTTCACCTGGACTCTTCCCTCAACAACTACACTATTCTTCCTGTCCCAGCCTCTTGTGCACACCTTTCATCCTTCTTGAAGAGGCTGAAAATCTTACCATCCCTACATCTTTATTATCCAACTTTTCTAAGCCCAATTCTTTTCTTAGAGGATTTGAGCCCTGTAAATTTTTACAGCAATAGGGCAAAGGAGCCTGATTCTTCCTGCTTCCCATTTCCAATCTGTAGACAACATGAATTTCAGCAGTACTAAGAGAGTGGGTGCCATCTCCTTCTCTCAGAATCATGACTTCAGTTCTCAAGGTCTTTTCTGCAAGACTCTGCAGCAAACACATATCCTATTAGACCTCCACTGTGGTTGGACTTTTTGTTTTTGCAATGTTTATCTGCATGACTCCCCAGCATCTGTTATGTGCCTGGTAATCTCCACAGGTTTTTATTTTCCTCCTTTGTCAAGGTAACAAAAATTAAAGTCAGTTCTGTTAAAATAACAGACATTTTGGACACAGAGACTACTCTCTTGACAAATTTTAAATTTCTGCTTCAACCCATTGTGATTTTAGATCAATGAAGACATCATACAAATGGTGGGCTGTCACAAAGTATTTTTCTTTATGTTCATTTCCAGATGTAAAGCACTGGGTGGCAACTGACACCAAGAAATTGAAAGAAGAGTCTGTTCAGCTGTCAGCTTGATGCATCTGGCTGGCTGTATGGTTCTAATGGTATCACAGTGTCTTGGGGAACTACTGAATCACCCTATAACAGAAGGTTGTCTATGTCTCTGTGTGCAAAGCAATAAAGCAGTATACAGAAGAAAATATTAGACAGCTATACTCCTTAGGCCAATTTGTCTCACAGCTATACTACAGTAAATCAGAAATAATTCCAAAAACCTCTGCAGAGCTATTCCAGATTTATGTTTGCAGAGCTAAGAGCATAATCTAGTTCTTTTAATCTCATTCTATCATTTTATATAGCCAGTACTGAAATAATGACTATATGCAGAAGTTTTTGAAAAATAGCTGTTGTAAAACAACTTTTATTTTCACAATATTTTTAACATCCAAAGATAAAATACAATGGAATAGATATACTGTCCACTTTTGAACTCTTTTCTGGCTGTGTATGGGATATATGTACACTTCCTTCATGCATTTGATGTGTACCTTAGGCAGTGGTCTCCCTACTGATACCTACCCTTCCACTGTGCACACTCTGTGCATTTTCAGAAGTAGCAATGCCTCATTGCCTCTTTCTTTCTTTCTTTTTTCCTCTGGGTCTCCCACAGGAAGGGTATCAGAAAAAAACCTTACTGTGAAAAGCATAGCCCTTTCCAGTTCTTCCCCACTTGGGCATGAGCTCAGGCCTCTTGGCCTTTCCAGACAGCCACAGTGTTACACAGGTCCTCTTCCAAAAGCCATATAAGATAGCCATGGTCCCTGGAATTCTGTTAGAAAAGTCTGACCTAATATGCTGTGCTCTAATATGACAAATTTCAGAAGAAAGAGTGACTTCTAAATGTTACCTGAAATTGCTATTGATTTTATCTAAATCTAAACACAAACATTTGAAATTTGTTTCAGGACAGTGTACAGTGTGGTAGGAGGACAGAAAAAGCCTCTTTTCTAGCTCAGAGTCATTGCACTGCAGCCATAATAAGCTAACTTTAGTTAATGCCTTTGTATCTGGTATCCCACTAAGGCAGCAGTCCTATTAGCTGTCACTGCCATAGATGCACCAGAGTCACTGAGATGCTTTATTTTGAGAAAAAAAACCCCAATTATTTTTCCATCAAGATTTAGCCACCTTTTTTTTTTTTTTTTTTTTTTTCCATAACTATTGTAGGTGAATATAATTTAGACTGAACACTGACAGGTAGAAGATAATAGTGTGTCTGTGGGTGAGTGGGTGATCATCTGAAAGTGAACTTTTGAACTCATAAGCAAGCATGAGCTATGAGTATGCAGCCTGCAAGCTGCAAATGCTATGGGCTGACTAAATTTTGATAACACTTGGACTAAACAACTGTGGCATGTCCTGATTGCTCCAATTAATAACCAGATGTAAGACACAACCACCAATTAGGAGCTGATCGTGCATTTACTTCTGCACATTGACTATTTAGATGGGGAAATCTGGGGGCTGCAAAAGAAGGCGGTGAAGATCACGACTGGAGAAAAGATCCTAGAAGTTGCAGAAGACCCTGGAGATCAGATCGCTGCCTGGTGACAAGTGCTGGGGGACAAGCAGGCACCCTGGCTGCTAGTTCAGAGACCTCTCACTTGTGAGAGTGGTACCTGTGAGCAGTGGCACACCGTCACCTGACTGGGCTTCCCTGGGCAGCAGCCACCTCCCTGTGTGGAGGGACACTGAGACCTGGGAAATACAGTGGTGCTGGGGAGGGAGAGGATGAGTGTGTGAGGAAATCAAGCAGAGCAAAAGCTTAAATCTCAGGGGTTCTTAATTAAACCCCAATATCCAGGTCTACCACGCATTGTTGTCTGCTCCATCTCACCTGTGACAACTCAGGGCATAACTTGTACAACTGTACAATTCGATCACTGCCAACCTGCATTCCCATGCATGCAAAGCACGGTAGATGTATTCACAACAGAAGACCATGCTACTTGTGCAGTGATCAATGACTCACCAGCAGTGTAGTCTTCTAAATTTAGTTCTGTGCCCTACTGAGGAGTTACTCTGACAATTTACCATGGTGATGCCACCCTTATGAGCTTATTATCACTGTGTTTGTCTTTTCCCTCTTCCTGCTGCTGGAAAATAAGGACAAATACGATACCATCGTCACCTCTTTTTATTTCAAATTCCAACTTCTAAATTGCACAGAAAGAATAGAAGGAGAGAAACTGAACAAAGATCACCTAATCTTGTTAAACATGGCAGGAAATCACATTTGTGTCAGAGTGGAGCAACAAAAAAAAAGATACATCCCAATACCAATTCCTGTAAATCCACAACTGAACTATTTTCAAAATGGAAAATCGAATTTAATGCCAATATGTCTGTATATTAAAGATCAGTGTCACTGAGAAAATGAAAATTGTAAAGATTTTTGTGATCTGTATTTGAAGTGAGTCGTGTTTATAATGAAATAATGCTTGTTTTCTTGGATTTTCTTGGATATTTTTAAGAAAGTAACTGAAAACACAAGTTTTATTAATAAATATTTTCATGTAAATAGTCTGTGGAAGTAGGAATTTCTGTAGAAATACTGGAAGTTCATTTAATGCTCAAAGAGGCATTTAAAAAAACTGGACAAAACACCACAGAAAATTCTGCCTAATGTCAGTCATGTTAGTTAGTAACTGAAAATGGCTGATGCCCTTTTTCAGACTTTTATCATAAAGCATTGGCTGCCATTAAACTAGAGTCTGTTTTCTCATAAGGGAGGGACAAATATCCACTAATACCGGTAGTGCTTATTGAATTTCCTTCTGCAAGTATGACATGATGCAGCCAGCACAGGAGATGCTAAAAACAGCAAAGACGAGTGAGGTCAAAACACGGAACCGATGTCAAATATCATTTCCGCACCTCATCTGCTCTCTGAACAAACTATTAGTGCTTCTCTTTAAATCAGAACCTCCACTGGCTCTTATCATTTCTCTATCAGCTCCTGGCCAGGCACACAGTTTAGCTCTGTCAAGACAATCTGGGTGTGCTCAGGCTGACTTGGTGTTTTCAGCTCTGTCTGAATCCAGTGGTGGAACACACAATATGCATGGATTGTAAAGCCACTTTCTGCTTCAGTTATAGCCTTCTCCTTTTAGCTTCCCTTTTCTGGTTTTCTTATACATAAATCTTGTGTAATTATTTCAGGATTAGTTCTCCTTGGTTCAAGCAACTTGACAGAATTGGGCACTTAAACATTTGTCCATCTGCCCTGTTGCTTGAAAATGTGTCTTGAACAATATCCTTTCTACTGACAGTAAGTTTTATTCTTCCTGACTTCTTAGCTAACATTATGTTGCGCTCATTTTTTACAATAAGTACTTAAATATTCTACACATTTTGTGGTTTAGCTAAATAAAATAAGCCTGCACAGCTTAAGGGTTCAGCCTGCACCACTGGCCTCATCTTTTTCTTTTCCACATAAATCAGCTTATTTCTTTCTAAGTACTCCCAAAAGCTTATTTAAATGTTCCAATGTGCTCACTGTTTATAAAATGAATCTCTTCAGATGGGTATACGGACACAGAAAAAAACATTGCTGTTCACAGGAATAAAGTGTGAAATTGTGGATGGTGGTACTACACAATCACAGGGTAAGACCCTTTCTTAAAGAAGGTAAAAGTATTTCAGATGAAAGCAATTTTATAAAAGAGACTAAAATCCATAGGTGGGCCAGTTTTGTCAAATCCAGAGGACTGGATTCAAAGGCATTAGAGTGTTTAGGGCTTTCCCCCCCCCTCCCCCCCCACTTATTAGAAAACTCTTCTAGTGACAACCTCGATAGCTAGAAATTGAACCAGTTGGAGCATGATGAAGCAAGCCAGGAAATGTGATTAAGGATAGACACATCACGGAACATATGAAATATCAGGAATATTACAGTTGGGCCAAGGAAGTGGCTTGAGAGGGAAGGCATTAACTATGTCAGACAACATTCAGGGGGTGAATTTCTCTGTGGAGGGCAGGAAAAGTTGGGAAGGGAAGACAGATAACAGCAGCAGGCTGGATCCATCAAACTGATCACTTAGAGAGTGCAGTCCTTTGAAAAAGAGATATGGATCCTGACATAAGACCAGCAAGACCCAGGGAACACATAGCCATGAGGAATATTATTAAACTTAGTTTTTTCCTAAGATTTAGTATAGTCTAAGACTGCTATTTTCCTTTTTACTATCTGCAAACAGCTTTTCTGTATTCAATTTCTAAGATGCAATTTTCCAGTGGCTGCCAGTTTATTAGATTTCTGGCATATATGGTTGTTAAAATGTAGAAATAATTTGGGACCTGCTAACCTGCCATTCATATTGGGGTCAGTTTTCATTTTGTGTGACAATATCTGCAATTATTTGTGTACATTTTTTCCTGACAAGTTTTCAAACACCAGTTAGTTGGTGAGCAGAAAATTAAAGCCTTTTCTCTGTAAAGAATTATAAGCAGAAGCATACAGAGATTAGCTCTAGGATGTCTATTGCATTACCAACATCCTCAGAGAGAGCTATGACAAGGATGTCTCATCTGGAAAACAATCCAAGATAAAGGAATAGAAAGAAATATGTCAACACGTAATGTCATGACATTTCTGAGGGGTTTGAGCTTTTAATTAGTGAGGCTAGAGCTATTCAAAATGACTTACTATAGTTTTGGTTTTTATTGTTTTGGGTTTTTTTGTCCTGGTAGGCCATCCAGTTCATCACCTCATTAGTTTTTTGTTGTTGATGCATTTGATTTTTGGAGAGGCTTCAAGTCCATTACATTTTCTTCCTTAAAAGCAGAGAATCATATAGAGACCACAACCATCTCTCAGTGGCTTAGTCTTTCAAAGGGGACAGTTATTAGGTGCACTGTGATGCAGACAGTCTCCTCTGAAATCACATAAAAATCCCAGATATAGGGGTTTACATAGTGCCCATCATCTCATGGCTGATTACTACTGGAAGGTAGGAGTTTGCAGTAAGTCAGCTGCCATATGTGACAAAGATTTAGGAGGAAAAATTCTATTCAAGGCCTTTGACTCCTTTTTTGACTCCAGGAGTTTATTTGCTAGTGTACACTGCCTTTTACAAATCCCCAGTGTAACTCATTTCAGCAAACCTTAGGAACCAGTGCACAAACAGGCATAGACTGTAGGTAAATATGGTTCATTTCCCATGGGAAGACTGAAGACTGAACCCCAGGAGAGTGAGGATGTATAGGTGGAGCAGACATTGAATAGGTCTGAGTGCACAACTGCCTACAGAAAAGTAAAAGCCTCCATTTAAAGTCTCTTCTAGTATCTCAGATGAGTTTGAGAGTGCCTAGGAATGAAGGCTTTCATACTATTATTAGACTCTCTCTATATATAAAGTATTTTTTAGGATGCAAATTACTGATTGGGCAATTTAACAAAAGAAATTATATGACCTGCATAGAGGCAACGTTAGAGTGTAAAAACTGTTTGCATCTTACTTTATTTTTCTCTTTATGTCATAGTTTTGTTTCTCATTTCTGCTGCTAAATCTGACCCCAAAGTTAGAAGTGGTCTGTGTAGGTGTGTTTATCAAAGCACATTCCTGGGGTCCTGTGCTCATAACATGCAGCAGAACTTGAAGGATGTCTTCCTCTTAACATCAAAACTGTTGTGTGGTTTAGTAAATTATTTGGCTGTAATCTGAAGGAAGTGGGGGTGCAGAAAAGTTTATTAAATCAAGGCCTTTAAATTATAGGTGTTTGTTTTGTCACACATTGTCTGAGGACAGAAATACCTTCTGCTTGCAAAATGGGTTAGATCGTTCCCAAGAGTTGCTGGACGTCTGCATTCAGCATGAATACCAGCACCTGATTTCCTATGGTGATCCTAGGAGCATCTCAGTGATGCACCAAATGTCTGAATCTGCTCCAAAAGAGACTGAAAATTGGGCTTGGACTGAAGATGGCTGAGCTGAAAAGTCAAGCTTCCCACAGTGTCTCTCAGGGAATAAAAACAAAATATGAAATTACCTTGGAAATTTTGACCAGCATTTTTTCCTTTGAGCTTTGCTTGTCCACACAAGACCACTGATGGCAGCTACCATAGCACACACCCCTTCTGTTTCTGTTGCCCCATCATTAACTGACTCCTTTGCTGGTCAGGTGTCTTTTCTTCCCATCTCCCTATTCCTGAGTTGAATGAAAGATTCATCAAGTAAACAAGCCTTTTAGTTACAATAACAATAACTGGGGAAAAAAAGAGTTAGAGTTGGAACCAGTAAAAATGTATACACATTGCACATCAATTAATTAATTCTTCTCTTTAGAGTCTACAGAGTCAATTTTCTTCAGGAATCACTTCCAGAGCAGGCAACAAAATTGTGTCATGTGCCCTCATTTCCCTTTTTAATACCCCACCAAGTTAACAACAATTGTGAATAGGTGTGGAGATGAACTCTCATTTTATCACTCCAGAAGCACATATATAAACCTCTAACCACCTGCCCCCTCAGCAAATAGTTACACAACATGAAACGCCAGCAAAGCTTAAAACAGTGAGAACACGTGAACATTTCCCTCAAAATGCTCTGCAGTGAAACAGCTGGTGATGATGAAAGGTAAATTGCCAGGGCTAGGCAAATGGTTTGTGGATATCTGTAGATTTTTCACACTGGCTCCATTGATTTTGAGTTTGGGGCACTAGTATATCACAAAAAAATCAATTGTGGCAATCTGTGCAAAATTATGTTGGTTTGAATAAACAGCTCTATGTTAATATAAATGCATCCACATTGCATATTTGGATTATATGAGCACCATTTCTCAGAAAGTATGTGAAATGAGAACATTAATAAAGAATTTTTTTCAATGTGAATTTCAAAACTGTGGATGGAAGAAGTTTTTAACGTTCCGACGTTAAATATATACGTTAAAAATAGTTCTGTGGTGAGTTGTAAAGTCTATGTGTCAAAGTGGCAGCATTTACAGGTTTTTCCTTCACGTGAACTCTCAACCCCAGCACAAGTTGTCCTCTGACCTTTGGCAGCTGTGTTGGCTAGGCAAAGGATGTTGCAGGAGAGATCAATTTCTACCTGCAGGATTCCTGGGAGACACTTGCTCAGTGAACACATTGTGCAAACAGAGTTGAGAAAAAAATTTTTGCTCATTCTGCCAGTCCTACAGGGAGAATTAATGCCTGCCATTTGTTCTGTGCTTTCCTCCACGATGCACAGCAAGATCAGCCAGCCAAGCTCCAGCTGAAGGTCAGCTGGGGATGGGGATAGTCCCTGTAGGAGGACTGTGACTTTGGCCCTGCTGTGTCCTCTCAGCACTATTTGTCCCAGCTCTCAGAGCTTCTGCCTAGTAAGTCCATAGGTTGAAAGTCACACAGGGCTCCCTTCAGCATCTTGAAGGCAGTGCTGGGCATCTGGAGCTGGTACCTCCAACTCCTGAGGTTGTGAAGGCACTATAGCTGATGTGTATATTGAGGCTGCTGTTAAGAACTGCTTCCCGCTGGGCTTTGGGGTGGGTTTGCCACACAAACACATAGACACACATTCATATACACACACAGAGTGTTTTCTTGGCCCCTAACCCATATTCAGCCTCTTGGCACTACCCTGGGAGGCTGTGAACCATGGTTACTGGAAAAGAGAGAGGGGTTCTCAGCCCCCAGCTGGGAGACAGCAACATGAAGCATGAAGGCTAAGGAAAACAATGAGATATTGCAATCATGTTAAGAGACTAATTTGTGAGATGTCTGCCCTTTCTGCAGCTACTGTACTACTGCTGGTGGACATCATTTTTCTGCACAGCAGGAATGTATCCTCCCCCTTTTTCACAATATCAGCTTGTCCTTCCTTCTTCCTGATTTAGTTTCAATATTAGACCTGGTGAAAAAGAAGATGATATGTTTGAAGTTACCAGTTACAAAGGAATCTACAGCTACAGAATAGAAACACAAAATGTAAGGGTAGGAGAGAAAAGAAGATAGAAAGGACCTGTACAGAGATAGAAAACCTGTACAGAGAAAGTTTGTGCTGCATGATAGCATGCAAAACCAAAATAAAATAATCATTGCTCCAATGGCACAGGAAATAAAAAGCAATAATTGAATTTAGAAACTTTTTAGTGGATCACATCCTATTTATAAACACTGCTGGCCAGAGCTGTACAACTCTGCAGCCAGAATTAGGTTAGTCCCCTGCAGGAGGATGTCTGACGGCAGCACAGAAACAGACTCACACCAGCTGTATTCTTTCACTGTATTTCCATACTTTTTTAGGCATCATCACAACCTACCCAGACTGCCAGAGACCCGAATTACACGAAGACTGGTGTCCCAGCTATTGCATGGCATGGTAGCCAATGCAGCAAAACTAATCTGGGTTCCTCAGCACAAAACTGTGACATCTTATCTACAGAGCTGTATTGCCTTCGTGCCCTAAGAGTGTTGAGGGTGTGATCTTGTGTTCATAATGTAAGCAAGAACCATTGTCTCACATACATTGAGATTTTCCCTATATTCAGATGTAGTTTATTCCCACTGAAAGGAACAAGAGCCAAACAACACAGACTTTCATGTTGAAAAAAGGATTTTATGAAAAATCATTTGAATTGGAAGTATTTTCCTTGTGACAAAAATTATCTAAACAGCTAACTTGCCATCACTTTGTTTGTCTAGGAGAATGTCACTGGCCCAGGAAGCCAAATAAGTGCTTGGGAACAGAGTACAAAAATATCTCAGAGAAACACTGGCTGAGTTTTACTGCTGATGTAAAAGACTGTTGAGCCCAGCTGAGTTGTAGTTCCTTATGAGAGCTGTAAATTTGGACTAATATCTTTATTGAGTGAAGCTGGTTCACCACATTGTGCAACTCGTGCCTTATTTAATATGAGTGCAATAGCTTTAATTTATCCCAGATGTCATCAAATGATGGGACCAGCACTTTTGCTACTTTGTTATGAAATGCACTAACAGTGTCATTAGAGGAAGCAAATCAGCATGGTATAACTCTTCCAGAAGATGGATTCCTTCTATTTCAGCCTCTAGAAATACACTGCATAAACCTACATTCCAGGTGCTCTGGCTTACAGCCTTCTCACTTGGAAGGTGTTTAGAAGTCCTCTTCTGTTCAATAGGAGGGCATTTTGCACAATCATGCACATACTTCACCAGTTCTTTTACACCAGCTCTTTTAGCAAAAGTTATTTCTAACAAAGCTCCTGGTGAATGATGACTTCATGTAATGCAGCCTGATTACTTGAAATTCCCCACTGGCTCACAAATACCATTTGACTGAACAGGAATGTGTCTGGGAATGGCTCAGGACAGCAAAAAAATGCTTCTGAATCTCCATGCACCAGCACTGTAAATAAATTATTTGATTGTGTCATCAAGTGTTTAGATTTTAAAAAGGTTTGAGGAAAGATATGATTGCTGGTTTTGAGGAGGTATTTGTTGTCAAGATGCATTTGAGACACTTGTTTAAAAACACTACTGTTCATGTAATCCTTTGGGTCCAGCAGATGTAAATAAGCATGATGCAACAGTAGCTAAAGGAAAGCAATTAATGAACGAAGATGCTGCCTACCCTCTGATAGACAACCACTACCAGAGGAGAGCATGGCAGATGAAATTCTCTACTTGGTCACATCTTAAATTACTCTCAAATTCAGTTAAATCCTTCATCTTTCAAGCCCTCCATTTCTTCTTTCATTCCACATCTAGGCAGTGCTACCAACCAAATGTGGATAACCTCAGACTTCATTTCAGAAAGCAAATGTCACTTCCAACTGTTTATGGAGTTCTTAATGTCTAAACATGTACAGGGATATAGCCTTAGAAGAAGCCCCTTTTTACATACGCCCATGCTTGGGAACACATGCAAACTATTCCTACCTTCCAAGTTAAATAACAGAAACCATTGGAGCAGTTATAAATTCCTACATTATCACAGGATTGTATGGTGAGTTTCACTTCTTTGAAACCCTTTTCCAAAAATAGGAGACTCAGATGAACAGGAGCCAAAGACACCAAGTCCCACAAACGGGTTTCTATTTTCAGTTAATAGCTAGTTTAACTAGAAATACATATTTCAGTACAAAACAGACCTCCCTCCAATTTCTACATTATCTTTAAAGCCTTTAGCTTAAGGGAGTGTCCCATATTTTAAATTAAGGTCTGGACTGTGCCATGCCACTTACTGGGTGACAGTGCTGTTCCCCTCTGGGTCCCCTGCCCTGCAACTCAGCAAGTGTTTCTTCAGCTGTCATCATCCTTCAGACCCCAATCCCATCTCACAGCCATACACATCAAGGTCTGGCCTTGTAAAGGAAGGTCCAGGGAATCTGGCTTCTAACACATCAGAATTTGAAATGGAGGCATTTTACCAACAGAGATTAACAGAAAGCTGTTATTTTGATTATAGAATGGCTTAGTTGTGCACAGGGCAAAGCTAATTCAGAACTTCTTAAAACTTCCTGGAGATGGTTTCTTTTAGATAACTTCTCTTGGAAGTGGCTTTTGTTGCAACACCTATACTTTTCAAAAGTAGGCAAGCTTATACTGGGCCTGGTTCAATTTTCTGAAACAAGGTGGGTCACACTGTTACTACAGTGGGAAAGAACTTGCAGAGGCAAAATGTATTCTCCCTTCCCAGCCAGATCATCAGGACGGAGCTGGGCTCTGAGAATGTTGTAACCTCATTAGTGTGGAGTCTGCAGATCCTGCTTGGTTTGCTTTGTTCTGGACTGGGAGGCAGCTGAAAGTCGACATTTATTAGTGCAGAAGTGGCATCACAGTGAAACAGCTGTATTACTTTTGAGACCCAAGACTCTCTTCCTTCATCACTCTTGCACAATGCTGTTGGCTCTCATCACTGTTAGGTTTTAACTTTAAAAGGAAGAACAACACTACTGTGCTTTGGTCCTTGAGTGGCCTGCCAAAGAACATGTGTTTTACAAGACTTGAAGGAGGAACTTGGTAGCATTTCCTGATCTGGAAATCACTAATCCAAGCTTATGAGTTAATGTGAGTGAAAGGATTCAGAAGCACATGGAATTTTTGTATGTGCTCTAGAAAGAAAGTTCAGACAATGTTGGACATTGAGGACACATTAATTGTGCAGTGTGCAGGGTACAGGAAACAAACATTGTAGCAAAGGGCATCCTTGTACCTCAGTTTTAAGTTTGTTTTTGGCAGCCATGTCCAACTGAAACAAGATTCAGAAAAGAGGCCTAAATTATTTAGAAATTTTCTACTCCATTTTCCATTCCTTCTCCTTTGGCAATGAAATAGTTCTTCATATTCAGCACAATAATCGCTTTTAGATATATTCTGCTTCTCCCCACTCTGCAAACCCCCACCTCCTCCTCCCCACCACCAAAAAAAATAAAATACTTGCTCTATCACAAAGCAAGCAGTACTCACATATCAAAACCAAACAGTGTAATTGGTTTATGAAATAGGTTATTTGGCAAAATAGACTGCAATTGCTAGAGACGGGATTTAGTGGTACAAAACAAGCCAATTCAATTTGGGTTTTTAAGGTTTTCATACATTTTGGCTACCACAAATCTGCTGTACTGTCAGAGAGACTACTTAGATCTTTATTGATTGAGAATTTACATTGGTGTTTTAATATAAAACCTATTCAAGGAACATCTAGAAAGACACTATTTCTCTTTTTATAGAGCTGATATGTGAGAAGAACTGAAACTTCCCGGCAGGTGAAAAGAAGTGAAAAGAGGTGAAAAGAAGTCTCTATTCAATACAGAGCAGGAAGTCAGCTTTATTTTCCTCTTATACTAGCATACATTGACAGTCATCCTATTGCAGGTAACAAAGTAAAACCTCTATAAAAGACATGTAGGTGTGACCCTCCATTCAGGCTTGAATGAAATTAGATCATTAGATCATTAGATCATTAGATTATTAGATTATTGGATTATTAGATTAGATTATTAGATTATTGTGGTTTGGGTTTTTTTAACATGGCATTATTGTATCACCTCTGTTTATTATTTGACTCAACCATTTATCCTCTGATATTTTCCCACAGATGAAGGCAGCAATCCTAAAGGCCAGCTGTGTCCAAAGAGTGCATTTTCCATCTATAGAAGAAGTGAAGAACAAGACCTGCTGTGCACAGAGGGTGAAGTAGAGAGGAGAAATGGACAAACACCACTGTCATGGCTTCTTTTAGCCTGTATCTTCATCATGAATGGAGAAAAGTCAAAGTCTGGCAGGCAAGGGTTGGTCTTTGGGCTCTAGTAACAGAAGAAGAGAATTCAGAAAGAAACATGCAGAATAGGAGGTTTCGATAAGAAAGAGAAGTGAGTAGAGTCTAGAAGGGGAAAAAAAGCAACTTTCCATAAAATAAGATTAAGTTAGGTGCAGGAGAAGCTGCTGTGAATTTCTTATCTTGAGTTTATCAGATCAGACAATGACCCATACTTCCATGCTGGGTCATTTTGAACTTAAGCCAATGCTTAAATTGTATGACAGAAGCAATTTTCAGTGAGGGAGCAGTATAATCATTTCTGCACCACCAGTGGAAGAAAAAGTTGGAGGAAATTTCAAAGACCCCCTACATACTTCACAGCTTTTAGGAAGGTAATTTCCATACTGTCATCTGGGATAGAACATCTACAATGTATTACTTGAATTACCTGGTATAGAATACCAGTTTTTCAGCTCCTCTTTCTTATGGAGGAAAATTAATTGATTTCTTCTTCATGCCACTGAAGTGGGTTTAATAAGTGAGATCCCAGAGAGATTCTATGATGTGTTTTTAAACAAACATAGTGAAGTGTAGCTTAACTTCAGTGATCATTTATTCTGTTTATTGAGCATGACAATAGATGGTTACAGCCAAGGACTTCCTCATTTCACCAGAATTGTTTGCATTAAATTTGGGGTTTATTAAAAGGCATTCTTCAGGGGAAATATGAAATCCCATTCCTTAAAGTTTGAACTTTGCTATGTTTTTTTTTACATTTTAATACTAGCTATAGCAAAGAATCTTCATTTAAGCCTCTTAAAATGTTCACTTTTAAAATTTTATTCAGCTCTGTATGTGGGAGCAGAGATGGTAATGAATAAAAGGTGTGGGGTAATGCTGGGAGGGGATGGTGAGCAGAAGTCACATGAGTAGTAAAATAAGAAGAAACCTAATAATACCTAGCAACCTAATGGGAAAAAAAAAAAAAAAAAAGTGCATGGCAACAGAAAGGAAGGACTTGGCTGCAAAGAGAACACTTGCTAGGAAAGGCAGACAAAGAGAAAGAAAATTCATAACCTAACAAGCCTCAGAAATAGGGAAGGAGCAAGAATGAATAGTTTAGAAACTTGGAAAAGCAAGTCATCTAAAACTTGTCCTGCACAAAATGACCAAAGAGCTTTACCATTTTACACAGCTATCAGTAAGGATGTGCATTGACTTTCTATGATCCAAAACAGGAGATGTAACAAATGTGTGGTCAACCTTGCCATTATACTTGGGCTTTCAAAAGGAAAATTGAACTCAAATAATTCTGTTACAAAAACATGAGGCCCATTATCTGAGTTAGAAGAAAATATTTACATTCCTTGTAGTACAGGATCGATCTTGTCCTACCAAGGACTTCAGGTTTCTGAGAGTGTAGAAAAATTCAGCTAGTTAACAGCAGTACTGCACCGTCCCAAAGTAGAGATTTAGATTAGCTGGTAGCAGAGGAGCATGAGCAAATTCATCCTGCCAATTAGATGCCCCTCTGAGGCAGCTTAGTTGGGGGTTTAACTTGCCCTCAGCATCATGTTGTTGGAAGCAGAACAAGGCGCTGACCATCACAGCACAAGAGGGGACATTTGTCCTCAGTCCCATTCAGAGCAACAGGATTGAAAAGCTGTTTGAAAGGAGAAGTTCTTTGATAGCTTCACTGATGGGAATAGTTATACAGAGATGAATTTTTAGCTATGCTAATCTTGGCAGCAAATGCCATGCAATCTTAAACCTTTTCAAAATTCTACTCATTGCAGCAAAGGTAAGAGAGTTTAGCATAAGAGAATTGAAAATAAAACATCACAAAATGAAAAAGAAATTTATACTGCCCTGGGACTTCAGACTGAGAAGCTTTAATCATAATCACAATCACAATTGTAGGGCTATTGCACCATGGGACTATGGGGCAGAGCCAAGATTGTTTCAGTGGCCTAATTATATGCATGTGGAGATTCTCCATTATTTGGGATAACTGAAACTGTGATGATGTACCAGAGAGTCAATTATCATGTGTTGTTTTGGACATCTTGACTTTTTGGAAATCCTTTTTTATGGCAACAGCTTTTTAAGTAGAAAATAATCTTGAAATATTCCTCAGAAACCACAGTTATTTCTTCATTTCCCCAGGAAAGTTGAAACTTCAATATCCTGAACATTTTGAATGACACTTTTAAATGCAGGACTGAGGAAGATGCTAGACCTGGGGCACAAATAAGAGATTAGTAGTTTATATTAGCTCCCGATTAGTTAGCAATACAGAAAATTGAAACTCCACTCCCCTCTAGCTGCTGGAAAGGAAAAGGAGCTTGCTGGCTTTTTCCCAATTTTGGGAGAGTTCTATAATAAATAATTAAAAAAAAAACCTTTAACTTTTTATAGTCTGCCCAAACTTTGAAGTTGTTTTTATTTACAGCTTCACTGCTGTCTTGAGTTTATAACCTACTCATCTGATCCCAGTCTCAGGTCCCTCCTTTGCCATTATTCTATACAGTCTTTGGATGACTAACATGGCGCCCAGCAGTCTCTCTGCCTTGTCTGGTTTACTGCAGCTGGGTCTCTGCTCAGTAAGTGTTGTCTGAGCTGTTTGTAAACACCAACGTTTTGCTGAAACAGTCCAGGAAGCAGAGACTTGATTTTCTGACTCACTTCTGCTATCTCTGCTCTCTGCAGAGCAGCAGAGCTGTGCATAGGTAAACCCCGTTCCTTGGTGGCTCTTTCTATTTTTTACTCCTTTTATATGGCTTTGTGGGAGCCTTAGGAAGAAATAATGTTTTGAGAAAAACAATGCTAGTAATTTAAATGTAATGGTCTTTGCTGGTTTCTTATTTCAGACTCAGAGGAAGTGTACAATTGCAGTCATGATTTTCATTTAATGTATTATTAAGTTTTATGCAAAAAACATGGGCTCAATTATTTCTGTGTGAAAGAACTTCCATTTCACAGGCATGGGAAGTTATTGTTCTGGATTCCCAGTAAACACCTATTTCAGTTTTGGGTTTTAAAAAAGTAATACTTTTATTCTTCAACATTTCTGGGCATTGATGACAACACAGCAAAGGTTCTTTTTTTGATTTCTGCTACAGCATATTGCAGCATTGTGAAAGAATTACACATCCTTATGGTCTTTTCAGTTTCCATACGCCTTCTGTTTCCTGGCTTCAGCCTCTCTAGGACAACTCATGTTCCAGAGAGTGGAGAAATAATTTTTGGCCACACTTATCTCTTGTAAAAACAAACTAATCTGATCTCTCTGATAGGTGGGCTGGGAAGTTCCAAAAATATTCTTTGTTGTTCTTGATTATTGTAGTCTCAACACATTCCAAAAGGTTCACTGGATGTTCATTCCTCAACAGTATGCTTATTTCCTAATTCACTAAATGCTTTTTTTAATATCCTAGGCATGGATTCTTTGTATGTACTGCCTCATCATTAATGTACATTGATTACCTTCCAACCAGTGACAGAATCCGGTCCCTATGACATTGACTCCTTATGGATTGGACAGTTTGTGGGCATAAACAGTTTTCTATCCTAGCATTTGCCAAAGCTGAAGGTCTTCAACTTAGAGCCTCTGGCCATAAGAGTGAAAAATTCAATTATGATGTTATTCTATTTCCCCAACCACTTAAGATGCATCAGGAAAATGCACCTCCTTCAGTTTATCTGTCATAGGGACTACATTTCTTGGATAACATTTTTCCAATTGCCTCTATATTTTGTTTTCCAGTGGTTTGTGATGAGTTTGTACCATTGAAATAGCTAAGACTGAGAGACAGAACTGTTCCATAATGGAAAGCAAGCAACAAACATGTCTTCTTAAATACAAACTTATTCTTCCCCTTATCTCAGGGCCCTCATGACAAAGCTGGTTTTGTCAAGTCTCTTTCCTTATTCTTGCGTTATTCTTTTGCTCCAGCTGCTCCACAGCTTGGTGAAGAAGGTTGTTTAGTTTTCCTTTTATTGAAAAAGGCATTTCTGAGTCTCAATGCTGCCGTCATGTAACATTTCAAGAGCAGAACATAAGAGAATGTGAGAGATTCCAATAAAACCTAAGATCTGTCAGATCTCTCACAGCATCCTTGGGTCTTTCATCTATTTTGATCTAGATACTCCCTTGAAGTTTTCGTTTCCCTGGGACTGTCCAAATTTCTTCAGAAGCCAATAGATTCTTAATTAAGAGGATCTAAGTTTTCCTCAGCTTCAGAATGCCTGTTTAGTCCAATATTCACCCCTGAGTATTTGCTTTCCTGTGCTATACTCTGCCTTGCTGTGGCATCACCACGTAGTATGGTCTTTTCACAGGACATATACAAAATTCAAATTTGGTCTTTTACATTGGAAATTCTGTTCAGATACTTTATGCAAATATCAGCTTCTGATACAAAACTTTGGTTGTTCTAAAAGTTTTCTTGACATTTACGGGACTGACAGTCTACTCATCAGCATATAAGTCCTTTTCTCTGCTGGCTTGCTAGTAATCCCGTGACTTCCCCATCATCATCTGCACATCAGCACCATGAAATACATCTTTCTATATAGTCAGTTGAAATTCCTAACAGGGCCTTAATTGACTCTACTCTTTCCTGTTTCGTTGTGCAGTAAAATACATGATAGAAAGCAATGCATAGAAGAGCTAGAAAACTTCCAAAAATGTTTTGTTGTGAACAAGAAACTTGTGTTTTCCTGTTGACACCATGATAGTTGCGTAGTGTATCCCTAGTAGTTGCATTTCTCAAGTCAAACACTGCTTGTATCCTTGCACACCACTCCACTGGATGCTTCTGCCATACACATGCCTTACTCAGCTTTGTTTGCTTCTTAATTAGATTTTATTCCTTGCTGTGAGTCTCACTAGCCCCCTGACCATATGTCTCATAAGCACATGCTGGATTATAAAGTAGCAGGCCTACTCATTTCTATAAGAAAATCCTTTTCAGTAGGCACAAGGAGCACTCCAGCTAAATACAGTACAGCATGTTTTCTTGGACACTTCTGTAAGTTGTGTTCCTCTTCCCAAGTTCTTTGAAAACTGCTCCTGTCTTTTTCCTGCCTATCTCTTCAGTGACTAACGATGAAATTACAATTTATGGCTCTTGACAGTACTAATTTTAATCATGGACACTAAGTGATTTCTCACTCTAACTGAAAATAGATTTTTTTTTTACCTCCACAATTCAAGGGCTAGAAATATTGTTGATTTTCACTGACATTCTCTTATAAGACTTTTGGCTTGGGCTTTGCAGCTACCTGCTTAATTAGTGAGTTAACCTGATTGAGACAGAAAGCTTCCAGCTCTCATATGAGGGTTTATCTCACAGGAACTGGTATCTTTATGCCCATTTTACAAGCAGGATGCAAGAAGACAGAGGCAAATAGAACTGATAACAACTGTTTGGTCAACACAAAATGTGGGTTAGATTTGTCACATTAGATTTTGTATTACCTGCTCTGCCATGGAGTCAGGAAATGTGCCAACTTGTTCCATGGAAGTACTGTTGTAAAAAAAACAGGTTTTGAGTGCCATCATCTGCCCTCAGGATAAAATCACTTTTTTAGGCGTGAGTGGCTTTGTTAAAGAAGAGCATCCACTTTTTACCAGCAATGGGGACTTCCGTCAGAATACAATGTTGGAAATTATCTTGGCAATCAGCTTTGATTTTAAAAATGTTTTTCCATGTACATCACAGTTAGTCTGTGATTTTTTTCCTGACATTTCCCTCATTTGCTCCCATTTTTAAAACCTTTGATATTTAGACAGACTACATATGTCATCCAGAGCTTATGCCATGGACAGAAATGACAACAAGAATAGATTGGTCCCAAGGCACTGAGTCAAAACTAAAAGCCAAATTATTTAACTAAAATTACACAGATGAAAAAAATGAAAAATCAAAGTATTAAAATTAGAAATAGAAAGGGTAATAAAAAAGCAAATACAAATTGTATGTGAAACTGATAATCCCATGTGCTCCAAGGATACCAATGAATGTCAGGGAAGACTCACATCTGGACACATGTCACATGGAGGGGTGGGGAATACCCTTTATGGAATACCTAAGCACAGTCTCCTCAGCATTTATAAGGGATTTCTTCTTCATACAAGCCCTTAGCAGCCTGTTCTTTTCACACAGACACAAAGCCTCTAAAAAAAGCCACAGCTTGCCCAGTGCTGTGCCAACAACTCTGACATCAATGCTGAATGCTGTGTTTGCCTGGAATACCATCATCAAAAGATGGGTTGTGAGATATCAGTCCGTAGTTATAAAACCTTTATCTTTAGTGAAATGGGACGGAAAGTCGAAGAGACAGAGTAGCAGCTACTAAAAAATGTTCATGCAGTTTCTCCTTGCCTGCTCTTTCAGATATCCTCAATAGCTGGTCATAACAATAAAGGAAGTAATAGATACTTTATGAAAATCTAAAAATAACCAAACACCTTAGATAGCAGAAAAGATAGCAGATAATCAGAAGAACAAAATTCATGTTTTTCCCTCAGTCTTAACTCCTGAGGACTTCAAAGAGATGCTTAACCAGAAGGATTCTGTGGTAGTTCAGTAATATGTTTACCACTTCAATCAGATGACAACACAAATGGCTGGTAAACAGCTTAATTCAATTTCTGACAAAACAGATGGAAGTAATCCAAAAATGCCTAATTTTCTTTTTCACTTTTCCATTTTGGTGGTTTGGGGGTTTGTCTGTCCTGCATCCTTTTTGGCAGGTTCATAATTTCTGTCTTTTACAGGGGTGCAATCTGCTTCCTTCTAGGTTTGTTTTCCTCTGCTTATCTCCCTCCCACCTTTCATACCCTTTTTATTTTTGCTCCCTTACTATTTCTGTCCCTCTTCCCACCTCAAGCATGTACACACATATACGACCAGATACTCAGAGTCGTTTTGGTATTTTCTTTTCTTCCCTCTCATCCCTTGTTTTTCCTATGAGACAGTCAAGCCAAAAATGCCACAAGAACAGCTTCTGCTCGTGATATGTTAATACTACAAAACAGTCACTGTCACCATATTTTCACCAAGAGAGACACAGAAGATGAGTCTTTTTCCACTGACCACAGAGGTTTCTACTTCCTAAAATTCAAAATGCTCTCCTGCTTCCTCCTCTGCCACTTAAAGTAGCACAGCTGCTCTCTAGCTGGATGAAGACAAATTTCAGGAGTGCTACAATTCTCAGATGCATATGTCCATGGCACAAGTGTGGGTTAAAAAGCAGTGATCCAACAAATGTTTGCCTAATCATACTAAGCATCTCAGAAACACGGAACAAGACAGCACCTATCTGTCAAAAAGTATTCCTAATATGAATTAATCTAAGTAAGTGATGAGACACACAATGGATACACGTAGAAAGGGACAGTCAAAGAGAGCAGTGAGAATTGCTTGTCATCATGATGGGACCCAGGCTCAACAAATCTGCACCATAAACACTGTTAGAGAGCCAGAGGCTCAGCTCCTTGACAAAATGAATTCTTCCATGATAGTTCTAATGTTTATAGGACACATAAAAACATTAACAAAGAAAAGAGAAAAAATTCTGTTGAACGCATTCCTGGGAGGTTAGATTCCTTCTCTACCTCCTTTGCCCCGGGTTTCTCTCGCTTTCTGGCTGAAAAACCTGCAGATCTTGTGCCTGTGAGCTGAGCAACTCCTGGTTCAATGCATCTATGTCTTCAAGATTTCATCCTGAAATCTGCTTCTCTTTAACATGGGAGAGGTATTTGATGATGTCCTTCTTTTTTGGAACACACATTCTAAGTAAAATTTCCATATCTGTTGTCAACATTCAATTTCAGATACAATATTCCAGTTGTAACATGCAGGTGAATAGATATTTATGAATGATACCTCTGTTTGCAGCACAAATTCTGTCATTTACCTTACCTTTTAAATATATGCAGCTGTTCAATCCTCCAAACAAACGTGCAATGAGACAAACTCATGGTCTGGCACAGATCCCTGAAAGCAGCCTGCCATTAAAACATGCAAAAGTGAAGCCAGGATTGTACACCTGGGAACAATTTATGCTGCAAGGGACAACTGGGGGCCACCAGGTACATATCCCACTCAAAGCAGGCCTCTAATTTTGGAGTATAAAAGCTAATTTACAAGGAATAGTACAAGATGCTGCAATACAGGGAGATACAAATGTATCAGTGCTGTTGGATGCAGAAGGAAGTTAAACTACAATGGATAGCAGACAAAGGGAAGAGTTGGAGTCAAAGGGGTGCAGACATAGCAGCACACTTATTTTCCTACAAGCCAGATATTTGTCCTCTCCAGCACCAGGAAGTGAAGCTTCCTGAATACATTCTGTGCACACTTCTCTAATTTTGCCAGAAAGCACTAACAGGCTGTAGTGTCGGGTAGAAGAAGGAGGGAGAAGGGGAAGTACTGCAAACAGATTTATTCCCTGAGCGGTCATCTCAGCAGATAAGACTATGGCCTGACTGCCCCATGCATTGGAGCTTTATCTACCACTTGCGTGTCAGTTGCTAAAGGCTATTTGAGGCATCTGCAGTTGTCCAGAGTTTTCTGCCATCATCTGCGGGGAAGGGTGATGCAACACTGGAAGGCAGGGTAGCAGAGTAGAAAGAGGTAGGAGGAGGGGGATTGGTGAAGTCACACCAAACAGGTCTTGGTAGCTGGACCTAGACACTTCTATATTCCAGGAATTTCCTTACCCTGTAGCCAAGTAAACTGATCATTGAATATAAGTTCCCACTGAGCAGGCAACTTCTGAGGCATTTCTCCACTTACTTCTGGGCAATGAATCACGTTGGATTTGAGCAAAATTTTTAATTCTAGAATCTCACCCCTAGAAGTTAAATCTGGCCAGGGCACTGCCAGTGGCGCTCAGAAGAACTTGTCTCAGCTCTTTCCCAAGCCCAGCAGTTGAAGAAGAAAGGAGAGAGAAGGGCTACCCTACCCATTATGGCACAACCTTCACCTCCTGCCTACCTGCAGATCAGCTCTGAGAAAGGAAGGGAAGGGGGGCATCTGTCTCCAGCAGCAGCTCTGATTGACTTCTCTTCTCCAGGAGGTACGAACATGTGTAAGGCAGTCACGCTGGGATGTTACTTCCCACTCTCTGAAGGCTAGAGTTTCTCTGTCACATCAAGACTGGCTCCAGCAGGAGCAAAAATAACATTCCTCGTAGTGAAATAATGGATACTCTGCATAAGGTGGACTGCTGCTGTGCCAGGTCAGCTCTAATCAGACCATTCTGCTACTGGCTTTGCAATGAATCATTCGATTACTGGAAAGGCAGAAATTAAAAGGTGCTTTTTGAATCTTTTTCTAAAAACTGCCCACTTAGGAAACAGCATGATACAAGGGGGGAAGGAGACCAAGCCATGGGAAGGAGGAGCGTGAAGCAGGCTCCAGGAAATCCCTCTGTGCGCACGGCTGAAAGAATCTAGTCAGTGTGGGAAAAACTTTAAAAATTCTTCTTTTAAGGAGAAGTAATTTTTGCTCAATTAGAACATGGTCCTCATAATATTACCCAGAATGCAGCACATTAAAAAAAAAAAAAAAAAAAAAAAAAAAAAAAAAAAAAAAAAAAAAAAAAAAAAAAAAGAAGCTTGCATTTTCAAAGTATTTCTTCAGGGGAGATCAAAATGGTCCATGAAGAAAAGGGAGCAGATAAAAGAGCACAGCAAAGCTTCTGAACCTAAAGTTTCAGTTATGTTTTGTGTCAGCAAATAATTTGCTTAAACTGCAGACTGTCACAAGCAGAGGACAAATAAATGATTTATGCTGGACATAAAACTGCAAAAGCATCACTCAATTTCACTGTTTTCTATTAATGTAAATACATAACTTTCACAGGTGGCTTCTGAATAAAGAATCTATGCCATCCTCTACTACTCTCTGTGCTCTGCAAGGGAAGAAGACAGAATACTAGTTATGAAGAACAATAACACCATAAAAATGGGAAATTATACAAGAGCATTGAAGGAAATGGAATCTGTTCACACTGTAAGCTGAGGCTATCAAAACACCACGGCTTGGGTTACAGAGATAGGCATTTCGAGCAAGAATAAAAAGTTTCTTTGCAATAATGTGCATAAACTTCATCACAAAATTTTGGGAGAAAAAATCATCAGGCATAGACACTTTTCAAACTTCAAAGAAAAAGTCTTCAGAAGGTATTTCCTAGTCCTTGCAGAAGAAGTATTTTAAAATACTCCTTCTTGTCATGGTTGGCTTTGCTTTTTCTGTCCTAGCTACCAAATTTTGCATCCTTGGGCATCTCCTGTCATAATACCCCAGACTAGGGAGTTATATAAATCTTATACAAATAGAAGGTTTTATTTTTATTCACAAGCTGACTAATGTTTCCCAACAAAAATTAGTTTTTTCTTCAATTCTCTCAGCTACTTTCTTTTGCCATATTTCAAGGAACAAATGCCTACAAACTAAGCTGCAAGCTACATACTGCTCATCCCTGAATGCTGGGTTTTACCTCTTCTTCTTTCTTTCTAATAGATTCTATTTCAGTCCTGGGTACATGGAATGAAACAAGAACTTCAAACTCTAGCCCAAAGGCCAGCATTTCACTTTTTAGCCAACTGTGAAACATTTCCTGTTTTTAAGTACATGTGATGACCTTATCACTCCAGTGCCATAACCATACTGAAGGCTTTCAGCTCTGCTCTATCTTCAGGGATATATCCTGCTGCTATCCACCTGGGAACTCAGAGGAGGGCTTAAAAATTTTGACTTGCTCAGTTTTAGGATGGAGGTTTGGCTCAGGAACTGAAAATTCTCACAACCTGCAGCATGGCAACCCTGTTTTACCCTGTGAGACGGGGTTGATCCCCACATGACATTTAAACTCTTTGTATGAGGCTGTCATCAGGGGAGAAGGGACACGCTGACAACACAACTCCAGAGGCTCCCAACTGAAACTGAAAATGGCTGCAACTTGCAGCAGCAATGACACCCCAGCACAGGGACACAGCACGTCTACGTGTAGCAGAAAGGAAAGGCTGAGTACTATCTCTATTTTCTGCTTGGTCTCTCATTTTCCACTTCTGGAACCTAAAGTAATCTGTCCCTATTAGTTATGAGAGTTAGTAGGCCACCAGCTGCATGACAAAAAGGAGGCAACATTAGCCCTTTCTGCTTGTTTTCTCTTTTCTAGAATATGAATACTCGACTTAAAGTGTTTCCCACGATGCTTTGATCCCTGTGTATCTATGTCTATGTAGAAATGTTTATTTGGCAATGGGGGGAAAAAAGGAATAGAAACACAAAAAATGTTATTTTCTGAGGTTGGGCAAAGTCATGCAAAAGCTTTTTCATGACCAACAACAGCAATTGGGAGTACAAGATAAAACCAGTTCAGAAGAGGGAAAACCAAGAGATTAGGTAGCTGATATCCAGTTTCCTGTTTTCCTCCACCGTCACAGAACAGAAAAGAGGTGAATTTTTCTGAAAGACAGGAAAACCTGTAAGGTAGTTTGGCAGGCCAAGAACTGAAGGTCTTAACAGTATGTTTGGACATTGTAGAAGATACCGTTGCATATTCTGATGTAGTAATGGTGCTTTGTATGCAATACACACATGGTTAAATACACACATGCTGTGTGTGCAGATATAAGAGTATGAAATTCTAACAAAAAGAGCATAAATAACTGTGTATGACTGCACTGAAGATGGAGAAAATAAAGGTCAGATAAAGTGGATAACTACTGTCTACTTGTGTACATGCTGAGAAAATTTCCTGCCACATACCATAGTGCTTTTCCTGCCATTTACTAGGAAACTTGTGGGGTTTTCATTTCTGATCCTATTCCTATGTATCCTGATGTTAACCCCACTCATGTGCCTTCAGTGTGGCTGGAAACAACCACGGAAAGGAAAGCAAAACAAAGTGAAAATGAGGTGGAGCTGACACAATGACAGATCTCACAGAATATAACAAACATTCCCAGTGCTCAAGGCATACCAGTGTCCACAGAGTCGCATCCACTGGAGCATCAACTGCTTTGCCTTCAGCCTCATGTCTGTAAGAGTCATTACACATTCTTCCATATCAGCACAGATTTTCAGTGTTGGAGTCACTGTGATTGTATGGCTACATATTTCAGCTTCACTTTTGTGGCTTCAGAATGTCGGAAATTTTGCCTTTTCAAACATTTGATTTTGAAAGTCAATGCAACGAAATGACTATATCAAAACAGAAGAGTGAACTCCTACCCTTTTCTATTTAATGTTGTAAACCAGATAGTAATTATGAAAAGTAGGGCTCAGAGTTTATTCTTTCTCTAGTCTTGGGTTTACTCCTGATTCCCATATACTGGAGAAATCCTCAGCTGTTGCTGCTAGTCCTTTTAATGAGCACAGCGTAAGAAGTGATACTGGAGCACAGTAGCCATCAGTAAACCTGGTCCTTGCCTGCAAAAGCAAGCAAAAACTGCTCTACGGATCTTTATAACACAAAGAAATCCAGCAAGAAAAAGTTACATGCATTCAGCTTAAAATAGATGAGACCAAAAAAAAAAAAAAAAAAAAAAAAAGCTGTGTTTCCAGAAACAGTGACACTTGTTAGCATTCAAAGAAGGCTGCTGGGCTCTGTAAAAGCCTAGGCTTCCTTGCCAAACAGAATGTGTTGTCCATCTTCCAGAGAAATATATAAATCTGCTTTCAGCCAGTCTTCCTTTTTGAGGGTTTTCCAGATTCCAGTGTCTCAGTGTAAATTGTTCTGCACTAAAAAGGTTAAGGTTGACTTCAGTTATTTTGCATTGTTTTGTGCAATAGTCTTACATTAAACTGACCCAAATCTTTTATTCCTTAGCAGGACAGGGAAAATTGGCTGAGGACAAAAATATGAGATAACCCAGTTCATGAACCACTGAATTCACTTGTGAAGAAAATGTGATTTGCTTCATTAGATTTCATTCTCATCAAAGACAAAGACATAGTAATCAAATCACTTTTGGAGTGTCCTCTGTACAAGAGTACAAGACTAAACCCAGTGGTTATTCAGAGCTAAATTTTGATATGAAAATGTGATGCAGGAAAGTTTAGCCTCAGCTGTGCATTTAGAAAGCATGGACTGAGCATTTATCTTCTTTTTGCCAGGATCGGGATTAAATGCAACACTGAACAACAATTTGAGTACTATATTTCCCTAAAACAATTTTAATATTAGCACTGAAATTTATGGCTCCTGAATTTCCACATTAATTTTTATTTTCTATTTTAAAGTAATTAATTCAGTAATGCACAGCCTACTTCTGCAGAGCAGTTTGGGGGTAGAGGGAGGTTAGGCTTACAAATCAAGTCAGCAAAACATTTTCATGGTCCCAGTGACAGAACATAAGATACATCTAAATGCAGTCAAAGACAATCTGCCATTCAGACAGAAACCCTCGAGTGTGTTTCAACCACCCATGTAGCCATGGCAACACAAAACTTAGCAGAATTTACCCCAGACCTTGGGCGAGTGCCAAGGTGGTGTTTAACCCACGCTTAATTTTATCCTGCTGCTTCCAGATCCTAAACCAGATCACACCTGTCTTGGCTCTGTGCAGGTTTTTGACTGCCACGTGGCATCCATTTCTTATGATGAGCGTCTAGTCCCTGAAGGGAGAAGAAAGACACGCAGGTGCTGCAAAGCTGCCTCCACGTGTGCAGGGAGGTCTTGCTCCACAAGGTGCTCAGCGGGATTGTCACTGCTCCAGCATGGTAGGAATAAGTGAGGACGCTTTTCAGGCAGCCAGCAACCACACAGAATCCTTCAAGAGCTACAAGTGGCACTTGCAGCCTTGTCATAGTTTCCTTTTTCCAGCAGTCATCTCTAGGATCAGTGATGCCACTTGCTTGAAGGACTAAAGAAATAGTGAACAATATTTGGAGGTGAAAACAAGAATCTTTCTGTGAGAAAGTCTTGGCAACTTGTCTGTATAGAGATAACAGAAAATTTCTCTCTGAGCAACAGATCATCAGATTACTTCCTACTACCTACTAAGGTGCAGCCACCAAGATGCATTTTTTTCAGAAACACTTGTCATGTGTAGGAGGCAGGCAGAAATGTTTCAAGAATATTTTTCCTAACACCACTGAAAACAGAATTTTTTGTCTTGCAGCAAGTGGAAAATAACTCTGTGAGATTTCTGATCATTAACTGAGACTTGTCTTTGGGGTCTCCTTTGGGGTCAGAGCTAGAAGTTAATTCCCCTGGGTATCAGAGAATGTTATAATATCCACCAGAGCTGCCTAGAGCTGTTTTCAAGAAGAAATATCTAACATTATGTCTTTGAAACCACCCTTGTCCATAGTCAAACAAATGTTCACGTTCCTATTGGCCCAGTGAAAGTTGCTGCCAGTGGTTTGTGGAGAATTTGTATTAAAAATATTGAAGTATAATATATACTTAAAGCAAAAAATAAAGGTCTTTCAAAGACTGTTTAGAGGGTTTCTGGAGAAGAGGTACCATGAAAAGCTGTATCATTTAGCTGAAAAGGAAATTTAAAACTCAAGTAACCATCCCAACACTGTGCACCAAGCCTTGAAATGCCAAGAGAGCTCATTCAGACATATAAAAAAGCACATGACTGATATTTTCATCTGTTTGAATTGCAAAGCAAGAGAGAACTACAGACCAGTACTTATGGCTTTTCCAGAGGTTCGGGAGGAACTCAACACTGCTTTTTCATTATGCTGACTTTATTCTATCTGAATATAGAGTAGAGACTTTTTGCAAGTTTGCAAGAATATATTTTTTTGCTGTCTCAAATGCAATGTGTCCTGGGAATTCTGTGTAAGCCTGCACTGAAAAAGATTCGGAAGGAAAATAATGCCTTACTCTTCTTTCTGCCTTCCCACATATGACCACACCTATGTATTCCTAGGATAATGCAAATACATATCTCAAAAGGCAAATCATGATTGATCAAAACTTAGTAAAGATCTCCATAGTCATTTCTCTGCCAGCAGCAACACATCCATATAGCAGTGATGCAGGCAGGCAGTGCTTTCAAACCAGGAGGATCTGGGGATGGAAAATAATGTTTACTCAAAACAGCAAAAAATTTTATACAGTAGCAATAAAAATTGATTATTTTTTTTCCAGGTATAATCAAATCCAGGACAAGTACCCTTGAAAGATTTAGGATCTGCTAAGATTGTGGTGGGAATTAGACTTGTTCTTCTACCTTTTGTTCCATAGGTTATGCAAAAGGTAGCAGGGCTTGCCTTACAATTTTGGGCTTCTGTACTAAAAATGAAAATGATTGCCATCTCCTTTCTAGGCAGTTTTGCTAAATACTGCAAAGAAAAGCTTCATGATTTAATTTACTGAACTTGTCAGGCTGTATCAGAAATACAAAGAAGACTAGCTGTAAAAACCTTCATTAAAGACAGGGAAGAGAATGTACTGCCTGCAACACTGCCTTGGTGTTTATTGCTCAGCACAGAAAAATGGTTGTACTTAAAAACCATATCAATCCAGAAGATTAAAAGGCAGCTCTTGTTTCCTGTTCAAGGGACATACATGGAAAGAAGAATCTAAATCCATGCCTGAAAGTGGAAGAATTATGACAGGAACATATTGAAGAGACCATATCTGCTGATACGAAAGGTTTTCCACTTTTTGGAAAAATGCTAGACATCATGTTGCACAGAATAATGAGTTATCTGGTGCTTACTGGATCCAAAACACTTGAGATTCTCAAAAGTTTTTTCACTGAGCATGTCAAGTTATCCCAGCCCTGATTTGGTAATAAGGACAAGGATTTAATCAGCTTTAGTCAGATATATAGCCTAATATCTGCAAACTTGTGTGTTTTAACATTGATTACATAGCACCATTCAAATGCAAAATGCACTTATTGCAAACATTCTTCAGTAAACATCATTAAACAACTGCAAGCATCAAAGCACAAAATGAGATGTCTCATTTCAAAAGTTTTATAAACTGTGGTGTTGCTTTCAAAACTATGGTTTCAGGGAAATGGCTCTGCAAAAACTAATATCCCCTTTCTGAAAAAGAAGCCGAAAGTCTTTTCAGTGGATTTTGATAGATTTTATGGGCTTATAGAGGCTCCCATTTTTATCAGTTCAGGAAAGAAACAGAAACTTTCACAATACTGTATTTAGTCCAGCACTCCATCTGAAAATATAATGCCTGTAAATATAAGTATAAAATATAAGCATGTAATTTCTCATCTAAATTTTTAAATCTTATTATTATTACAAGATTTTCATGTGAGACTTTTTTTGTCTTTTCAGCCTATCATTCTTTGGTAAAAAGTTTTGAGACTAAGAACTACAGATTCCTATGAGGGCTTCAAGGAATTGAGGGTACAATACAGCCATATTTAGGTAGAGAAGAGTCTTTGGAGTTTCTTCAGTTTACCAGTTTCTAAGGGTAATCTGGTCTCCCTGTTTGATTATTCTGTGTTGTTGGTTGGTTAAATTAATTTAGTTATGTGTTATATATGTGTCTCACTGTTCATTGTTTGAGCATGTGAGCTGTTACCTTTGGCAGAGAGTTTCATGTTAAACTCATGTGAATTTGAACAAGTGTCAAACTTTGTGGCCTTGCTCATACTTCTCCCTAAACCTTAAATTGTTTCCCCCAATACTCTGACTTCAAAGGTGCACTATGGGGTTTTTTTTGTATTTCACAGTAGACATGACACATAGCACTTTGTTGGAGGGATATCCCAATGGATTCATGGCATACAACTGATTTTTTTGATGTCCCAGCAGGGCTGTTGGGGCTCTTGACACTACAGAGAAGCAGTGGATGGGAACTCTCATCTAGGGGAAAATTATGCAGTTGAGTGCATTTGGAAGCTTGGTTGAAACACTAAGAGACTGGGCAGGACAGCTGCTGAACTTGCAGAGCACATATCAACAGATGCCGCAGGGAATGACAGAAGTTGTAGAACAGAGACTGAAAATCTGTTCTAGAATCACAGTAGAAGGTCAAGTTTAATCTTGTTTGATCACTGGTGATTCATAGTCCTGCTAAGCAAGATAGTGTTCAGAAATAGGCAATGGAACATTATACATGCCCTGACAGCCATTGGGATCCAGAACAAATGGACATCTTGAAAAACGGTGTTGGCACTGACCTCTAGCCCCTGTGAAAAGAGTTGTGCTCCTATTCAATGTATGTTGTTTTTACCAAACTTTGTAACAAATAGGAGAAGCCTCCCTGCTGCTAAGAGACAGAGCACTCCGGATCTGGACAGAATCCACTCTGAAGAAGCTCCTGCTTGTTTGCGTCAGTTCTAGGGAATAAACAAGCCAGCAGTAATCTATCACCTTTTAAAACCAATATATTCAGATAAAACACATTAAAAGGATGCAATTTTTTTAACACATCAGGTTAATATCAGAAAAGGCAGAACAGTTTGTCGGAAGAGGTGTCAAGAGAAGAGGCACTAATTGTAAATAAGAATCGAATCCATATATTCAAAGGGCACTTAAAATGTTGTGAGTTATTCAAGCACATAACATAGAAAAACCTGAAGGGACAGTAAGGAATTATTATAAAAGCAAAGACAAAAATAAATTAAATAATCTATTAGTCAAATCAACAGAGAAGGGAAAGGCTGTGAGAATTTACATGACTGTTGTACAAGCAATGTTGACCAAAGTAAATGAACCTTCCTCCAGTTTGGAGACAGAAATTAAGGCTTCTGGGAAGTTCTCTCAATTGCTATTTTTCAAATAGTCATGCATTTAATAAAATAGTCATGCATTTAGTAAAATTTCTAATGGGGTACAAACTTTCTTTGGTTCTTAATTACAAATGTCATGCCAGAAAATAATCCTTAAAACTGCTGTGCATGTCCTGAACTACAGTAGTCCTGAATCACACTGGTAATTTTTCTACTTTTCTCTTACTCCGATGCCATTTTAAAGTATTTTGATAAAAATTGACAGACTATAAACATTATTTGACGAATTTATAACAGGTCTAAAGAATTGATTGCTAACTAAAGATTGAGTGCTAACCCTATCCTGAATTATGCCTAATGCAATCAAATTTGAATTTTTTCTGCTTTTGCTTTCCTAGATTTTATTGATAAAATTCTAAAACAGTAAGAAACAAAATCTGAAACTCAAATGAATATAATTATTAAGTTTAATGATGGATCATTCAGCTATAAAACTGCATCAGAATTTTTTATAAACTTATATAAACAAACAAATCCATTTGCAAATTTATCTAATAGCTTTCTGTAATAAGATCCCTGTTTACCCTTGCACTTACCAAACATTTTATCATACTGTGTGCATGTTATTAAGTCCCAAGATGCTCTTTAGTGAGATTGATTTGCTAAATTGAGTCAATTTTCTTTAGGTCAAATGGAAGTGCTCTGCACCATCTAAGACAGAACTTTCATCGAATGGAAGATGGTGGCACCATGTACCATTCTGCACTAATTACGTGCAATCCAAGATTGCATCAAATTGCAATTGGAGCTCCAGACTACTGTGATGTGGGGCTTGAAAATCCTTAATGGAAAAATTCACTCATCGAGCAAATGAATAGCTATTATGTAAGTATGAAATAACAGTACTAATAGTCAATATTCAGCTCTTCTCAGAAGGAGTTCAAGTTAAATGTAAAAACATTTAGCTGGAAAGCAAAGATCTCATATACTGCATGACAAAACATTTCCAAGCTGCTCATCAGCTATGTTGCTTTAGCTGATGGTAAACATATGGAGCAAGCTAAATTTCAAGATAAATGATGCCTGAAGATTGAAAAGCTATGAGGGATAATATGTATTTAAATAAAAATATTTCCAAAAGCCTCAAGTGTAACTTGGAGGACATTTCCTCTCATTGCAGAGAATTTCTGAGTAAAAACCCTTCTTGAAAATTCTCTTCCATAGATTTCTCTGCCTTAAGTTCTCCTATGTTTTAGCGTATCCTGGTGAGTGCCCCAGCTGTGCTTCACACCACCTTGGGTGCTCCTGGTCACGCAGTGCAGGCTTAGAAATTTTAGTTTGTTTCCCTAACTGTACACAGGGCTGCTTTTCTGTACTTGTAAAGCCAAGTCTTTGCAGGATCCGTATAAAAAACATTGAGAAGCTGTGGACAGAAAATAGGATCCCACAGGTCTCCTACAGATGAGTATTATCTTGGTACTGGTACCTAAACTGGAAACCACAAAAGAACCTTAGGGATTTCCTTATCAAGGGAGCTGGACAATTTACTGTCAAATTAGACAGTCCTTGAAGGTGCAGAGAAAAGGACTGAGAGAAAGAGACAACGTGCACAAGAATTTCTTCAGTCCACTGAATGCAAAGCATACTACAGCTTTTGGCCCTAACAAAACTTCATAGCAAAACTTCTTCCATGAGGGCTGTTTTCCAAGTGATTCCTCAAGTTGGAAGAAAAGGCTGACTTCCTTGACATGTCTCTTCATGGAAGATCCCAAAATACACAGATGCTACCACTGAGCTTTAGGACTATTCCTGCTTTCCCTTTTCTATCCCTACAAAAAGATGTGGGTGCAGAGACGGAGCATGTTCCTGCAGATGCAGCTGCCTGTTTCAGCTGGCATTTGAGACAGTTGTGGGAATCTCCCGTTTTGGAGATGCAGAGTGGGTTTGGGAGGGGCTATGTAAGGACACCACATCAGCCAACACGATCTTCCTTGAGTGCCAACAAGACCATAAGATGAGATACATCCCTCTTTTCCTTCTTCTAGACTAATGTTCTTGTTTTTAATATTTTCAATCTCTCAGGCTACAATACTCTCCTATGATTATTCCAGATCCTTTAAACCAGAAAAACCACACACAAAATAATAATGAAATCTGCAAGAGCATCCAATGGGACCCAGGGCTGGAGAATTTTACAGCATGGATGTGGCTGGGTTACTGAAATGCAGCACAGCCCTATCTGCATCCTGCTTGTCCTGCAGACTCCAGAATCACTGTCTGGAGCAATTCTATTTGTCAGGAAGTAATTGTCACTCTGCAGTAGACAGGTGAAATCTCTATTTTCCTATTTTTTATTTCTGTATTCTGTATGCATGTGTCTACCGCCATTGCGTCTTTTTCAACTCCAGTACACATAAAGAACAAATCCATTGCTGTCCATTCCAAGTCAACTGGAATATAATATTTTAATGAAGGTGCAAGAAGAGAATCAGGGCTAGTGGTGGTTTAACTTCAGCCAGCAACTCAGCCACACATAGCCACTTGCTGACTCTCTCACCAGCAGGATGGCAGAAAGAATTGGAAAAGTTAAAGTCAACAAACTCGACTGTTGAGATAAAGGCAGTTGAACAGGTAAAGCAAAAGCCATGCACAAGCAAAGCAAACCAAGGGGTTCATTCATCACTTCCCATCAGCAGGCAGGTGCTTGGCCATCTCCAGGAAAACAGGGCTCCTTCACATGTAATGGCTACTTGGGATATCCAATATCATCATTCCCATCATCCCCACCTTCCTTCTTCTTCCCCCAGCTTTATATGCTGACCATGACACCATTTGGTCTGGAACATCCCTTTGGTCACTTGGGGTCAGGTGTCCCAGCTGTTTCTCCTCAAAACTTGTGCACCTCCCACCTTCTCACTGGTGGATTGAGATGAGAGGCACAAAAGGCCTGTCTAAGGGCTGCTGGGCAGTATATCTGTGCTATCCCCTCTGTTTCCATCATAAATCCAAAATAAAAAGGAACACCAGCTACTTAGAAGAAAATTAACTCTATCTCAAGCAAAATCAATGCAAGGTTCAAAGTCTGCATTATTTGCTTCTCTTGCTCTTGACTGATTCTTTAATCCTTCAATATGACATTTTAAATACCTCAGGACCTTCATAATACAAACTAATGATTTATTATTTTAATACATATTAACTGAAATTCCACTGATTGTTCTAAAGCGCACAAAAGAAAATTATATCAAAAGCCAGCTTTTACTGGAACACAGATACCTCTAACCAGCTACATTTCTTAAGGCATCTTAGCTTTTAATTTGATTTTTTTGCAATTTGCTTGCCTGAATTTCAGGCATCACTGGGCCACAGTTAGTGAATGTAAAATTAATCTGCCTTCTCTAATAGTCAAACCTCTTCCTCAGCTGAGTGGTTTGGAAGGGTTGAAACATGCAGGGACTTCAAAATACTGTAAAAATTACTTCAGTGATGAGGGTTCATCAACTTCACAGCACTTGTAACTCTATCTTGACTCAAGTACTACCTGAGCAGCCCATTATATTCAAAATCTAGACAAATGTGGAGGCATAAACCTAACCTTTCTAATCATGGCCATATAAAGAATTTATGCTAGCAATAGAGCATTTTAAGAGGTTCTACACAAATTTGACAGTTAAGGGGAAAAAAATGAGCTCTCTATTTTTTCCTTTTTTCCTTCCTCAATCCAATCAATTCACTGTTATGTAAAAAAAGTAGTGATGAAAGTACTCATCTAGAGCTGCAAGTACTTATCTAGAACTTCATTCTCACCTATACTGGAGTTTTATCTCCTCTCTTATAAGCACTTCTGATACTATAGTAGAGGTATTCACAACCCACAGGTCCCCTAGAAATCTCTTAATAAGTTTCACAAATGTTTGAGCATTTTTCTTCTCTGTGAAGGCCTTCTTATTTGAATACTGCTAAATCATCTAAACTGAAAATTATTTATAAATTAGTTTTGCAGAACAAAGACTTTGCCTTTAGAAAAGTCTGAATAGCTGTAGATTACAATTTTTTCTTATAGAATATCATCCAATGTGTTTATAGAGTCTAATTTCAAACCTTTATTCAAATTATATCAATTGAACACAATGTTATACCACAAGTATAAGGCAAACTTCATTTCAGGAAGCACATACAGAATTTTTATCTATTTTTTTAGTAAAGAACTATTTAATACAGGTTTGTTGCCCTTCTAGTTATAACCATAAAACCAATATTTTCTTAAACAAGATAAATAACTAATTTTCATTTATTTTCATACACATTTTCACACACATGTGTGCCAGAAGAACTCATACTTCTTTTAGAGTGTATTTATTTTAAACAAAGCAGTGCATGTCTTCTTGTTTTACATTTTTTAACTCTCCAATAACATGTTTGGGGTTTACTCATTTTCCCTTTTCATTTCAAGTATTTTCACATTATAACCCCTAAAGACAGACTGACAAAAGGGATCTCATAATATAAGCATCAAACCTACATGACCTGACTTCCAACTAAAAATCACAGAGCTAGAAGACATTACAGGTAGTCATTAGGTCATGCATCCTCACACATAAGCAAGTTTTTACAGTTATTAATTGCAGCCTTCCCTCCTACAATTTCATTATTCTTTGTCCTATTCACTGTGGAAAAAAAGAGACAAATTGCCATCTTCTTTGCAAAACTCTCACATATTTGGCTACTGTCTTCATACTTGTCTCTTAATGATGAAATAATTTTTTTCAATCTTTCAGTGAAGGTCATATTTTACAATTTTGTGATCATTCTTCATCCTTTTCTCAGAATTTTTCAGATGCCTTTATTTAAAGGCATTGTTCCAACCTGGGTTCTGTTCTGTTACCTTGACTTTAAGAAGCAGAGGGAAATCAGTGTTTTATGACTTACATACTGTATTCTCTGAATGTATAACAATTTTGCCTTTTCCATTTGTGTCTTTCCTTCACATTGTGGTCTGCTGCAGCCCAATTTCCTTTCCTGAAGTTCTGCTATTGAACTAGATATTTGTTTCCCATAAGTGTCTAGCTCTGCCCAAGAATAATACATTACACTTGTTCCTACTCAATTTCATCTTACATTTTCAAGTTCCTTAGTCAAGTTTTTTGAAGTCAGCTTGAATTCTCTGGTCTTCTCATGCTACCCAACTCCATGTGACATGAAAATTGAATGGGAGTACTCTTCAGATCATTAGGAAAAAACTGAACAAAGATCAAAGAATTATCTCTGGTGAACCACAACTGCTTTTGTCTTTGTTGAAAAACACTGGTCATCATTTCATGGCTTGTGAAACCTCCCCAGTCCTTCTGTATCCACACTATGTCAGTGCTTTATACAATTGTAGCCTAGCATGGGTTCTGCTGAAAGGGACCTTTGACGGCTATCTAGACAAATGCCTAAAGCTAATATAGATCATATTTTTTTCAACTTGTTACACAGGACAATACAGAAAGCCCTAATAAAGACAAGATAAATCATATTTAGGTTCTCAAATCCGGTTTTCCTTCTGTGAAACGAAATTACATGGATTTGAATATTTTGTATTGGATGTACTCGTATCCTTGTTGTCTTCCAGTTCTAACAGTTTCAGTTACTTGTTCAAGCATTTCATGAGAGCAGAAATTAGGTTACTGGCTAAATCATACCCTGATCTTCCTTTCTCCTTATTTGAAGACAGACACTGGCTCTCCCTTCATGAACTTTTCAAATTTCAAGCCTATTACATGCACTCCGGTGCAACATGAGAATCCAATAGTTCATCATAAAGTTCTTAAAACTCATTTGGAAACTCACAATCCCTTGCTGACTCGATAAACTCTAATCTTTAAATTGTTATTTTTCTATTCAAAGCTCATGTTTTTACTTTACTGTAGTATTTCTCATTTTTCACTAGATCATGTTTGCAAGGACCAAGGCAAAATGTTATTACAAAATTTAACCTTCTGAGTATCATCCAGCAACAGCTTTTCCTCTCCGCTGAACAGGTGACCAATTCACCTTTCCTTCACCTTCCCTGTGTTACAATTGCGCTTCCAATTTGATTGATATGTCTTGGCAGATGCATCTAGTTTTGAGCTTTGACTTTTTAAAATTTTGTTCCTATGTGTTCAGGTTATATTTATCGCTCATCCTCAGCAGCCTGACCTAGTTTCTGCTTCCAGCTTTATTCTTTCTTGTGTTTAAGGTTCACGCACAGTTCATGTTTTAATCAAGCTGATCTCTTACTGCATTTTATCCCTTTTTCTTCACAGTGGGTAGAATACACCTGTGGATGAACACTGCCATTGTGTGTATTATTTGTAAGGCACTAACCCTTTAGCAGCTTTTTTCTTCACATGAAATCTTGCTTACCCATTCTGTAAATTTATCAAAGTCTACCTTCTATACCTCAGCTGCTACTCCTCCTTCTCATCCTGATCATGAATCTTTTTCTAATGGCCACTCCTGAATGGACATTCCAGCTTCAAATTCTCATATATTCCTCACAATTATCAACAAATATAAAACAATCTCTCCTTTACTTGCTTTCTGTACTTCTTGAATCAGAAACATTTTCCCTGATACAATCCAAAGGTTTTTCAAGCAATCTGCTGCATTTATTTCCCAGTAGACATTTTTCATTATCTCCAGTTACATTCTACCTATTATAAAGGTTCTCACAACTTATTACATCTTCTTTTTTTTCCCTCGGTTCTTTTCTGCTTATAGTAAAAATCTGAAAAATAAGATGCAATTTAAAGCTATATCTTGTACTAGACACTGAGGTTTTGGAAAATTAATTTTCAGCACGTGTTTCACTTGAAGAGAATAGAAAGATCAGGTCAGGATAGTATTTTCAGGATGGCTTCAGTCATTGACAGAACCCGTGAGCTCTTGCAAGTGAGGGCATTTCCTATGCTACCAATATGTGATACGGCATTTTGGAGTGAATAGGTCAGCAAGTTAACCTAGGTAGCCCATGTGCTTGTCCACAGCCAATCTGGGGTTTGTCTACAGGATGTGGACTCTGAAAATCAGTGGATCTGGAAGGATGCCAGGCTGCTAGACACTCATGTTTATCCTGTTTAAACTCATTATAATCTCACTGAATTATATGGAAGGAAGAATACTGAAGAGACCTGGTCCATTAAAAGCAAGCCCTTTTAAATGCAGCTGGACCCTCCTAGGAAACAAAAGACGCTTCTTAATATCAAAGTTTCAAAATATAAATCTAGATAATTTTGCTAGCTTGAGAGCTATGAAAGAAAGAAAGAAAGAGAAAGAGAAAGAGAAAGAGAAAGAGAAAGAGAAAGAGAAAGAGAAAGAGAAAGAGAAAGAGAAAGAGAAAGAGAAAGAGAAAGAGAAAGAGAAAGAGAAAGAGAAAGAGAAAAAGAAAACAAGCAATAAACAATGTAGAAACAAGGTAATTCCAACACACTAAGTGTGAACTCCTCTATTTTATCTAAACATGTAGGTGGTTTATAGTTTATAAAAATACAGAATGAATATAAAATAGTGATCTCATAAGATTAAAATTTTCATGTACCAGTATACTAGCCAAATATCTTTAGCAAAAGCAGAAGCTTTCATTTCAAGTCAAATAATTACTCATCAAGCATAATGCAAATGATAAAATGCAAAGTTTGCAAGATGAACTTAGGTCCTGAGTAGACTTCTTGTATGCAATGACATGAACACTGTCAGCACGAGTTTGAAATTACCCCACTGCAGGCTTACTAAGGTGGCACAGATGCAGTGCCAATGGACAAGGCATTACAAGGGAAGGAAACAAAAATCTCTCAAGCAGAACATAATGATGAAGAGTTTTCCTTTTCTTCCTATATATGTAGCACAAATTGGCTGCACAACAGAGCCCCCAAAATCCTTATTCTCTATCAGATCATACGTAGGGCTTGAAATTATATCTTAGCAGTTCAGCTTTCGTTCTAATAAGAAGTGTTTTGGTATGCTAAGTTTTTTTAAAAAAATATTTAAAAACTTAACTTGATATAAGTAATTTCTTGAATTCTATCTGCATCTGTAAAGTTCTGGAATGAATAAATGTGAAAGCACAAATTGGCCCATATATCAAAATAAGGTCTTTTCAAGAATAGTAAACCAAACTTTTTGACCTTCAACTTCTAAGTTTTCATTATATTAAGTGAAAAGGATTTTTAAATCCTAGGTACCTTTAGGGGTATAAAACATTGGAGAATATAACCACCTGCACCATAAACACCTCAACAGCTTGGGGACCTCAACAGCTTACTCTTCAGGGTAAACACTCCTTACAGGAAACAGAAAAATGAGGAGGATGCAAGAGACGAGCCAGTGTTTTCCAGAAAGTACTTAAGACATCTCAGTGGTAAATAACAGGTATATGTGCTTGCCTTAGTGATGTAAAGATTAGCTTAGTGCTAAAATATTAGAACACTTCAGTCTAAAATGGCTCCTTCTTTACTGAACATAGAGAAGCCTCTCCTCGCAAGAGCCACCAGGAATTTATAAGAAGTTAACTTAGAAGTTAACTTAACTTATCTAAGCCACTAAAGATGTTTTGCATCAGTAGCAACCTCTTTCCTTTAACTGCCCTGATACCTTACACAGTGCATTATTCTTCAGTAACCTCTTGAACTGTTTGTCTGTATATAAATTTTTAACTGCTGGGTCATGGACTCTTGGTGTCTCTACTATTGATTTCTGATACTCTAAAGGTCATGGAGCAGGATCAGGCTTTATCAGAATGACTATAGGGGGGTGAGAAGATTTACAGAGACTATCTTCACTGCATGTGTGGGAAGAGTTCACTATGGCAATGCAGAGGGACTTATATAGCCAGTAAACTGCACGTCACTGCAGTGAGGGTGGCCTTCCAGTCCTCATAGAGCACCCCCTGGTCCCATTGTTGGGGCAAGTAATGGTGCTGAAATTGTTGTTCTCACATCAAATAGGTAAGAAGACCTCCATCACAGTTTATGAGGCCTTTTTTTTCCCCTTTGTCATAGACAATAGGTGCTGGTTATTTTAGTCTCTTTCTCCTGGAACCAATTTTAATCATGAGCACAGAGCACTTCTCTATTTTGACCTATTACTAAAAGGTTCTGAAAGTGTCAAAAAGTGGGTTTATCACACAGTTTATAATTTGAAACACCTGTAGCATATTCAGCTCCTTGTAAAGCTCCCCAAATCACACCCTAGTTCCTAAGATTAGGTTTCTTCAGCTGCTGTACTTCTCCAAGAAAAGTGCTTATCCTTATTGCTAGCTCTAAGCACTTCTGTAACCTTTCTTTTTTAAAATTACGGCTTAAGCACAATAAAATGAAGTCTTTTAAAGTCAAGAGTAGAAAGTAGAAGAGCAGTATGTGGCTACTTACCCAGAGAAATAGCAAGAACTGCCTGAAAAAAGCTGTAAGAATCTGTACAGCAAGAAGTGTGCATAGTAAAAGCTATATAACAGCTAGATGAAAGAATTGAACACAGGAAAGGAAGCATTGGAGTGAGCAGGCAGATTTCCCTTGCACAGGTGTTATGACAAAAACACTCTCCTATCAAAAAATAAGGATCAAATTCATCCTTCTGTTTGTATACTCAGCATCACATATATTTTGCAAGTAGAGAGCTTATAAAGCATAATTTTTCTGTAAGTAGGAAATCAAACAAAGCCCAGGCCTATTAGAAATGGAGTCTTGCTCTCGGGTTCTCATCTGTCATAATGGCCCCAACTCTGCATCCCTAGTGGGCCCATAAAAACAAGAGGCACCAATGCTGTGATATCCTAGACAAAAGCATGTGCTGAGGCACCAGCCAGATCCTTCACTTTCTCCTAGTTTAGGCCATTAGCCTGGGCCCCCTTTCTGCCCCACCATCAGCATTCATTACAAGGGTGGTAGCACAACTGTCCTTTGAACCACCTGTCTTCCAGTTTGGCTTGAGGTGGCTCAACAGGCCCAAAGCTTAGCAGGGGGAGAGAGGTCACTAAGACACAGTATGCATATTTTTCCTTTTAAAAAGACAGAAAATATTCACTAAAAACCTTAGTGTTCCCAAAACAATTTTCTAATACTACAGATAGCAAAAACATTCAGTACACAGGTAGAACACACAGAACAGAATAAAATAATTTTATACTCTCCAGGGATGATAAACCACAGGTAATGTATCAGCATTAGAATACTGCTATGTGGCTATTATTAAAAATTATCCCATCAAACATTTTCTTTCATTCTTTCCGCCTATTATATGCTTATTTCAGAGTATGAGAAACATTTGATTTTGTACTCTGCAGCATTAGTTGACTCCTTGGAGCCTGATCTAGTCTTACAGCCTAAGATTAATGAAATTTTGCATGAACAGAAACAATTATAAAGAGACCTTTGACATGCCAAGGAGACTGTAGTACAGAGACTCAAACATATGAGATAAATAGAGATACAAAACTGGAGGAACTATCCCACATGCAGGTAATTCTGCCTTTGATTTGGGATTTGGAGATTTCATTGTGTCTAATGGTTAAGCATCTACCTGTTGGATCCGTCTTCCTCAAATAAAGGAGACAGCAATAGAGGGGGAAAAGGTGCTTTTGAAGATACTCAAACCTAAGCTCCAATTCAGTGAAAGTACTTAGTGATTGACATAAAGAATTTTTAAAATTAATTTTAGATGGAGTGGATCTCCCTCTGGAGGTCTCGAAAAGTACCTAACCTTTCTCCTAAATCTAGGAAAGAAATTTATTTATTATCAATTTTTTATTTATTTATTTATTTTTAAGAGAGAGAGAGAGAGAGAGAAAGAGTTTGGGTTAATTATAAGCATGAAGACCCAAGTGCTGGAGAAACAATAACGTAGGTATCCTTTCTTTAGTAAAGCAGAATTTGGGAAAAGTTTGTGAAAGAAAAAGGGAAAACAACAAGCCAGCACTATTGTGCAACAAAACAATATTCCATTCCTTTATTTCTAAACTTTTTTGCTGCTGGAGGTATCTGTAGGAAAGCAGCAATGAAAGTAAAATTAATACCTTTCCAGTGTTAACGACTGATAAATTAGGACTGTATTAATGGCAATGGCATTGATACATTCTTTATCTGAGGTTTTGCAAAAACTTCCCATTTCTTCTCACACCTGCATGTAAGAGAGCACACTTAACTTTTCCTAAAAAGTTCCCAAAGCTTTGTGTTAGTATATACTACAAGAAAAGGAACACAACCAGTAAGTTAGCGGGGCTAAAATACACAAGCAAAGAAAGAGCTGATAAAAAAACCACTGTGCCCTGAGGCAGTTTCTGTAGTGAAAAAGAAATGCTTGGCCTGAACTCAACTATACAGATATAATGCCAAAAATGAAGTAACTCCTGGCTTTAAAGCCCCTGAGAGTCACTAGAAAGCTTCTCCAGACTTCAGATTACACTGTAATTTATTTTCCAGTGATTCTGTAGTGAGTAAATCGCTAACTGCTATTAAGGAAATGGAGTTGGTTTCCTGTTCCTGACACAGATTACTCACAAGACCCTGGATCAGTCTCAATGCAGTACTGGAGAACATAAAATTATTTTTTGAGTGTATACATATCAATACTGGAATATTAAGCCAGAGAATAGTGATGGTACCAATTTTAAGGCTGACAGTAAGGTCATAAGTGAAGTATGATACCTGTAATACAGGAAGGATGCGTGTAAGTTGGTGACATTTAAGACAAGAAATAAATGTTTCCCAGTCCACAAAAAGAAGTTATTGAGCCCCTTGAACCATCTATGAAACAATTAAAACACCTAACTTCTTCCTGAAAGTACTTACCAAGGAAAAAACAATAATGCTGAATGCAACAGCAACTTCTAGCCAAATATTGACCTGAAAGGAGAGTATACTTTTTGTCATATTATACATAAGCTAGTTATTTAATAAATAAAATCTTTAAGCATTTGCGTTTATTTAAATATTCTATATGAGTTTAAAGCATTTATTCCACCTCTTAAAATTAGTTATCTGACACAGAAATTATGTGATATGTGATAATCTGAACCAACAAATGTTTCCTTTGGTTTTGGAATCTCGTGGTTCTTCTGTGGTTGCACCTTATCCACCTCCAACAACTTTGTGTAAGAGGGTACATAAAGTCATTTTTAGGTGCTATTACTATGTCATTTGTTTTACAAGCAGACACAAAAAGAAAAACAGCATCTTTTCTCGGTACCTATTCCTATAACACACAGGAAGTATGAGCTTTAAATCTCTCCTCTCTGTGTCCTCCTTACAGTCTAAATACTTAGGACCCAAAGGAATGCTTTGATAGTGCCATGACAGTGGCTGCTTTACTGTACTGACAACAGAGGAAATGCAGGAAAACTGGCTTCCCCAGCTTAAAATAATTTTCTGGGGGTAGAAGGGGAAACAAGGGGAAACTTCCAAAGGTCCATACTTAACACAAAAGCCACTCGTAATACTGAGAATAAAGTCCTTGTTCATGGATCTTATAGTTCTAGAAGTTGAGATGGTCGGACTTGCCAAGAGCAGAAACCAGAATGACCTCTTAGAGTAACTAAATCGAGGGTGCAAATTTCCCTTCCAGGCTTTTACAAACGCCTGAAACAAATAGCTTCTTGCAGAAAAAGATAGACACACATGAAGATGTTTTGTCACATTCTGGCTGCCTGTGAGAGCTGAGTTGGGGTTTGTAAAAAGATGGCCCTTCTGGTGTCAGAAGATCTTGTTAGAGCCTGTAAACTTCTTGTAATCGTATTTGTACTCAGCACTTCCTACTTCTCATGTCCTTCCTTTTCTACAGGAACAAATTTAGCTTGTCTTTTGAAATGTCATTACCGCAAAAATTTCTCCTTCCTGCGTGAGTCTGGCCTTACTGGCTGACAAAGAGAGAAAACAAATTTTAATAAAAAGTAGGATTGTTAAACTGGAAGTTGTTTACACACAGACTGGTATGCCCAAGTTAGAGTGTGCACTGCAGGGTGCCAGCTGCTGCTCTGCCATCGAGCTCTGTATGTGGCAATTGTCCAGATTTTGGGGCTAGTAGGAGATCAGATACCAGTTCATCACCAGTCTGACAGGTGATGAAATGCATTGCAAGCAAAAGGAAGTGGTTGAGCGGCACAGATAAAACTGTAGCACTGTTAATGTAACAGAGCAGGCAAAATAAGTTTAAAAACACGTGCATCAAAGTGTGTAGAAAGCTTAACTTCACTCCAGCAGAAAGCCATTCTGGTTAATTCATGCAATCATTTTGCTATCACCTGTCATGCCTGCTCTGAATAACAGCAAGGCCCAAAGTACTTTTTCACATCTCTGACAGAAGATACTGAATATTAATAAGAGCAACAACAAGGGACCATCCAGAAAGGCAACTTGCTAGCTGGCATTCCAGAAATTTCCTCTTGTTACCTTAAGCAAAGATATCAGCTATAGGGAAGATCTCTATCTGAAGTGTTATGTGAGACATATGCATGACATGGAAGGAAAGCACAGGGTTCCTCAAGCTCAAGTGTTTTCTGAGGAAAGGATTGCCATGCACAAGTGATAGTATTTTTTTGCAACTAGCCTATCTGCCTCAGTTTGCTGTCCTTCATGTACACTGGGAATGAAATGTGAGGAGGCTGATAATGGGAACATGAAATCAAACAATATAAAACAATTCGATTCCTCAGAAGAATTATGTAGGAAACATAATGCTTAGCTTTGTTGATTTTAGCATATTATTTATAAGGCTAAAAGCTGCTTTTGTGAAGAAATGGAGATGAATACACTGTCAACAACCTAAGGATTATTCTCAGACTGACTGAAACCCTAAAAGGTCAGAGATGTGAATGACACAATCTGCTTCTCCAAGACAAACTGGGAGTTAACTGTGCTGGGAGGAACTCACTCAAAGAAAGGAGAAAGATCTACACAGAAATGCTCAGATTTTTCTTTCAAGGTAGATGTACAAAGTAACTGTTTTCTATAGCAAAATTAGGTCTATTTGTTTACCAAAAATAGTGAAGTCAAAAACTGATACAAAGAACGCACTTTATCTTACATGGATGCAAATTTATTATTACACATACATCAAATTAAATGCACAAATACTTTTTTCTGAGAGAAAAAAATATTATGCCTACCATATATATGGATTGTAGGCATTATCTTTTGTAATCAGAAATCAATAGGACCTTACATTTGCACTTAACTTCTTGTGGCTTTATGATCTCAATGGGAAATTTGGCAACAAAAAAACAATTTCTCATTTGGTATTATGTCGGCATGTATTGCAAGAAGTGGAAAGATCTGATCTGTGAGATCCTTCAGCCTTTTATAAAATCCTTGCATCAGGAAAGATAACGTTCAAAATATGAGCCTACCTAATGTGCCAGTTAAAATAAATTACATACACAAAGACATATTGAGGCATGCATCTATGGGGTGATAGCAAAAGCAAGTAACACTATCTGGCTCATCCTGTAACCATTAAAACTGTAGAGAGTAATATTTTTCAAAAGAATTCATATAGATTACTCCAGCTCTAAGTGAAAGATTAATCTCTTCAATGAATCATCCTGAAGGTAATTATTTTCAACTGACTTAAAAGATCCATGCTGAAGCAGCAGTTTTTAATTGCATTTTAAGTGATTCATTCCTTTATACAGTCATTACATGTATATATGATCAGCTTCTTAGATGACCAAAATGTTAATTAGTGAAGGGGCTTGAGTTCATGAAAAGGCCTACACAAGGTGGGCCCTCATCAGTTTGCCCACACCAGTGTATTGCCTGAAAGCAGGCTTCAGCAAGGATCTTCTGCAGTCAACAGTTCATGATCTGCTATGTTAACTGTCTTTCGCAGCATTCCATATTTATTTGCTACTGCAGAACAAATTCGGAGCAGAGCCAGCTTCAGATTTCAAAGCAGTTTTTTCCCCCAGGAAATTACTTTTCAGGGTAAATGCAAATATTTTATTCTTTCAATGAATAGTCATGACTTTCTGTACTTGTCTACTTTTCAGAATTTTTATAATATAATGCAATCGCTCTTAAGAGGGAAATCTCTTCCTGTTTTTGACAGTCGCAACAGAACTTGCAATCAGTAGACTGAGCCACCTTTGCAGTTTATTACTGGATAGTAGGGGTCAAAGCTGGGGATTGAAGAGCTTAAAAACTGTCTTTTGGACAAGTCTAAATATTGCACTATTTGAAAATTATATGAAAAACAACTTGCAGTGCATGAACCTGAGGTTTAAAGTGCAAATACTTCTGAAGAACTGTCTAGTCCTTTATACTCCCATAGATACCTCCTATATGAGTATTCTGAGACAGGACAGTAAAAAGAATTTTGGTCTGAACCAGTTCAGCTCCTCACTTCCAAACCATAAATTGCAGGAGTGTGTATAAAGGAATGAATGTAACTACATTTGTGAGCTCTACAAGCAACAAACAGAACATGAGAAACCACACTGAAGATGAAAATAGCATAAGGTTGACCAGAGGCAGGAAATGGCAAGGAATGACCAACTAGACAGGGGCTCTTCACCCTGGGAAAGTGAAGACTTAGAGGGTCAGTATGACAGAAGGCTAAAAAATAGCCATGTCAGGGAGAAGGTGAACGAGGAATGATTCTTTTCCTATTTAAGAACTAGTGGTTGCCAAATAAAATTACGTGGCAGAGTGAAAACAAAAAGGGGAATAAAGCCCTTTAACAGGATATAGCTAAAGTCTTAGACTTCTCTGCTGCTAGATGCTGAAGATAACAGAAGTTCACAGGTGTTTGAAAAGTAACCATGTAAAGTCATGGACTAGAAATCCACCAAGCATTACAAAATACAAGGGCAGAGTTACTGGTTTAGAATCTGAAAACAGAATTAGGTAATACCATTACATGTTTGCTTTACTTTTGTGTGCTTCTGCAGTCTTCTGTTACTTCTTGCCTAAACTTTCTCATTCCTCACTTGGAGAAAGACAGTGCTGGGCTAAATGAATCTCTTACCTGACCTGGCACACTTATTTCTAGAAGTCCCTTGTTCAACTCGTATTTCTCTTCATTTGTTTTTCCCCTGAACCACACAAGCCATTGAACAGTTGAGTACTTAAAATTTCAGCAGGTAAGAAGAGTAGCATGCCCTTCCCTGTCACAAAACTTTCTCCACAGCCATTGCGTTTCAGCTCTAAGAACCCAAGGAATTGTAAAAGATGTGGACAGATGAAAAATTGAACTATGTCAGTGGTTGCTTTAATATTTAAATGAAACAAATCCACGCAAAAATCCCAATGTCCTTAACTTAGGCATGTTCATGAAGACTCTGTGGTACCTCTCAGCCCTACAGCTCCTAATTAGGTCATTGTCAGCATTGCCTACTCCTACCCCAGTCTCGGTTCAGTCTCTGCTGGGATCATCTTCCACTCTGCTAAGCCCTGCAGTATGGTTGGTAAGCCCTGCTCTGGGCTACAGGGCTCTGGAGTGCATTACACTCAGCAGCAGCAAGGCCCCAGGGACTCTGCTGGAAATGTTGGCTTCACTAACACTGTCAGGAGTGCAGCGGAAGGCAATCAGGGTAACCCTAAGCCCTGACAAAATTGCAGGGTAGTGATGCTACTGACAATTAAAGGAGAGAAAACAGGACTCTGAGAGGAAAAATATCACAGTGAGTCAAGTTCTTTGTCTACCTATACAACAGAATGGTTCTGCTGTTTAAAAAGTCAGAATAACTTCTGACTTTCAATGCTCCAGTAAATGTTTATATAATGTAAAGGTTTACAAAGAAATAATCATGTTAGTGTTCTTCCTGGTTATGCACCAGTATCTTATAATGAAAAAAATAGATTACAATGTCTTTGTTGTCCTACACTGTTCTATAACTGAGAATTAGGTTGTGTTTCATTTTAAGTATTTTCAAAAGATACAGATAATTACTGTTCTTACTAACAGCACTGAGGCAAATGTGAATTCTCAGGTGGGCTTTCAAGCCTCATCTCAGCATGTTTGATGTAGAAACAAATATTAAAAGTACTCGTATTTTTTGTCAACATTTTCCTGAATAAATTCTATTAAAAACATAGATTATTTTGGTCTTTCATGCAGAAAATATAATTAAAACAATTTTAATCTTAAAATGACTCATTGAAATGCCAATGATTAAACTAGAGATATCAACTACCAATCCTTTTCTCATTTACTTGCAGTTGGTCATACCAATCTTCAGGCAATATATGTGAAGTAAGTAATCTCTAATATTTCTATTACTGTGTATGACACAATTTGGCAGACTTTCAGCTCAATTGTAAAAACTAATGATGGGCCATACACATTCAGAATTATATGTGATCCCCAGCAACTGTAGGGCAGCAATATAAAAAAAAATTGGTTATTTTCTTCAATAAGTGAAGGAAAACTGCATGCATCATGGAAATGAGAATTTAGTGCAGTATTTGACTGAAAAAGGACAGGTCCAGTAGTTCCTTTCAGCTACTTCACAAATATATTCTACCATACGAAACAATATCTAAAGTGGACATTTTTGAGCTGAAGAAAGGGCAAATGAAACAGAGAAGAGAGAACCAGAGTCTACAGCAAAATATTGTCTCTAAGGGAAGATTTTTTTTTATCCGCATAAACACTTGAATAATTATTCATCAGTTCTTCAAACTGGAAATTTGCAAAAATTTGCATGGCTTTCAGTAGTATAAAGAGCTAAAGCTATTCAGGGTCTCAATTACATCCTTGGAGAAGCTATAAAAAATGAAAACATGCAGATTGTTCCAATCTATGAGAAGAGCTTCATTTATTACTTATTTGTCAAATGGAATAAACTACCATAATGACCATTGGAAAGTTTTAGATAAATAAAATATGCTCAGAATTGGGGAAAAAAATTTGTACTATCAGGTAGCTGCAGCTTTGCTGGGTGAGCTAATTATTCATGTAGAGACATTTTCTAAGTCTGTCACTTCAGACAGTAATGGCTTCTAATTCTAGAAAGCCATTTGCCTAGAGCAGTAGTTGCTATTGCTCTAACTTAGCAACAAAGCCAGTGCAACCTCCACTTCTTCAGCTGAACAAAGGCACTTGGCTCTCACCAAGCATCTCTCTGTCACTTACACATATTTATATGCCTCACATGTAGAGCACTTAACCGTGGAATGGCTGGCTCAGAACGCTGTTAGGTTAATAACAATTTACCTTCCCTGTCCTGGTAGCAACATTTTCATCAGAAACAGGCCAGAACTAACACCTGCCATACAAACGTGCCTGGTTAACAGCTATGTTCAGTCCATGCCGAGTTTTGCAGCTCCAGCATATTCACTCTTATTCCCTTCACGCCTTAATGCTTCAGCAGCATATACTATTCAAGGTAGTCTTTGCAATCTACTTTTCACAAAAGTACCTTTCTTTAAGCTCAGACCTAACTTCCACTATACCCAGAGTGGATTTCAATCTAGGCTTCATAATAAACATGTCTGCACACATTTTGTACATGGAGGTGAATGCAAGCCGCAGTTGGATAAAGGATAAGCAAAAAGGATAAAGATGGCGTTCTGTGGGAACTGTTTCTACAGACCCTGTCACCAAAGTTGATCCTCTTTGTTCCTGTCCCATACCAAAAGAGAGAGCCTTTTGAAGACTGGGGTGACATTTGCTTTCTTCCAGTCCTCAGGCACCACTCCTGATCACCATTACCTTTCAAAGATGATCATGAGTGAGTTTGCTGTGGTATCCACCAGCTCTCTCAGTACTCATGGATGTATCCTGTCAGAGTTTATGGACTTGTGGATGTCCAGTTTGCCTAGGTGTTTTCTAAACCAAACCTCCGTAACCACAGGAAAGTTCTTCAGCATTGCTTTACCCTGGTCTCCAGAGTCAGAGATTCCTGAGGGCTAGCCAGTGAAGACAGATGCAAAGATTGAGTTGTTAGTCTGCTTTCTTTGCACCCTCTGTAACCAGGGTCCCCTCTGCATTTAGTAACAGAACCACATTACACTCTTAGTTGTTAACGATGTATTTGAAAAAAAGCCCTTCTTGTTGTCCTTGACATCCTTGGCTGGATTTATTCCAGACAGACTTGGCGTTCCTTGTCTCATTTCTACTTAACCTGACAAGCTGTCTGCATTCATTCCAAGGGGCCCAACCCTGCTTCCATCTCCTGTGTATCTCCTGCTTACACTTGAGTAATGACAGGAGTTCCCTGTTCATCCACACAGGTTTCTTGCCTCCTTTGCCCAAATTCTTGCCTATAAGGATGCATTCTTCTTGAGCCTGGAGGAAGTGATCTCTAGAAATCAACATTCCCTGCAGGGCCCATTCCTATGGGATTCTTCCAAGATCCCTGAAGAGGCTAAAGTCAGCTCTCCTGAAGTCCATGGTGGCAATCTTACTTGCTGCCCTGCTACATCCTCACCCAATACTGAGCTCCACAATCTCATGCTCACAACAGCTAAGGCTGCTCCCAACCTTAACATCTCCACCAAGGCCTTCCCTGTTGGTCAGTATTAGCACACCATTCCTTGTGGGATCCTCCACTACCAGGGACAAGAAGATGTCATCAGTGCTTTCCAGAAACCTTCTGGACTCCTAGTGCTTCTCTGGGCTGTGTAGCTTCTCCAGCAGAAGTCAGGGTAGAAAAATGCCCCACAAGCACCAGTGCCTGTGACTTTGAGGCTGCCTCCATCTGTCCATAGAAGACCTCATCCACTTCCCCTCCTTGCTCCAGTGGCCTGTAGCAAACACTCACTGTAGTGTCACCCTTTCTGGTCTCCTCTTTTATCCAAACCCACAAATTCTTTTTACGTTAAAAAACACCGGCACTGTGTAGGTTTTTCTACATACACAAACCAAAAGAACATTCAAAAAGCATTTCTTCTCATGATCTTCCCTTAGAGAAGGCAAATCAGCTAAGCATATTGCCTTTGCATAGTACATTTACAGCATACATTTCCTTATTAAACTCACACAGTGCTTTGCCACATACATAAAAATGGGTTTGTGCCACAGTACTCTGAGATGCTCTGTGGGCTTTACTGAGATTCTTATTATTTTCTTATTCTGAAACTACTGTCCTGTGTTTGAGAAATGTCTGTGAGAGACATACTTCTTCTTGATAAAAACATTCAGTATTAAGCAACTGCTGTTCCAGAAGAGAGATGTTCTGACCACAGGAAAAGTTTCTTGCTTGATTGAAACCAGTTTATTCAGTACAACCTCTTCTGGTATTCTGTATAAAGGGAACAACTTGCTGATTTCAGCCAGTGATTTTTTTTTTTAATTTTATTTCCCTTTGCTGCTATCAATATTAAGATTAAAAATAATTTCACTTTGTCTAATGATTCTAATTTAAAGAAACGGTTCTTCCTCTAATTCCCTATAATTTAATGCTGCAAATTAATAATTGGAAACTATTTAGGAATATCAAGGGGAAAATGGAGAGCACGACTGTATGAGTTATAGTGAGGGAATTATAGCCAAAATCATGTTTAAAGCTATAATGAGGCCTATTCTTGAGGAGTAACCTGATGAACACGAACTAAGAGAAAAGCTACTACAACCTATTGCTTTTAATGTTAAGTGCTTGTTATTTATCCAGACAGCATTAGTGTTCAAACATTGTGAATTTGTGGGCTAGGCAGGCAGAGTGTGCAGCCTCTAAGGAAATGAGAGGTAATCAGTGATGGTACTCTTACTTGGTCACAAGCATTTACCACAGCTGAATTTCATGCTGTCCACCTGATTTCGATATCCAGTTCATACATACCGGAAGCAAGGCCTCAGAAAAAAGCAAATACCGACTCCAGTGAGTGCGAGTTCAAGTAAGAACAAAGGAATGACCTGTGTGCCATGTGTGTAATACTCCAAAATGTCTATCAGTAATGTTCTTAGGTAACTCTGTAACTGGAGTTTAGGAATAACAATATTTAATGAAGTAGCAATTTTAAATGTGTTAAAAGAGTACTAGGAAAGATCTTAGAAAATATTCCTCTGGTATCCATCTAGGTATTCATTGTACATACACCACAAGAGATAGTACGAGATTAAACAGTCAAAACACAAAGTAACATGATGGTATAAACTCATACTAGCTGCATATCAGACACTTACCTTTAAAAATACTGTATTTCTAAATCCAAGGTTACAGGTTCAGCAAATAACTGCAAATGTAAAGTCCTAAAGTAAAAAAGAGAATACTGTTTTTTGTCTAAGTTCTCATTAACATCCTGTAGTGACAGCACATTTTGTTGAGATCAACAGGAGTTACTGTTATCCAGTACATCCTGGGACATGACGCAGATAGCTGCTATTAAAAAGTCATAGATACAAAGTCTAAAATTGGAAGAAAAGGCTATACCAATCTGTATAAATCAAAGCTACAAATTCCAAATACTGTACTAATTGAATTGTATAAATTTAATAAGGTAAGAAAAAAAGACCACAAAGAAAATAGCAGTCAGCATGATTACAAATGAAATTATTTAATTTTATTTGGAACAATGTGAAAAATTGTACAGATTCTTTACTAGATGGAATTTGTAGGCTTGTTAGTTCAGGAGAAATATAAACATTTTGCTCTTCAGGTCTGTTAGGAATAATAATCCATTTCCCTGCCAAAACTAATAAAAAATTTGAATAGTGGTTTTTTTCAATCAGGTCTGGCCAAAACAAACTAAATCTTGTATGTTTACAAGCCTGTGTAATTACTGATGAAGCCTTCTCAAAAATCTCAGATCCCTGGGGAAGCTCCAAAGGACTGGAAAAAAACATAGACTGTTCAGACTGGGGTTAAAAGAAAATTGGGTAATTTAGGAACTTTAGGCCTGCCAACCTGACAATCAATGCTTAGCCATCCATTCATGTGGTTGAAAACTACCTATCCAATGTAATAACTAGTGAAAATGATACTGAACATTTGTGTCACAGTGATGTCCATCAACACTGATGTATAGAAAATAGATCCACTTTTACTAGGATTTGTTCCTTAGTTGTTCGAAGGCAAACTGTGGCATAATGTTTAATAAGAAAACATCTTATGCACTCCCATGCATTTTGTCTGATAACCGGGACAGAATTCTGGAGGCAGAATACAGGTGCTCCCAGTCATTGTTTACTGAACATGAACTCCAGTGACACTTAAACCCCTGGACCTCCTAATTCAAACTGTGAAGAAATGAATGGAAAAGCCCAGAGTACAGGACAATGTTACCTTTCTTGGATGAATTTCCTTATTAGAATGAGAAGTATCTGAAATCAGAAGTTGAAAAGACATTGATAAATTGAAGAGGATTTAGAGAAGAGACAGGAGATGACTAAAGGAGTGAAAAACATGCCTGACAGACTACAGAAGCCCATTCTGTTTAGATATCAGGCTCCTTCCCCTGACACTAATAATTCCATTATGCTGTGAGCCCATTCTGGGAGCTGATCCAGCTGAAAGTAGGCCTGCCTTTTCCTGTTTGCTTGTTTTAAGGTTTCCATCTACACCAGGCCCCTGAACTGGTCCACTCCATGGCCACGTCAGCAGTGCCAACACAAAACTGGCTACAGGAACAAGTGGCAGGGAATGGAAGGAAATGACAGGACAGTTCATCCCCAGGCCTTGACCATGGATCTTCGTCTGTACATACCCTTCTGCAGAACACTCGCTACAGCCTCATGGTGCTGATGAAGAAGGCATTGCAGACCCTTCTGGTTGAAGGCCAAAGCTGGTGGCATCCACAGCCTAGCAATTAACCTGTGGTATCTTCTTTTGCACAAGCAGTATCATCCACAAAGTTAGATGACAGTCCAAGAAATTTCACCATCTGATTTAAAGACTCTGTTAGGGGAAGCGCTACAGTTTTTGCTATGTTGAACAGACCATCGATCTGCACATTTCTTTCTGTCCTCAAACCCTAGGAGGTGATGTGTTGGAAAACATCCAATCTGATAACTGTCAAGCTGAAACTTCTTTTCTAGAAAAAGAAGCACTTGTGCATTTGTATACATACACCCTTAATCTAGCATTTTCTAAAGAAATTGGACTGTTTGGTCCAGTTACCTGCAGGTGAGTGCTCTTCAGGCCTCCAGCATGATAGAAATGAGTCCAAGAGGATAAACATGCTAGTGCTCCAGCAAAACTGATAAAGTTATCATTCTCACCTTAAACAGAAAAGGTGCCTTTGCCCAGTGTGTTATAGTTTATGCAGCACTTTTCATAGTTTATTTAGACCAGAAAATTTTAAAGAACTGTAAAACTCTTTTTAAGAGAGTTGTCCCTATTGTCCCTTTAGCACCATGGCAGATAAACTATTAAACAGACTACTGTAAACTGCTGCATCTTTCCCATATTCCAACAACACCTTGAGACAGCAGATAAAGCACTGACTGTGAAAGCAAACCCTGGAAATAAGTGGGTCAGAAGTCTAGTGGAGAAGAAGTGCCAGCTCGTGGCTGTTGGGCTGCACGGAGCGCACCAGAATACAAATGCTGCCCCTTCATTCAGACAAGGCACCGGCAGCAGGACCCTGCTGGCCCAGGGACTACTGCACTACCTTGGCCACGGCCAGGAGGAATGCCAGGCACAGGGGGCAGCTGTGGTCAGGGCCAGTGAGCAATCCTGGGGGCTGGGACTCAGCTGGCCACCCAGCTTGGTTCTGACTGCACAACGGACCACGGCAGGAAGGGATTGCTACGGAACAATTGGGAATCACTGCCAGTCCGCCTGGTGCTTGCTGCTTTCAGAAATATTCATGCCTTGAGCTGCCAGCCATGGGAAGATGTGGAAGTGAATTTTACAAAGTGGGGGAAGTTAGGAGTGTTTGTTCAAGACTACAAATTTTGGGGGAAAGTGTATCATATGTATCTTTTACAAAAAAAAAAAAAAAATTCTTGGTACAGTCTCTGCCCTTTTAAGGAAAAAACTTTAACTTCAGGCTTCCAATAATCATAGGCTTTGCTGTAACATGAGGACAGAGATTGTCACTAAGCTATTTGGAAAATATATGTCAAAACCAAACTACATCCAGATCTATAGAAATCTACATAGTCATGAAAATATGCTTTTCTAAAGGACCATTTATTAAGGGTGGTTGTGACCTTAAATCAGCCAAGACCAGAAAAACAGAAAAAATTGAGATGGCAACATTGCAGTTTATTTTAGTTATCTCTGAAATCAGAAAGATGGGTTGTTCTCAACACACCAGCACTGCATTCCCTCCTCAAGAATATGGGAGAGGACTGGAGGACGTCCTTTATTCTTTTTTAATAACAGCCTGTTCCTTAATAAATTAACCAAGGCTCTGTCTTTACCTTGAAATTACAAAATAAAAACATGGACCACATGGTCTTCATCAATGGATCTATTTTTGTCATCACAATCTAGATATTCTGGTCTCAACTTCTTTGGCTGAATTTCAATGAATCTACATTTATGTAAATTCTAGATTGAAAAAATTGTTAAGTTGCAAAAGGCAAGCCAGAGGCTACATGGAGCTAAGCATTCTAATCCTAGTGATTCCATGATTCTATGATTCCTACATGCTCCCAGGTGAACTTCCCTATCTTCTGTATTATGTTGAAATAAAAAGAATGATAAAATGTTAACCTGAAGCAAGGTGTACTGCTAACATTGTCATTTCCCAGCTGATAAACACTGAGCTTTTAGGAAGGAGAAAAACAAAAATAGTTTCTTTCATCCAGATGATATGAAAAAAAACCTAGAACACACAAATGTCATCAAGGACTTTAGCTTTCCAGAGCAGGTTGGGTTTGCAAGGTGGGCGTCACATGTGATTGTATTACTTGGATTATACAGAAAAATATCTTTGATTTCTTGTGATACCAAGAATTTTTCCCAAACTGCTTGAAGCTGCTCCCATTTTGTGCAAGAATATTTCCTAGCTGTTATTTCCTCACAAGGAAATAGACCTGCTTCAAATCCCCGACTCACAGCTGCCAACAACTTTGACAGAAGTATCAAATCCTCCATAGTGTGTGCTAAAAAACTTGCAGAGCAAGAAACGTGTAACAGAGTTTAATTTTATTCCAGTTGAGGCACAGTGGAGAGTAGAAGGGGCAAGAAATGTGATAATTTGACCACCTATGGTTTTGACTGTCACAGCAGTTGTGCTACGTATTTCCAACAGACTATTTGCAATGGTGGCATTGCTACTTCAACAGTCGTACATATGAGCTTTGTTTAGCAGCAGGGGAAAACCACATGCCGCTCATTTTAATGAAAAACAAAATTAGCATTCAGTTTCATAAAACTAAGTACTTTCTAAATAAATAACACATTATCACTAATATGTCATTGAAAACTATACTGTAGATTTCCTACAATAAAAAAAAAAAAAAAAAAAAAAAAAAAAAAAAAAACACCACCACCACAACCCTACCATGAGGAAAATCAAGTCTTTGGAAAATATCTTCCCCCATACTTTGATTCACCATTGGAAATGCTGCAGAAATTAGAAGTCTGTAAGGATTTTTAAGATGTTGTAGCATATCCATTAGTTTGACTGACTGGCAAAGTAGGAGTGCAAAAGTAAGAGTGACCACCTGCCTTCCCATTCTATAGGGATTTAATACACTCAGACAGTGCCAGGTATAAATCACAGTATTCTGTTAGCCTTGTTTCCTACTGAAATAAGGCCCATGGTACTTGCATTGTCTGTCCCTTTGGGTGGACATCTGCCCCCCTTACCTTCTGAGTTGATGGGTAAACACAATCAAAAGAACAGAAAAACCTCACAGCTGTTATGTTTCTACAAATTCTATGAATACTGATGGCTGGGTAAATGAAAGGAAGAAAATCTGCTGTTCATGGAGGGACAAAGGCAAAATTCAGCCATAACCTTCAGCCTAGCAGAAGATGGCTCTGTCAAGGAATGTGCCTCCTGTTTCAAGTAGAAATAGAATAAAATTGGCAGGGATGAGCAGAAGGGGTAGTACAAAGAAGATGAGACCTAAGCCTTCAGAAAAGTAGACTCAAAGTGTTGTTGCTCATAGAATAACTTCTTTTCTTATATAATTGTATGATAACAAAGCACTCAAATACTAACAAGCTGTCAAATTAAACAGCTGATTAAACTTTCTTCAGCTGGTTTCTCTGTAGTATAACCATGAAGGAACTATCAAATGTACATGCACTTCATACGTGGACTATACTAACAAGTCACAACTAATTTTCTATGAAGCTGACCATACGTTTAGAAGGGTTTGCTAGATATCATAGGGTAGGTAATAAATTTTTCTAGATGCAACTCACTCAGATCATGTATTACCTCAGATATTAATATTTCTGTCATTAAATGAGCACTTTACCCCACGTTATTATTCTCTGGCTTCATAAAAACCATCAACATTTGACTTCAACAGTAACTCAGTGCTATTCAAATTAAGCTGTTCAATCACTGTTTCTTTCTGAGGACTGACTGACCAGGACTACAAAAATTCACTGTGATGCTTAAAAGAAAATTATGCAGTCTGAGTATTACACATTTCTGTTTCTCTTGACATGGGTGTTACTAGAGGTCTCTGTATACACAGGTTTTTTGTGTTTCTGCTTTACACATTATGTAGACAGTACATACTTTACACAGTATGGAGCCTTTGCTGAAGTTATGAATATGATACTGTGGGAGAGCAAAGCTAACAACATCTGCACAGAGAATAAAAAGGACAGCATAAACCACACAATTTAGTTAATATTTAAAGAACAGAAATTTAATTTGGCATGTAACTTTTTCCTAGGAGGATCTTTATTTTCAATGCTATACATGTGAAAATAAGAATGAATAAGTGGCTCATTATCTACATGTATAAAAATATAAACATCCTATCAAACATATGCAAAATCACCCTTCATGATATGCATCACTGAAAAGACCTATGCCTTAACGTCTAATTAAAAGAAAGACTGTCCTTGTGGGTTCTTAATAGCACTTGTAAATGCTACTGCATTCATCCATAAGTACATGAACTGTGAACAGCAACAGCTACAAAATGTACACAGCACTCCAGTATTATGCCTTTATATTTTTGTATGTTTACATGCCAACAAGTCAGCAGAGTCATTGTGTTTATCCATTCTTTGAGCTCTCAATAGAACAGACCAGCAAAACTCATTGACTTTGCCTTGAGCATTTTTCCTTTTAAAAAGTTTACTGCCATTCCTAAGTAATGGTCCAGAAAAATATCATCTTCTGTGGCAAAGCATCAAATGACTATTATATTTATGGCACCATCATTTTAAGCCTGCTGACAATACTGATAATGAGTTTATCAGTAAATTAAAGGCCCATTTCTCAACACTAATAACACTTACAAGGTTTTAGCACAAAGACTAAAAAAAAACCCAACCTTGTTTATATTACATCTATTTTTACGTAAAAAATGAGAATTACTGGGTTGTCTGCCAGGAAAGGGATAGGCAACCATTAATCAAAAGACAGGCAATCCTTGTTTTAGAGATGCATTCAACCACCTGGAAGATTCACATTCAAGCAAATGTCATCAATTTCAGTTCTACAAGCTGATGATACTTATATTCAGTTTTTCCATAGAAACAGGTATAAGATACCAGTAAAACATTACCATGTTATGTTTTAACATAACATAATGTGAAAATGCTCAGCTAGATACATTATGAAATCCTGTAGCACTAAAATGATTAAAAAACTAAATGATTCGTGTAAAATGTTTCTATATTGTATAAATATGTACACTAAATCACAAGGTCAATTTAAAACTGCCCCTATTCATAGCTCTTATGATGGATTTAGTAAGCTACCAGATTCTTAAAAAAAGAAAGCTAGTGAGAGCAAATCTGAACACTTTACTGAAAACTGATTTTATACAAAATCTTAAAAAACGTACTTCAGAGTTACTTAACAGAAACTAGAAAAAGACAGTCATTACTCTTGAGAAGGGCACTGTAAGGACCTAGTAGCTGTGATCAACGTCTTTTCACTTGTGGCAAAAGTTAAGCACAAAGAAGTCGTCTGAGAGTAAGGCATAGGACAAACAGACTTCATTCCATCCTCAGGTGTATTGGCCTCTCACTGTATCTTATTGCTCATCTAATTTGGCAGGGTTACATTTCTATCCTTTTAAAAACACTCCATAATACAACAATCTACAAACGGACAGTATCCAGCGCTTTCATATGCACATCTTCAACTTCATCACATTGATAAACAACCTTGCTAATATTAAAAAAGAAGCCATGGTGATGCAAATTATTTTCAGTTTCATGTAGCTGTGCATGCACTTAATGAAAGACCAAGTGAACAGACTGAGCACTGACAGAAATGTAGCTATAGCTGTTTCCAAAGGAATTAGGTTTTCAAAAAAAAATAAACCCTACTGTGAAATTCTTTGGTTAGAATACAGTTGCTAGCAGTATTTCTAAATTTGGAGTTAATACTAGAACTAGCTAGAGCTAGAATTATTGTTCAAGAGTTTTAAAAACGTAACTTCAAGCCTTTAACATGTACTGCTAAATTCTTCAACACTTCAGATATATTTAGGCTATTTTTCTGTGATGGTCTGAGCAGGCTATACACACTCCTAAATCAAGTTTAGGTCTTTAAAGAGAAGTGCTTTTATACTCCAGACTTCAAGCATTTATTAGAAAGAGATGCTCAGTCTTCCCTACTGTAAAACCTGCAGCTCAGATCATCTGTTCCAAAGCAGACTCTGACTGCCTCCTCTGGGACCGTTATTCAGCAGTAACAAAATACAGCTCAGAAGAGGTAATTTCCCCTGAAGAAAGTTGGCATCATTCTTGTTTTTCTAAGGACAAGGCTCAATCCTTTCTAAGAAGCACTAATTTTGTCTAGGAAGAGGTACACAACTCTTAGCAGTGTCAGTGCCCAGATAACACTGCTATGAAAACTAAGGAAATGGTTCTTCAAAAAGTGATTTCTGTGATCTCTTGGCATCAGAGTTTTACAGCACTAACATGACAAAAAGTAACAAGGGTGCTCTTGATGACACTGATGATAATGTACATCTTCACTAATTCAAGGTACACGATTTCAGCTTCACAGGACCCAGGCCCTACCTTTACTCAGGCAAGCCTGGCATCACCTCACTGCCATCGTTCTGAGGGTGTTTAAGGAAATCTGCATTGAGATTTCTGTCCATATTATAGACAGTAACTTCAAGAGAATCATAAGGACTTCAGACCACCCATGGAAGTTACAGCTCACAAAGACTTTAATTTTTCTCAATGTTGTTGTTTTACCTCTCAAGGGAAAAAACACATGTCTCTGAGGACACTTCATAGCTCAAATGGTTGGTTATCCAGCAAAACTGGCCTTTCACATCAGCCTTATATGCTCGCTGTGCAGGCCCTGGTCCAGTCTAACAGCTCAGACAGAGGAGTTCAGAGACATGGGGAGCAAAGAGGGAGATGGGAGCAACCAGCTGTGAAGGGCCACACACATGCCTCCTGCAAAATTACTCATCTCAACATATAAAGGATGAGCTAGTGCAAACCCCTCGCAGTCAGGCTTCCCTTCTATGTGACAGTCCTTCACAGACAGGCATCACTTTGGGTGATGGGGAGGGAGGAGCTAAAAATGGACTATTTGGGGTCTGCCCACCAAGGCAAACTCCCTCATAGGGTACTGGGATGGGAAAAGACAGCCATTTGTCATGCCATCTTCAACAGAAGTTGCTCAAAGCAACTTTAAAGTTTCTCAGCCCCTAACTGGATCATTTTTAAAATGCCCAATCCTGACAGAGCTATACCTCGGCTCTGTGTGGGTAGAAGGACAAAGACTGGGTACACATGCATGCTTTTGTGGGACCGGCATCTGCCTACTCCCAATATTTCTCTCCTTCCTTGCTACCAACACAGCTACTGGGAAACGTAAGAGGGAGGGCGAAGGTGGGAGCCAGGATACGATGGCTGATCAGGACGTGGTGGCCAAGCAGGGACACGACAGCCGAGGCACAACACAGTGACCTCCCGCCCCCGGGGCCGTCAGGAGGTGCTGCAAGAGGGGTGGGGGCTGCGCCGGGGCTGGCCCGCCTTGTGCGTGGAGGCAGACACCGGGGTGAGAAAAGCACGGGGAGACAGCCCCGCTTCACATCCTCCTTCCTTCGGGATGCGAGGGGACCGCAGGTGCGAGGGTGTGCAGAGCCGGCTGTCTCGTCCCCACGCCACGGGCTGCGCGGACGCTCAGTCCCGGCAGAAAACATACTCGGTGTAGCTGGTCCAGATCTTGTCATCGGCGGGACCGCCCTGCTCGGGGGCGAAGGCGCAGGTGCCAGTGGAGGAGCAGGCGGCCATGCGGAAGCCGGCCTCGGAGAGTCGGTCGAAGGCTTGCTCGAGGAAGTTGAACTTGAGGTAGTAGCGGGCAGTGTAGCGCTCGGGAGGGCGGTCGGGGTCGCGGCTCTCGTTCAAGGTCTCCCCGAAGACCTCTTTGGCCAGGGCCGTCTTTCCGCACACAGTGATGCGGGCCACCCGCCGGAATTTGGCATCGGCCTGCGCCTCCCGCCCGATGGTGTAGGAGCCCCGGTAGCCGATGGTGATGTAGCCCGAGCGCCGCCCGCCCGCCCCATCCAGCGACTGCGAGGGCGTGAGCAGCGGCCCGCCCGAGGGGCTGCGGCTGGCGGTGGGCGACGGGGCGGAGGCCACGGCCCCGCCGCCCCCTTCCAGCGGCTCGGCCTCCAGGTAGCCGAGCAGCGGCGGCGGCGGCTCCTCGGCGCAGACGGAGCCGTCGCGGTGCAGGACGGCGGGGCGGGCGGCGACCGCCCGAGTCTGCGCCAGGCGCCGAGCCAGGTCGGGCAGCTGGAAGTACTCAGCCTCCCGCTGGAGGCGGCTGCGCTCGGGGAAGTGCTCGGGCAGCACCAGCTGCAGGTCCCGCAGGTAGTCCAGGATGTAGCGGAAGAGGAAGCCGTCGCGGTCGAGGAAGAAGCGGCCCTTGCTGTCCCGGGGCAGCTCGCTGGGCTGCTGCTGCGAGAACATGCGCCAGAGCAGCGAGTCGCGCACCGAGACCACGGTGCAGCGCCGCGTCACGTACACCTGCCCTCCCACGTTCAGCTCCACGATCTCCGGGAAGGACGACCAGCCGCCCGTCGCCGCCGCGGCCGCCCCGCTGCCCGGCGCCGCGCTCCCCGCCGCGGGCGACACGCCGCCGCCGTTGGGCAGCCCGCGGGCGCTGTCCGCCAGCGCCATACCGGAGCGAGCCCGCCGGAGCCCACGCCTTTCCTCCTCCTCTTCCTCCGGCCGCCCGGGCTACGGCAGGGCCGCCGCCCTCGGGGGAGCGCGCAGCCCTCCGCTGCTGGCCGCCGGAGCCTCCCGCCCCGTCTGGCGCCGCCGCCGCGCTCCCCGCGGCCGCTCCTCTGCCCGCTGCCGGACGAGCTCCTCCGTCGGGCTGCGAACACAGAGCCCCGGCGGCGCCGGCACAGCCGTGTTTATGTAGCGCGGCCGCACCTCGCGGGAGGCGTGGGAGGCTGGCGGGAGGCAGAGCCGAGCGCACGGGGAGGAGAAGGGGACGGCCCTGCACTGACGCAGGGTCCCCCGTCGTCGTCCGTCCCCTGTTTCCCCTCCCCGCCCCGGTCCTCCTTCCCCTGTTGCGGTGGGGACCCGCTCCCGCCCGGTGCCGCCCGCCGGGCTCCCGTCGCCGTCCGCGGGCACCGCGGTGTGCGTCCAGCGCGGATAAAACCTCGGGGGTCCCGCCTCCCTCCCTGCCTCCCCCAGCCCCCTGAGCGAGGCTTCGGCTCCGGCTCGCTCCTCGGCTGCCCCGAGACGCCTGGTTTCTCGCCGGCAAGAAAAGCCCTGTTTGCCCTGAGGTGCTGGAGCGGGCAAGCGGCGGGACGCCGCTGCTCTGCCGAAGGCGCTGCGGTGTACCCCTACTGTTCTTCCTAAGGCTTGTCCCAGCCCTCTCCAAATGAGAACCCCGGCGCGATAACCGCGTCCCTTCCGTCCTATCGCCTTCGCAGGAGAAAACGCGAGCCTGGGGTGCTTTCCGCTCTCGCCTCACCCGGCTCCCCGGCCTGTTTCGGGCTTGCAACAGACCCCCATCACTATGCAGGTTTTTCAAGTCCTGAAGAACTCCGTAAAACCCCCCGCTCTCATCCTCATTCCCGGAGGGAGAGGCGAGGGATCGCACCGGGAGCGCCGCCCAAGGGATGCCCCGCCGGCCGGGGGAAGACCCTGGTGGCGAGGGACACGTCGGCGCGGATGCGGTCCCCTCCAGCTGCCTGACAAGCGGCACTTCACCGTGAGAGCCAAGCTCCTCGTCTCTGCGTGCATATTTGTGTATTAGGTGCCCGTACAGCTCAGATTTAATTAGGATTAATTAGGTACATCGGGATCTGCGTGAAACATAAGCACCTATTTAACGTGCGTTGGTAGAAAGCTTAGAAGTTGTTTCAAGCTTTTGCTTGAATTTATTCTACGCTTCTGTGTCTCTTTGCAAGTAACGGTGAAGAGCTGCTGCCTTGATGCATTTAGTTGCTCTCCCGTGGGAGTTCGGTGTGCTTTCTTCTTCGAGAGAACAGCTCAGAGGACAGGGAGGTCTGAGGAGTGTGAAGACAATGGTCAGTGCTCTCCTTTCGCAGAGGTGAGAGAAGCCCTCTCTGGAAGTGCCCTACTGCAAGTGCCCCACTGCAGTGGTCTGTGAATTAGAAATAAAAAGATGCAGAGGCAGGGTGTAGAAGTCCTTCAAAAATTGAGAAGTGGGAAAGGAAGGAAAGGCAAGTTAGTTCTCAAGAAGCAAGATAAGTTTGCCCAAGAGAATAAGAGGAAGAAGAGGGGGGAGTTGAGAAACAGAAGTTTTGAAAAGGGAATGGATAGTAAAGTAGAATAATGTGTCTAGGGAGAACTGACAGGGAGATACTGTGGTCTGGGGAGAGTGGACACTCAAAATTTACATGAGTCTAATCTGAACAAGACTAAGAATACGGTAACAAAGATGCAGACCATTACTTCTTCCATGTTGGAAAAACAGTTACCAAGACTTTGGCCACCAAGTATTTTCATTTGTGGGAGTGAAATGACAAAGTAGGTTAATCTCATGATTTGCTGACATTTTGTCACAAGAGCTTGTTTCTTGGTTTCTTTTGGTTTCTTTTTTCCTGGTGGTTTTTTTGGGGTTTTTGTTTGTTTGTTTGTTTTGTTTTTTGTTTTGTTTTGGGGGGCGGGGGTTGTTGATTTATTTTGGTTTTAGTTATTTGTTTTGGTGGGATTTTTTGGTTTGGTTTTTTTTTGGTTTTTTTTGAGAGAGAGAAGTAGAAGAGAGGTTAAAACAGTTCTGAAAGATGAGGGGGAAATGAAATCATCTTGAATTAAGTTGTTTTGCTACCCATTTAAACAGCTGAGTTTGTTGCCAGAGGGGAAAAAAAGGGGGAGAAATAACGTGACATGTACTGCCACACACAGAATCTTTGTTTTCTTTCTGTATACTATTTCAGGGTCAATTCACCAAAGTAAAAGCACATGAAATTTTCACGTGGTGGTTTGCTGGTGACAGTTTTATGGAGTTGCTTTTACCTCTTGGTCTCTTAATGTGGCATCTCCCCCTACATCACCCTGTTCCCGGCCATACTTAGCAAGAAACCACCTCAAGAGCCTCCCACAGATTCGTATTTTAAACTCCACTTCCCTAGTGTGGGCTCTCTATTGAGAGCACTGTGATTAAACTGTGCACCCAGAGGATGAGATCATATAATGCTTGAGCAGGCGCTTATTCATAGCAGAATTTGCAGTGGAAGATTTTGTACCTACCAGCAGGTGAGCCTTAACAAATGCTCCCATATTAAAAAAATAGGATCTGGCATTAGGTGAGTATTAATGCAGGTTAAGAAAAAAAAAAACCCAAAACACTAACATATTCATTAGACTTGAACTTTCTGTTTGTCTTGAGCTTTGTTAGGTTGAGACCAGACTTCATAAGACCTGAGCTTAATGGATTCTTCCAGTGCATATTTTCAGAAGCTTCAGAGATGAGTAAGTCGTGTTGCTCCTTCAGACCCTGGCTCCCCAGAGCTTTACCTCTGCCTGCCTGCTGTCTTGTGGGCAGTCAGGTGACAAGGACCCACTGTGCTCCTGTCTGTGCAGCACCTTGTGTTGTCCAAAGCCATGCACATTGAAGGGGTAGGGGGAGAACAGCTGACACAAGCACTTTATTTGGCCCACTGTCCCAGGTCTCTTTTGAAGGGCACAAACCAATCCATCCCACTGCAGTGTTCTCTATGTCAATGTGAAGCTGACTCCTTTTTAAAACGGGAGCAGGGGGCCTCCTCATAGAAAGACACTGTTCATACAGCCTGTTCAGCAGTCCTGGGCAAAGACCCAGCTTGCAGTGTTTGTCTCTGAGATAGATGTCATTTTCTGGGCTTAAAAACATGCCCAATACTGAAATAACTGTTTTGAAGCTATGTCTCTTCGGAGAAATTGTATTCTGTGGGCATCTCACTGCTGCTTTATGCCTTGCCTGGCTGCATGGCTTTGGTTATTGTAACTTCTTTAGTCAACAGATTTTTCCTCTTTTCACAATATGTTCATCTGATTTCTTCTCCATTTCCTATCTCTTTTCATTTGGCAGCATTTGTCTCAGTGAGGAGGATTGGACTTTGTCTGTGGGTATTACAATGGGTAAATATATCAACAATTTCTTACTTTTGTGTCAGTCACTGGGTTGCGTAACACAGTCATAGTGGTTTATTCTTATTTTGTGTGGGAGACAGTGAAATACTGGTACATGTAACATTAAAGGGTGCCACAGAATGCCTCCTGTAGGGCACACAGCCCCCATAAAGGGCAATAAATATGGTCTAATGGCCAGGCAAGGCTTTATGACAATAAATACGTAGTTGAAGACCTGCCTGTGCAGTACTGGGACATTTCTGGGCAATAACTCTTTCAGTTAAGACAGTCACATTTCAATGTCTGCTATTAGCTGCTGACCACAACTAGAGGGACACTGTCTTAACCTGTCAGGATACAAAAGCTTTTCTTTTACTATTTTGAGAAATTTACATTGGTTGGAGTGATTGATTTGGTTGATTGAGGGGGGGATTGTGACCTTTTTGTTTGTTTGTTTCGGGGGGTTTTGCGGGGGACGGCTTTTGTTGTTTCTGTGTTTACAAAGATGCTTCCATCAGGACGGGCCCCTGTTTTGCATTTTGGGCGGTACACCCACGGATGATCCAGGTTTATTCAGGAAGAACAGTTTTCTTCACAAATGGATGAAGGGTAACACCTAGTGGGAGTAAATCCACATTACAGTCAAGAAATACAGAGGGCTCCAAAGTATTGCCAGCATGACCCAAGACACATGAAGAGAAAAATGATAATTTTTCGGTAGATGAAAAGTATTATGTATTCAGCTTCTTCATGAGAAACTTAGTAGAGCAAGAATGTATTTTATCGCTGTTCTGAATTGAAGTGTTGGTTTATTATTTCTTCTAGCAGTCTTCACTGTGCGAAGTGGTATAATATTGCTTAGAAAATACTTAGTTTCATATGACTGCATTGTTTGAATTTTAATACTGAATTCAGTGAAATATTTAGCCTTCCGCATAAAATCATGAAAAGGAGTTAGTGATCTAAACTGAACTGGAGGTTCAAATATGCTCATTTAAGCTTCACAGTCTTGTTTAGAGGGTGCAAGAAAAAGAGTCTAGTAGTCCCACAGCAGGGCGTATCTCCTAAGAGTCAGGAGTCCTTTGCATTTTTGGGACTTATATGCTCTCTAAAATATGTTCAGTTCCATAGGGTTGACTTTGATAGTCAATGGATGACTATTAGGTTGAAACCTTTCTCATTTCTGAATCATTGTTCAGAGTGAATTTATCAGCCTCAGCATTATGCTCAAGTGATACCAAGTAATATTTCCAAAAACTTGAATTGTGCATTATTCCACCCAAGGGCAGAAGAAGCATTCAGCTACTAAAGAGAGTGCTCTCTCTCTTCCAACTCAGTTTCACAGGCTGTATATAGTTGAACACAAATGCATACATTCATAGATTTCAATATTTCATGTGAATTGTGATTAATGTTACCTGTGAAGTTACACCTGATAATAGCTGTTCATGGAGATTGTTTTGTCTCCGTGTTTGCATCCATCTGCTGTGGAAATCCAGCTGCTCTGAAAATCCACACATTCGAACATGAAAGATATTGAAGAGCCAGAATAATACAAGCTGTAAAGGACCTCAGAAAGTCATCAAGAGCTCATGAACTTTCCTCCTGCCTGAGTGCTACAGACATTGCTTTGGATAATTTTGTGAGGGCAGTGCTTTACAGAGTCTGGGAAAGAGGGAGTGAGAGAAGGAGGACAGACATTAGCTGTGTATTCTGTGTCCTTGGCCGATACATGGCTACAGTGTGTGACTGAGAAACATAATCAAGTGAGCAATTAGTGAAGGTCAGAGCTGTGTTAATTTGCTTCAAGCACCTTTGCAAAAATTGGAAGACAAAAAGTACCCTCAATGTTGTGGGGACATGCAGGTAGTTTCTGCCTCAGTGAAGAAGAGCACTTAAGGGGACACCTTCCACATGCATCCTGAGCACCACTAAAATTGGAGAACACAAGAGGCTATGCACATTATGTCAAATGGGAAAATACTCCCAGCTGGTTCTTTTCAGGTGATACCTAGGAAAAAGAAAAATGTGATACTTGATCTCCTGTTTTGGTTAATTATCAGGAAGTTACAGCTCTCTCTGATACCAAAAGAGCAGAGGACAGCTGTGTCATTTTATAACGTGCAGTGCTGTGGTATTTTACATGCACAACATGTGAGGCTTTTCTCCTATCTCCTATGCTAAATTACTCGCAACCCCTATAGAGCAGCTTTAAATCAGAGTTCTTTTTGTGAGTCTGGGCTCTCTGAAAGTAATCTTTTGAATCTCTGTGAAACATTTCAGTCATATCTTCAAATCTTCTCTCAGCAATTCTCCTATCTGTGAATAAACAGCACTCTGACCTGGCCTCTACCACAACAGCAACAGAAAGACCTCTGCAAAACATGTGAGTGGAAACTACATCCATCTTCTACATTACCATCAGTGTCAGTCTCTTGACAGCCTTAAGCTGTCTCTTAGAACTTAACTGTGTGGATTCAGAAAAAGAGCTCTCCTAATAGGGAAAATACAACTCCTTAGCTAATTAGGATAAAAAAAAGCAACCTCTACTCCATCTTCTTACCAGCCTACCTTCCTGTAGGGTTGGAGAGGCTTCAGAATAGCTTTTAAAGGGGTAAAAGCACTTTTTTTTTTTTTTTTTTTTTTTTTTTTTTTTTTTTTTTTTTTTGGATACAATCAGAAGATAAGAGCATTGGTCTGCAGAGGAGCAAGTCAAGGGCTGTCCCCAAGTCTATTCTTTTGAGAAGCTAATAACAAGAATGGTATCATTCCTGGGTAGGAATTCTATCCAAGAGAAAATGCCTTTTAATGATTTTTTTTTTTTTTTAATTTACAGGTCTTACATCCTTTTCTTACAAAAATGTGTTTTTAAAAAAGAAATTAAGGATGCATTCATAGAATTATTCTTTTCAACAGTGATCCTTCAAAGGTAGAATAGTTCATAATAATGACATTGGCGATTGTGTGCTTCAAATTTTTGTATTCACTGCAGCTGTGATTTGGAGGTAATCACTAATTACCACTGTTCACCATTCACTAATGGAGCATGTTTCAAAATCATAACTGTGGTCAGTGAACAGTAATTAATGCGTTTGCTTTTGCTTTCTTCCGCTCTGTACCAATGCAAGCTGTGCTTAACGAGTGTTAACTCTTTAAGTCAGATTAAAATAAGCAAATGAAATGCAGTCATTCATTTTCAACATTTCAGAAACTGAATGTGCTGCTTTGTTCTCTTTGCATCTTTTTCTGTTGAAAACAATTTTAAATTCCTGTTATGTTTAATAGAAGAAATGTCAGAACCCTTTGCAGGGGTGCTTACAGCATCTGCAAAGGTATGAAGAGGATGAAAGCTCACAGCAGGCACTCTACTATAGACAAGTTGGTAAATGATTTTTTACTACCTTAGGTACCTTGCTTGACTACCTGAGAAAAACATGCTTGCACTGGTTTAGTTTTTTCCTCTGCTGAGACCCAAGTTTGTATCCCTGGTGTCAGAACTGACCTTACTGGTGTCAAACCCTGCTGGCTTCACACCCCATGTAAATTACTGAATGGCATTAAAGTGTCAGGGAATGAATAGCACTGCAAGGCTTGTGCAGTGTTTCACAGCCCCCTGCTTGCTCCTGTCCCTCCGGGGTATCAGCCCTGAAGGATGCTTTGAGTAGAGATGGTTCCAGCTTTCCACTGTGCTTCACAGTTAAATGTCTCTCCACCAGATTTCATCATCTCTCAACAAAGGCTGAAATGAAATGAATGAAATCTCATCAGAGAATTGCTATTCACTTCCACAGAAGTAAAGATTAAAAACTATTTCTATACACATAAAGAGAGAGAGAGAACCTTCCAATGTTAGCATACTCAAACTTGCTTCTCCTGCTTTGGCCTCAGAACCTCCTGCATGGAGAGTGCAGCTCCACAAGCTCTTAGCTGCTGCAGACATCCTGGAAAATATCCATTCTGTCAAGACCTTGCCAAAGTACATATCACCAATGGCTATAACTAGAGTTCATGCCAGTGAGGACATCTGTGAGTGAAGGCTGTAATTACATACCCTTAGCTCCTGCAGGCATCTCAGCTGTTCAACCCATGCCAGAAAGGGATGCTGGACCTCCTATTCACTGATACCCCTCCTGACCTGCTATGTAAAATAATGTGCCATGGAGAATACATTTCAGTTACCTGGCAGGGGAAATTGCTCACTCCTAAACTGCCAAAAATTTCTGCCTAGAGGGTGAGATAGCAGACAGCCTTGTGTTAGGGCCAAAATTGAGTTTGCCAGTTTTCCTTCAGTCCTTATTCTTAGCAGTGTTTCCAGAACTTCTCCTACCTGTTATCCACTGCATAAACCAACCTGATTTTTTTCTTTGTGCTGAGCCAAGCTTGAAGAAACGTGGAATCAACTTAATCAGGCATAGCTGATGTTTCCCAGCTTGCTGATGTGCCGTGCAAATGAGATGTTATTGCCCAAAGTAATGAAAAGCATCTGTTTCTTACCTGTAAAGAAAGACTGAGGGTTGCTGCTGTTTGCTTAAAGGTGAGTTTGACAATCTTGTCTTCCTTCTTAGAAAAGTTCACTGCATGTATTTTGCTCTTGGCCTCTTGGAGAGGCCCAAATAGAATTCAATTCATGTGTCTATAGAAAATTCTGAATGTGCTTTTGTGTTCCAAGTGTTTATATAGAGGGATTACTACTCTGCTTTGTAGGGATTTCCTGTAATATCATCTATCTATGAACCATGTTTGTAAATGCAAATACATTATCACTAAAAATAAATGTATCAACAGAATAAATGTTTGAGAGACATGTAAGAGATATGTGGAATGAAGAGTGTGTTTAGATTTCATGAAGGTTTAATGAAGCAAACATCTGGATTTACAGAAAATCACAGCCATTTAATTCCAGCAGCCTACAGAGTCTTCAAGCCCTTGAGAATATAGGAATTAGATTTTTAAGAGGCTCTCTTCTTTTTGTGTACTGCAAGCTGTTAAAAAAAAAATTAATTGCTTATGAACTAAGCACAGGAATTTTCTTTCCGGTGTCAGCAACATGACAACAGCAGAACTATATGCCCCAAAGTTTTGCTAGCCTAGAAAGCATTATGCCCATGCAAAGCAAATTGTTTATTTATTTTCACCTTTTAATTTTTCATGAGTGTTGTGTATGTACAATTCTTGCCAAAATGCCTTTCTCAGAAAATGGGAAGCTTTCTTCATTATTGTTTGTATTTTTTAACTGAATGCCAGGAGTCTAGATTGTATCAGAACTGAGTCCCCTAAATAAAATCCTTTCAAATAAAACAAGCAGAAAAAAAAATCTATTCATCTCAAGGAGTTTAAATCACATATAAATAGGTTGAGATTATAGGATGGATCTTAGTGAAGGGAAAGCTTATCTGAGAAGCAGGAGATAAGCATAAAGCCTGCAGTCATAGTGACAGTAAAAGGCTTCTGAAATAAGAAAAGATCTCTTTTTAAGTCAAGATACTGTTTGTGACTGACAGTCTGAAAGAGGGAAAAAATTAAAACTGCCAAGCATAAGGATTGTTAAGAGGGAAGAGGAGAAAGGAAGAAACAAAATATATAGCTAAGGAAAAGCAAAAGAAGTATGAAATTATTATTTCAGTATTTTATGAGCCCTCAGGAACATTTTTTTTTGTGTTTTAGGGGAGTACAATAACCATGCATTTAACTCTGTGTGTAATACTGATACGTATAATACTGACAATAAATGTGGTTATTCAAACCTCTTTGATAATGGAATGACTTTAAAATACTCATCAGTAACCTACCCAAGTGATGTCTCTTCTTAATCTCTGAGCCTCTGTCCCCTGGTCAAGGCTGATGTGGGCTCTCTTTGATTTCTAGTGGACAAAGATGATGTTTGGATCACTACCAGCTGAGCACAGGAAGGCACATACTCATAGGAGAGGTTCTGATCACTCTTACCAAAAAACCTCTACCTTCATCCTTTTATGTGCTCTTGCTTTTTTCCATCATCCCCAGTGAATATATTCAACACACCTGTTTGGGTTTTTTTTTGCTTTGTAGTAGAAAGAAAACGTTTCTGAAGGCAAAGAATGTACTTACCTATATGACCCTAGGAGTTGGCATCCTTGCAGATACAAGAGGGCACATTTTCAACAGTGCCAAGTTAGCTACATGTCCTGCATCCAGAACAGGGCTCAAGAGTAAGAGGGGCTGGAGGAGCAGATGAATGGAATGGAGAGTCTCTTCTGGTAGATGTATGGAGGAAAAATATTTTTAACCATATTTAATCTGAGTAATCATGTTACCCACAGGAGCTCTTCAGAAGTGAGCTGGGTACATTCCAGCAGTATGTATTTGATATATAGCTTGGGAAACATCTAGGTCACCTCACCTATACATACTATAGTGACTGATATGCTATAAAACTGACTGTAACATCTGCCCAAGTAGTTTCTCCCTGCTTCATGCACTATTTATTCTTCTACATAAACCTTTTTCTTTTTCCCCATACATTAAGGAAAAATGGTTTTGCTGATACAGCACTTCCTCTGTGAAGAATAAAATTTTGTTTACTAATCTCAGCTAGGTATTGCCAGTAAGCATATTGGGCATTTAAACCTTCCAGACCACACCAAATTAAGCTAACAGCTGGTTTGTTCCATTCACCATACCTACATCTTATTTTGAGTGTTCTTGTAGAATTTAGGCAATTCCTCTTCTATATGGTATTCAGCTTACTCAGAGCACAAAATACAATGTTGTATAAGAAAATTTATGACATTCTAAAGATCCTTGGTTGAAGACACAAAGCTTATTAGTGGTCTTAGCCACACAACTTCCACTTACATTAATTGGAGCTGTTTTCCTGAGTCTTGGACTAGGTGATCATCCTAGGTTCCATCTGACTGAAATATTCTGTTCTATTTTCCTCAGCTGTGAGTATTTCAAAGCTTATTATTATGCAAATCACAAATCCATCCACACTTCTTCTGGCAAATTGCTGCTCAGAAAAGCATAACTAATTTAATGCATTAATCCCTACCCCTAAAGCACAAACATCCATCACCTGAGCTTGTAAGACTATAGTTAGGCTTGTGGTCTTTCAAGCTGTATCAGGGGGAGAAACAATACACTGTTAAGTGCACATGAAGCCTAAACATGTTTTGTCTGCTAATACTGTGTGAATAAGAAAATACGTACAAATTTACCCCAAATATTTTTTTCTTAACTTCTGCTTTCCACCTTTGCTAAGCTTGAACTTCACAGTAGCTATATACATATATAAGCCCTAGTTATATTTAATGATTTTTTGATTTCTTTATTATTGGTAGAAGTAGTGGTGGTAGTAGTAGTATTTTTTTGTATTGTACATTCTAACTAGTCTGGGTATATCAGGTTCAATATTTGTGTTAAGATTCATAATAGGTTTCCTTAGAAAGGACTCTGAATATGTTTACAGTGCTTTGACTTGCAAACCTCCTAGCCTGATGCATCCAAATGAGGACCCAGTTAAATACACCTCAGTTGGGAAATGCCAGGCACCTGGCTGTCCAGGAGGAAATGCTATATTAGCTCTTTTCTCACACTTGAGAGTGATGTTTGGCTGGGGAAATATTCCTTTGCTCCACTCTTGGTCAAGCTGCCAGGAGCTAGCCCTCCTGAATTTGCACTGCAGGAGAAAAGAAATACATTGGAATGCATTTGTTTCAGTTGGCTCTTTTTTGACATCCCAAAGAGTTTCCAGACATAAATAAAAATTACTAGAGGCAGCAGTAAAGCAGGGTTCAGGTTGAGGGATTTGAATGATTTATGAGCAAGGACTCTAATAGGGAAGAAGAATGGGCTTACAGAGTGGTTTCATACACCTTGGTAGTGAAGCAGCAGACAGCTTGACTTGATAAGCAAGGATGAGCCTGATTCAAAGCATTGCAAGACAAAGCATGAGCAGATGTTAATGCCACACTGTGTTCCAAGCACTGTTTTTAATATGAAAAGCAGTTTTCTTTAGAATCTAACACAAAAAAGTGGTGTTCCAAAAGCCAGGAAGCAACTCTTTCCCAGTGAAATCAATATGCAAATGTAAATACAGAACTTGAAATTTTGGCCTCTCTCAACTTGGTGGCTGCAGTTCCCTGCAGCTTTTGCCAGGATGCGTGACTGGCTGCACAGCATGCATGTCTTTCCACATGCACTTCTGTATTTCATCTAAATACTTTCTGGGGAAAGATCTGAAATTTAATTTCTGAAATAGTACAGTTACTTTATCATTTACATAGCTATTGTGGTAAGAAAAAAATCGTCACCCTTTGTCAGTTTCTGGCAACTTTTACAACTCAGTAGTTAAATCACAAATTCTGATCTAATTATATTGATGAGAATTATTTCTGATCTTCTTTATTGAATTGTCATCAAAAGCTTCAGGGTCACAGGCCTAGCTGTTAAAATCCCAGTATACTTTCATTAGCACCAACTTTATAATAACCCTTAGATATCCTTCACTACTCAGGTCTGTTGTGACTGAATTTATTTGCAGGAACTACAGCTCTTGCCAACCACAAATATCAGTGCCCCATTTCCACAAAACTTTAGAGCAATTGTAGTAGCTACTATCTTTTACCAATAATGTACCATTTTAGCACTGCAAATGTTGTGATGGTTTTTAATATGACCTTAAAGTAGTGTTACTTTAGTGCAGTTCTAATAGTGTTTATCAGAGATAAGGTGTATAAGATTCAGGCTAATAATTTCAGCTTTACAGGACACGTGATGCAGAAAAGGAGAAAATAACAATTTTAGGTCATGCATTTCAATAGGATTTCAACGTATTTTTCTTGCATATTATTCTCACCACTATCCCTCTTGTCTGTTGCCCATCATGCCTCTCTCTTTACAGACAGCATTTTTTGATATAAAGCCTTAGTCTGATGAGAGGGTTATTGCATGCAATTTCAGTAAATTCCTAACTAAACTCTACACTGAAACTGGCCAAATACAACAATGTCAAAGCATGTGGCTAAACTGCAAAACCAGGTGGCAAGGTGGCTCACTTTCTTTTTAGAACTGTGACAGGACCATAATGGTAGCTTATGTTGTTACCTGATGCTTTGCAAAGATCAAAGTTGGTATTTCGTTTTATGGTAAACAATTTTCAGCTATAGATTTTTAATGTTTTTTTTTTACATTTACTTTTACAGTAAATGTATTTTTGCAGTACGTACCAACTTTTAGCATCCAAGCTTTGAGAATCGGACTCAATGATCTTTGTGTGACCCTTCCAGCTCAGGATATTCTGCAATTCTTAAGGACAGCTTTGATGCCCTTAGTGAGCAGGAGAGCCACGTCCTTAGGAGCAGCAGGTGGCAGTGCTGCCTCTGCTCTCCGTTTTTAAGACACTGCAGCAGCACAGCTGGAAGAAGCCATTTCATGAAGAGTGTTTAATAGTTCAGGTTCCTGCAAGCAAAGGTACTTCTGCTTTTGGGCGACTTGCCTCGTCAGGGTGGTGTAAACTTCCACTTCAGACTGTAGCCTTCTTCGTCCACATGAAATTCCTCCAAGTCACGCATATAGCATTTGCTCCAGTTTATGTAGCAAGGAGTAAAGGTACATAGCAAGGAGTACAAGTGACTTTTCTATGCTTTTAACTCAAGATTTATTTGCCTAAAGAGGACTGAACTGTATATATTTACTGATTTTATTGGCAGCATCCTCTGGCAGGCACAGTTGCCACTCATCCCTAGAGGTTCTCAGCCGTAGATTCAGTAGCAGTGTCAGTGACAGGAGCAAACACTACTGCAATCAGGCTTCACCATATAACTAAAACCTGGTCAGGAAGGCAGAGATCTTCTCTGTGCCTGCAAACTCTGCTTGCAGGCCATGGCTCTAAGGTCACACGAGACTGGCTGGCTTGTGCCAGTCTGCTGCTGGCTCAGGAACATTGTCTGGCAGACAGAGAACTGAAGTGGTCCATGACCCAAAACACAGAATTAAAGCTAAGGCAATGTAGATAAACCAGTGCTCACCACTGCATGCTGTGGTGTTTATCAGCACAGAGGTACCAAACAGGACATCTGCTGCCTGCAGGGAGTGGGGGCAGCACTGGAGGAGGAGCAGGGACAGAGTGACAGCCGCTGCCTTGGCTTGTTGGAGAGTGATGGGGAAAGGAATGACTTGTTGCAAACACGTGATGGGAGTAAGCCACAAGACCAGGCCTTCATGAAGAGTGAAGTGATCCTTCATCCAGTGATCACGTGGCATTATCCTTCCTTTTTATAATTCTCCTTTTTTTCCCCACTGTATTTTTAACAACCAAGACAAAAGCAGAAGAAATGAAAACAAGAAATGTCTTCTGTGGTCTCTGTTATCCCAAGAGGACTCACATAAAGTATGAATTAGGTCACAGGAAGTAAGATAAAAAGCATAACTATAAACTGAGAAAATAAGTGAAGAATTTTTCTTTGAAAAGATGAGATGTGAATCACTGAGGTCAACAGTTTCAAGACATGTTAAACTAGATGTCTGCCTAATCACCAAAGCATTTCTGCCAGCTTCTTTATTACATAAATATGGATCTGGCTTTGTTTTTTTAATCTGAATTCCTCAAATGGAGGAGTTATTTATTATATATTTATTATTATATATCTGAGTTATTTGTTGCAATGTCAGCAAAATAAAGAAAACCCTTGGCCTCTCTGAAAAGACGTATCAGTCAAATTGGAGACATTTGAAAGTTCCCCTCTGAGATAATATCTAAAATTTATTTCTGTTAGTATAGGTGTCTTATGAACTGCTTTTTTCAGAAAGGGCTTGGATAAGAAGTGGTATTTTGATGAATCACCTGAGAAAGGCAAGGGCAAACAGAAGTTGGAGAAGGAAATAAGCAGAATATGCTGACCCGATGTTCACTGCCAGGACTGAGAAGGGTGACATAATTTGTCCATCATGCTGCTTTGGACTGAAATGGGCTACCTCTGGCAATGAGATAAACTGACAGCGTTAGCACAGATCCGCATTACATGAGTAAATGAACACACACACATGCAGGGATCTGGAGGAATTACAGACCCATCTTTGGGATTTTGTTAGCATTTTCAGAGAATCACAGAATAGTTACTAAAGTCATTATTGAGTCCAACTGTTAACCATATTTTCTCCTTTCCCATTCTAAGTGTCAGTTATTACTGCCCTTCCCACTGAATTATTCTTTTAGTACTCACAGCCATGTATCACACTGCTAAATCAGGATCACAACAAAACTTCCGAACACATGAAGCCCAGCAGGGGAAAATACGGGAGAGTCCCATCTGAAGTAGAGGAACTGTTCATTTTATGATGTTTCTGCAAGCTTCAGTGTTCTCACATACAAATGGAAAGAAGATGCTAATGTTAAAGGGCAGAATGAGGAACAAGTTAAAAAATAAACTATGGTACATGTCACAAGAGGTTGTCAGTGCAGTCTTCTGACTAGTTAGCTCACAGAGGCAGTGAGGTCTTTTGAAGCTTCCTCTCCCTCTTTAATCAGTGTCTTTAGAAGAAGGAGATCCCAGCTTCAAAGGCTGCAGGGCTCGTCAAAGAGAAAAGCTGCCTGCTCCTCAAACCGTGGATGGCAGCCTAATGTCCCACAGTGGTGGTTCCCCTGTGAGGCTGCCCAGCTTTGCAGGGTGGGTGTGATTACACAGCAGCTCCTGTGCTCTGATGTCTTTGAAGGGTTTATGTGCTCTCCCTACATTAGTATCGATCTTCTTCATTGGACAGGACTTCCAAAGACTTGAAAAGATACTTGGTAAAACATACTTCTTTTCTTGATCCCTCCCCCAGAAACTCTAGATGAATTCTCAGACTTGCTGCATTCAAACTAGTTTTGTCTAAGTTCTTTAAAATAAAAAGGTTTTCTTAATTAAAGTGATTGTTATATTTGCTTAATAAATGATTCTACTTTTTTTTTTTTTTTTGGTCCTACTGCAAGACTTTTCCCAGAACTTACTTACAGAACAGTAGAGTAGAGAATTTTGTATAAGAAAACTGCAATGTTTATTTTGTCCACAAAACACTTCATTAGAGAACATCATTAATAATGACATTTACTGACACAGGGGAGACAGAAGGTTAAGTGCATTTCAGTAGTTTCCAGATCTGTGTGTACTGATCCTGCAGTCTGTCACTTCTGGAAAAGTTTTCCAAAGGAAAAAAAGAGTCCCTAATACAGCAGCTCTCTTCCTCATTTGATCTCCATTTTCCGATTTCTGCACTACTGTATTGTAAATGTGAACACCAGTTATATTTCAACAAAACTCTGCTGTTTTTACTGCTATACTTTTGTTCTGATATATTAATGAAATTGTATATCTCAGCATACACATTTCCCTATTGGTGACCCAACTTCCCCTATTTGCAACTGGATTTCCGTTGTGCTTCAGCAGCTACTTGCAAGGGCTGCAACCCCATTTTCAGCACAAACCTTTAACCTGGAAATCACCTCCGATGTGTGACTTGTTCTTCTAGGGTTATTTTCATGGTGTATTTAGAGAATGGCTATGCCAGCCGCGGAAGTTTTCCAGATTGCAAAGCAGATCATGACCAGTGTGTCTGGTAATGTGTCCATGAACTGCATATTCACAGATACTTCTCTGGTCTTCAACAAAACATAACTCAAGCAGCAATATTAGAATCTGGCACTGTTCTTGTTAAAGCCATTCTTCCAAGTACTATTGAGTTCCGTTAAAACTACCTCAGGCAGGATGGGTAAACTTGGCAAATAGTGAAGTCAGAAAAAAGGAGGGATAAAATGGATCTCAAGAGATCATTCTCAAAATCCACATCTGCACCAAGGCAGGATAAGAAACCTTGAACTAATCCTGGCTGATTAGGATTAATACATTGGTAATGATTCCAGGGAAGGAAATTCCACAATATTCTTATATACAATATTTTAATACCCTTCCTGTTATAAAAGGGTTTTATCATATCAGATAAAGAATCTGATAAATATTTAACAGATTCCTTTTTATTTTTTCTTTCTCAACAGATAGAGTAAAGTTGCTCAGCACTCTCTACCTCTAAAATACAGAGATTGTATTTCTGTATCATGCACAGAAATACACTTCCACATTAAAGCTATGCCAATTTGAAGGTCAGATGCTGCAAAATGAACCACCCTACATTTTTCCCCATTCAGCCAGCCCTCATGTGATTGTGATGAACTAGTTCAGAGGATAAAATGGAGAAGCATTCAAATAAATAATAAAATTCCTGGTGGTTTAGTTTACTGGATTAAGCCCTAGGGAGGGCATCCAACAAGTGCCAGTCATCAGACTATCTTAGTTGTGATGTGAAATGGAATGGCTTCCCTTTTCTAGGCTGAAAAACCTCCTCACACCTCTTTCACAGACCATGCTTTGTGAAGCTGGTTTGTGAAGCTGGTAACTTTGTGAAGTTATTGTTCTTAGGCACTTCTGAATCCTTTCCATTTTTTTCTGTATCTTTTTCATACGTGGTATATTTAATGTATTTCTGTATCCAAAGGATATTTAAAATGCATGATTCAGTTATGCACTCATAACTGAGCAGGCCATCAGAAGCATAGAGATCAGTTCTTCCTCATATACTTTTCTGCCCAATTTTCCCTGCCTAATTTGTGTGTGCTGTTACCATGACTTTGCCTGCCTGTGTAATAATTGTTCTTACAAGATGGATGGATAAACATAAGTATGTCACCCTGTTCTGAGCTTTTTCAGTTTAAGAAATTCCAATTCCTTAAATTCAGTGCAGTCATTCCAATGTGCACATTTCCTTATGTGGTCACTGCTCATGTGGCCATCTTATCATTTTTAATTTTAACTTAAGACATCATCTAAATTCCAGAAGAACCTCAAGCAAGAGTTTCTCTAGGTGGGATAGATATCTTTCCTCCAGTTCCCTTCCATTTTTGCTCTGTGCATACACTGACCTACATTGACAGTAGGCACATGACAGATTCTCAGACTTTCATGTAATCAGAACTCTTTTGGGGTTAATGGCTTCATGCAAGTATAATTTTATGGCACTTTAAAGGAATAAGATGTTAAGATTTGCTGTATTCTTTTAGATATTTATAAATTTAGATTTTTATAAATAATTTATATTTCCTGCTATAGATTAAGTCCTGATTCACATTCATATATTTCTCTTAACACATGGTCTAGAATCTTGAAGTTGTTTTTTTTCTTTTACGGCTGTCACCACCTGAAGCCATACAGTCAACTGAGAATGTAAGTTTTTAGTATTATAGTTTCTCACTATTATAATTGGGAAAATGGGAAGCCTGAGGATACAGCAACAGCAAAGTTAAAACAGTAAAAATCCCAAATATATGCATCCTTATACATCTCATCAATTGTTAACAACTGTGAGGTTGGAGTTTGTGCTGGAGTGTGCTGTGGATGAAACCCACACTGTAAAGAAGGGTGCACCAATGATGGTTCCATCACTGACTTGTATCTCACCACAGGCTCTGGTAACCTGTGTGTTGCTCCATCATTTGTAATCAGATCTAGTCTGAGATAAGCCAGATTGTTCAGAAACATTCCAAAATGCCTGATCTGAAGATGAGGATTGCCAGGCTTTCCTGTCCTTCCTGTGAAGGCCCTTGTGTGGTTCTCAGAGCACAGGAACAACAGAAGCCTATGGGCAGACTCTGGATACACTGCTCTGCAGGCTCAGAGATGATGTGGGACCTTTGGGCAAGTTCTCTCCTCTCCAGGCTTCTTTGTGGTGTAGTGCGTGGAGGAAGGGATCCTGCTCACCTTCATGTGCTGCCTGCCCTCTTGTGAGAACTCAGTGGGCTTTTGAAGCCCACCTTTCCATAGCCTTACTGGAATTTCTCAGGATACTGACCTTGCTTTGACTCAGACAAGAAGGAAGGAAGGAGCAATAAACAGCACAGTATGCTGAGGGTGGCCAGAGACCTACCAGTATTGTTCACCTGGACACAGTGAGCAAGCTCAGCACACATCTGGCTCGGTCAGAACACAGGAACGTTTCTGGGGCCTGGGAAGAGAAGACCTATAAGGAATCAGGGGACCTTAGTGGATGGGAATATTTAAGGGATTGGAGTTTCTTTCTTTCCCTTCCTTTCCTTTCTTCTCCTTCTTTCCCTGCTCCACAAAAAATGTGTTTTACAGTGTGCTTGTGAGAGATGTCATGTTGTATTCCCACACAGTCATATATCTTCTCTTTCCTCTCCTCCTTCACTGTCACTATCCATCTTCACAAATTGAGTTTGACTGGAGAGGCTTCCCAAATCTGCACTGAGTAGACAAGCATGGGGAAATTTGCCTGGCCCTTGTTAACACAGGAAGAAAAGGGGCAGTGCAGGGCAGGTGGGGGTGAGTCCTGGTGCCAAAGGCAGTAGGGTGAGACAGGAGGAAGCTGTGGGAAAATCTACTTATCTGCATCAGCCATTCCCTTCCTCCTTAGGAACCCTTCTTCTGGCAGCAGCAGCTGAACACAGAAGCACAAAGCAGCAATGGGTGGATCAGACTAAAATCCACTCAGATTTATTTTTCTCTCACAGACAACACAGACACCAAACTATCTCCTACAAGTTGCTGCCAAAGGCAGCTTCCTGCTTTTCTTGTGTGGTGAAACAGCATTGCACCGGCCCTGCCCTGTGGATCACTGGTGGCACGGTGACTTACACCCCACTGCAATTGTGCTGGCAGCCTAGGATGGGCAATAACACTTCACTGCTCTTTCATATGAGACATGTAATTATATGGGGGGAAAAAACTTACCTCCTGTCTCTTTGGACTCCCCCAGCTCTCCTTCCTTAAATTTAATAAAATACCATAACCTATCATGAAAAAAAAAAAAAAAAAGAAAAAAAAAAAAAAAGAAAAAAAAAAAAGGAAAATAAATGTCCAAATAAAACATAAACTTCAAAACAGACTTTGAAAATTGCCCAATTTAATAAATAATGAAAATAGCCAGATTGCAGAAATAGAGAAATTTTCTGGGTTTGGAAAGGAGAAATAAGAATGGTTTATTTCTGTATTATATAAACCCCAATGTCATAGAGATGGCCTTGTGCCATGCAAATAAATTACCAAAGTAAGGAGGAAAAGCTTTGTGAGCTGGTGGTACCACTACCACTACCTATTCTCGCTGAATATGACCTTTTTAAATAAATAAATGCAAGGCTTAAGCATTGCATTATTTTCCTCACAGCTAACCCTAATGCTCCTGCAATAATTCAAGGCTGCACAAGGAGGGACATTTTCCAACTATTGCAGGGAGGGAGAAGATAAATAAAATACTGTCCTGTACACCTGACAGTAGGCTTCATTTTTAGGTGAATAGTTTTAAAACCCTGCCAATACTGAAGCATCAACATGGTTGATCTTTCCTATAATTTTGTGAAAGTAGTTATTTTTCTTGATTTTTAATTCTTCCTGCATCTGGTTGAATCTACTATGCTGAAGATGAGTAATCATAGGGAAAAAATAGTGCCATTATAAATTCTAAAACCCCAAATTCTTCAAATGCTACTTATGTAAAAAGGACCAATTTAATTCAAATCATTAGCTTCTGCTTAGATGCTCATTACAAGTGTAATAATATAAATGTTTTATGTATTCACAGCTCTTGTGTTCAAATTTAACCTTTCTTCCATTTTGCTGTTATTTCTCCCTTTTATAAATGTTGGTGTAATTAAGCCCATTTCCTCTTTAGGGGTGGAAATCACAGCTAGAAATTCCTCAGTATGTTTTACAGTCTGCAATATGGGATACTCAATCTCAGAGCTAATAACTACCATGACATGTTTTATAATTGCACCATAAATCAGAGACTGCTGCATTTAAAGTATAATTTCAGGCTGTTTTGCAATATTTCTTGGCACTTTTAGAACTATATCAGGGTGGAAATGCATGATTTAGCTGGGTACAACCACAGATGAGGAAAAAGCTTTTTTTGCAGTTGTTGGAGTGTCCCAAAAAGAGCAGGACTATACTTGTCACTGATGGGATACCCAGGCTGCCTCGGGGATCTCAATGAAGGCATGATGTCTGAACAGGTGTTTCTGTCCAGCAGGTATGAGGGATGGGTGAAAATACACTCATGGCACAAGCTGGAAGAATGGGCACTCCATTAGCAACAAGCACTCTGGCTTTAATAACATGATTCATTGTTTAAATCCTTCCAGGAGGGGCTTTGTTTGGGACAAAGGTGAGAGCAAAAGAGAAAATGTCTGCTCTGAAAGTTGAAGGAGCAATTCTGTGAACTCACACAGCATCTTCCAGTACCTGTCTCAAGCCTTCTGCAGCTGCTGCCAGGTAAATGATGGACTCCCACAAACTTATGTGATTTTTTTTGTCCCAAAGCCTGTTTCCGTTTGAAGAATGCTGCTTTATTTTTCATTCTGGTTTTGCTGTATATTCTGTAGGTGTTATTTTAGCCCTTCCAGTGCATACGAAAGTTTGTAATGAATCTTGGATAATTTCTTAGGTATTCCAAACCCCTGAGAACTGATATAGATGCAAAGAGGCTCTTTTATTCCTTAATTAATGGTTAAGCTTGTTGTATAGTAGACCTTGATACTGTATCTCCCCACTGGACTACCACCACAGCCTTGCTGGGACCCATTATGTCCTGACATCTGGCCTTGCTCTGAAGTGATCAGGAGCATCAATTTGCTTGGTACATTTCTGTGTATGATGCACAGCCCAGCACAGTGGGTAATGCCTCGTTTGCACCACCGGAGTTCTGCTGGTAATTTAATTAAAATTGCCACATCCCTCACATGTGCTCTCACTAGTTTGCTTTCTGCTCATCAAACTCTGAATTTATGCTAGTCAAGTTTTATCATCTCCCCAAATAGCACAACTCATGTAATGACACCTGGCTGCATTTTGGACACATAATATAGACATCATGGGCTGTTCTTTGATTAAGACAGCAATGTGTGCTACAGGCTGCCACAGGCTGCCAAAAACAAAAACAAGAAGCAGTTATGGAAACTGCAGGTACATAAAACCTATGTGATCTCCCACACCCACTGCTGTTAGTCATAGTGGAGACCATTGGGAGAGGCATTAATGGTTAATGGCTCAAACATTTGGCCATTTGCAGAGGTAGCAGGGTGTTTTGCTGGGGCAGGGATTGCACCTACCAAGAGGAGATGAGTTTTGGGGTATGTGGTGGCAAAACCCCTGATCCAAATTAGACAGAGGAGGAGAACACCCACCACCAGAGATTGAGCCAGATCAGATAGAAGGTCACTAAGAAGCAGGCCTTGCAGAGGGGGGATGGTGTTTTTTATCACGCCAATTGTCCTCCCTTACACTTCTGACTTGGGTGTCAAACCCCCCACCTTGGGAAAGGTCACATTCACAGGTAGGCCTGAAGATATTCATCCCTTCTGATGTGGCATAACTGGCTCGGCTACATGAGATGCAGCTGTCCCATCTTAGAAGGTGACACAATCTACCAAAGACCCCCAAAGCACCCCCAAAATCATTCCTTAGTCCTTCCACCACAGGAGTGTATGTGATCCACAGTGTTGCAGCAGAGCCTGAGTGTGCTGCAGAAGACAAGGTAAAACTGAGTGCTGGCACCAGAGGGGAAATGAAAGGGGATAATTTCCAGAGAGAGAGAAGATAAATATTCACTACTGCCAGTATAAAAAAAGAAACTGTGTGTATAGACTGTGTATATAAATAATAAAGGTAAAGGTTGTAGCATTGGTGAGAGCTAAAATGCACATTGGATCAACAGGAATTTCATGGAGCTGTGGTGTCTTCTCCTATTGTTATAGATCAGGCCTCTTCACACTGCTCTATAAATGATGCTGTCTTGAATGTGATCCTAAGGGAATATCCTGGTTATGTCTGGTGCCTCTATCTTATAGCTCATTTAACCAAACCAGCATCTACATTACAAGATAAAATGAACCTTGAGGTCTTGCCTTTAGGAATAGCACTGCTAATTTAGGAAGGCAAGAAGGGCAGTGTAATGTAGTACACTGACCAGCACATTGACTCATAGCAACCTTTACCGGAATATGGCTGGGAACTTCCAATATTTGCTATGGGAACTTTGAAAAAAACAAACAAGTGTGATAACTCCTCAGAGATTTCACTACCATTGCCACTAGTTGTGCAAGTAAGTGAATAAGAGAACTACTGTAGGCTAGAAATTTCCAGGATGATACATTTCATGGTGCAATCATTGCCTATTGCATTTGCTGTGTGTTGTTGCTGTCTGGCTCAGTTCCCATTGTTGGGGTAAATATGGGAAAGTAGGCTTGAGGAAAAAGAGGCACAGAAACTATAATGACAGTGGGTGCAATATTACAGCATCCCAAGAGTTATGGCTGTAGGGTTGCTAACAGGTTTTTGATCAAGCCATCTATTCCAGACAATTTGCTAAGATTCTCACCTTTTCACTGTAATTAAAATATCCCCCCAGAGGGAAAGGGAGCAAGTTCTGGACTTGTAAGTTGTTTTCAGACTCTCAGCAACAGCAGAGTCTCTGTAAACACAGCTCATTGGCATCTGTCTCCTGTTTTCTCATCTAAGTGAGGCCATGAACAAAGTTACTTCTTAAAAGCTGGCTTGGAGAAAAGCAAGCCTGGACTCTGTATTTTGCTATAATTTCTAATATTTCCTTAGAACAAAAGGAGCATAAGGCTAGGGCCAAAATTGCTTTCGGTTGCAAACATACAGCTTGCAGGTGTGGGCAGAGTTTAGCCTAAAATAACTGGAGGCAAAAGAAGGAAAAAAACAGCTTAAAAATGTGATGTCAGCAGGAGAAAATAGACTCTGTGGGGCACTGGTTTTCTAAAGCCTTGTTCTGTAATCAACACAGCTCATTACTGTAGCTGCGTGCAATGCTGCAAATGGCATTTGGATGAACACATTTTGTCTTTCCACCACGCTTGCTAGTTAACAAATTGTCTGTCCAAATTGCTGAACCATGCATATTGTGTCAAAGAAGAAGAAAGCAGCAGATTCCCTTTATCAGGGTGGACAGGCTGTACCAAACTCTCAGTCACTGATTTTCAACCTTCTTCTGTTTAGACCCCTAGGAATTCTGCTGCAGAGGTACAGGACTTTGTATAGATGCCTCTTCCCCCTGCGGTGATAATCATATTGCTTTCTTTTCCCTCACAGTCTGCAGTGTACACCTGACTCTGAGGATCTGCAGAGCATAGTTTGGAAATTGGTTTCCCAAGCAAATGTACAGTTTCACTTCGTTCTTTTTTTCACAAAAAGTCACTTTCTTGTAATATCTCAGTTCAGTCCATAAATACTACTAATGTCATTACTGCAAGGCATGGGACGGTCCATCCTGCAATCAAGATCACAGAAGGAAGTGACCACATATCCAAGATCAGCTAGAAGCATGTGACTGCACATCACATTGCAAGGTACATCACAAGTTCTGGGTCCCATTTGAATTCACTTTGGAATCTCATCATAGGGTTAAGGCAGTGGCACTTCTGTCTCTCTTGAGGAGGAGAATGAAATGAGAAACAGAATGGGGTTATAAATGATATCCCAAAGGTAATGGAAAAAGAAGATGGACTTTAGGATTTTACTTTCTTTTATTTAATATATAATTTTCTGTGGTTGCCATGGGGGGCATTTTGAATCAGCCATGGGTGACTGTGGAGTCTCTGTCCTCAGAAATATGCAAAACCTAAATGAACACAGCTTGCTCTGGGTGGCCTTGTTAGAGATTGGACAAGATGGTCTCTGGGGGTCCCTTCCAACTGCAGCCAATCTATGATTGTATAGTTCTGAAAATTAAATATTTTCTTCCAGTTTTCTGAGAGAAGAATGAGCCAAAAGAACAAAAGTGAAAGTTAACAAAATCTTTCCCTTTTTCAGCCCAATAGCATTAACTTCTATTAACCTTTCTGACCACTGCCAACCTTGTCAACCTGAGCAATCCCGTTATGTCAGTTGGATTTTATCAACACCAAAGGTAATTCTTCAGGCTCTCTCTGAGGTTTTCCTCAGTGTGGAAATATGGGGGGCAAGAAAGAAGCACAGATGCACATTCTGGTTCTCTGTCCCTAGGGGGTCAGGATTTAGCAAAACAGACCCAGGACCTAGGACACGTGCTGGGATGTTTTATGTAGATGCAAGTTATACCTGCATGGGTGAGGAAACTGTGGCATACTCTTAGAGAAATGTGTGGGAATAGGTTTAGTAGCCATGCTGAACAGGTGCTTATATTTAAAAGAAAGACAGGACAAGGGTTTAAATGGAGCCTTCACATGATGCAGGTCAGCCTGTAAAAAATTATATATGTTTGTAGGGCTGGGTTTTAGGAGTCCCAGGCCTCAGGTTCTTTGGCTGTATCCATGAACTGACTCATCACTGCTTTTATCATTTAAGCCCCTTTGTCACCCAGTGCAACTTTCAGCACCAAGTTATGCACCAGCATATGATATCCAAAAGCAGAACTGGCTAAAAGCATGGGCAAAATAGGCAAATATGTTGCTTAGAGCTTGCTGGGGAGCAGCTGACTCCTTCTTCTCTCATGTTACTTGTCTGTGCCCTCCCAAAATTTCACAGAATACTGGTAGCCCTACTCCTCTCCCCCTCTGCTTGTGCTGTGAGATTTAATTTTGCATTTCCAAGGGAATTAAAATCTGTTATGCCTGACTGCTAAGAATCCCAGAGCAGGAGACGGGCTGGGCCAGGTCAGAAATGGGTCTCCTCAGCATCAGGGCTGGTGCAGGGGAAGAGGAGGATTATGTATCCAGGGTCAAGAGAGGGGGAAGGACACAGCCTGAAACAGGACCTTTCAGTAGTGGTTAGAACTACTCAAATGGACTACCCAAATTAGCTGTTTAGCAGTTCTAGACCCATGCTGCTCTTTACCTGGAAGAACTCAGGAGTTAGACATGGCTTTACAGAAATATTCAACGCTACTCTCAGTAAAGAACTGAGGTTCCTAGACTCTTTTACTCAGCCCATGGAAATGGCAAGGCTGCAAATCTGAGATTTTATACTTTTTCCCTAATCCAGGCGATTCCCATTCTTCAGGCATCCTTACTTATTTACTTCAGAATTATTCAGAGGCCCCTAGTCATGCTCCTGTGGGGTCTGCCCCTCCTGATGGGCTACGCAGGGATTTCTCACTATCTGTTGCTAACACACAGTGATTCATGCTGTTAAAACACTGCTAAGTGCCAAGACCTGCCTTAATCCAATTTATGGTCTGAAATTCTTATGGCACACATTTACCAAGTGTGAATTGTATGTGTTAGAGAGGAGACATATAGCCAAAGAAGAAAAAAAAAAACCCAAACAAATTAACAACAAGTTGTTTAAGCTAAAACTGCCTTTGCCATCCTGTAGTCTAGTACAGGACTAGTCTACATCATGTAGAGTTTCCCAACCAGTCAGGCTCTCCATGGATTATTGTGGTTCCAGACAGCTCTCCATGCTACCAGATTAATCAGTTTCTACTTAGTTATGAAGTGTACCATGTATTAATTTACACAACATGTAAACATGACTGACTCCATCCTATCACATGTGTCCCAGAGGTTTATAGTGCGATTAGTCAGAGGAAAGTTGAAAGTGAAGCAAAAAGTACATTTACAGGCAGAAGAGGAAATGGGCAGGACAAGATGCATAAGCAGAAAGGCCTAATATTCCTTCCCCCACCTCAAACAGACACATATAAATAGTGAGAGTGAGTTCCCCTGCTCACTGGCCACCACTCATTTGCTGCATCTCTCTGGGACGTGCATCACCCCTGCAAGATGTGGGCAAAGGTACTGTCTTGTTTCTTTGCACTGTAAGATGTGATTCTCTATTTAAGCTTTCATATCCTCACTCCATGTGTTGCAGTCGGTGCCCATCACCCCACGGGATATGTGGTTCACCTGCTTTAAACTGCTTGTAACTGCTTCCTTGAGTTAATGCTTCACTACAAGTGTGAGTGAGAACTTCTTTGTAATGATGGGTACAGTTCTGGTCACCATTGCTAGAGAAAGAGGAATCCAGTGTGAACCACACAATGAAAAGGTAGTAGGGGTGAGTCCCTATTGTGAAGGAGAGAACAGCACAGTTTGGTTTGCTTCCCTCAGCAAAATGAAGGTCAAAAGGAAATACCACCACACTGTGTGGATGTGTGCAGGGGAGTAAAGGAAGGGGAAGGAAGAGGGGAAATGAAAGGGGATAATTTCCAGAGAGAGGGAAGAGAAATATTCACTACTGCCAGTATAAAAAAAGAAACTGTGTGTATAGACTATGTATATAAATAATGTGCATCTCTACAGTGGGACATTTCTAATGGTCCAGGAAGGGAAGTTTTAGATTATTTTCTAATATAGACACTAACAGAAGCTCCCAGCCAAGAAGCAGGTTAAATTTGCATAATGGGTCATTGCTCAATAGGAGAAGAAAATAAATATATATAATTCCTAGATCAGCAGGATCTGGGAACAAGGAGCCACTGCTTTTCAAAGAGGCAAGATCTTGTCTTGGAGAAAAGCTGGGACTCCAACTGAGAGTGAATTCAATGGGAGCTGGGAGCTATGAGCAATATGTGCAAGGTAGGGCTGCCAATTCCTGTCTCCTACTGAGCTCCAAGCTCAGAAAGATTTGGGATAGTGAGGCTGAAAATCAGGGAGATTAAATCTTGCTTTCTTGTGTGGTAGTGGGTGCACTGGCTTGAAATACTACGCTCCTACTGATTTCAATACCAACAAGTAGGTATCATGGAAAAGCCAGATGTTTTTACTTCTGTATTTGGGGCATATGTGTGTGTGTGCAAATTGTCGTTAGAGATAGAGATGAGACAGAGATAAGATAGAGACGATAGAGATAGAAATAATCTTGCATAGTTATAGCACCTGCAGTGCATACTCTCAAGGGCTCAGGGAGAAAGCAGAGGAAATACAGAACAGAAAAGGATAATGATGAAAGCATAAATAAAACATAAATAACACAGTGACATTTCTGGGAATAAAAAGAGGAAGAATTCAAATCTTGGTTTTGCTGATGCAATTCTTGTAAGCAGGGGTAGAAATGGCCAGTGTGCTAGACAGTAGCCCAAAACTGAAAGGAAAAAAAAGAGGAAAAAAAGGAAAGAAAATAGAGTGTTTACTTTAAATACAGAGAAAAACCTACTTCTTGTTTTTTATTTTTTCCCTTCCCAGACAGTTACAGAAAATTTTGCCAAGGTGATTCATGGTTTGAATGCAAATCAGTTGACAGATCAAGTAATTCAGAGAAGTAAGCGAATGATTCTGGATACTCTTGGAGTGGGGCTTCTGGGTACCAGCACCGAGGTCTGGCACAAAGTGGCACAGTACAGCAAGGTAAGCTGTCTGGCATTCATAGCACACCCTAAGGTTTCGCTTTAAGAAAGCAAGGGAAAACTTAGGCTATGAAAAAGAAATTTTGCCATGGTGAAATTCTTTCATGGATGGAAAGAGAGAAATTGTGTTCTTCCCAATGGAGACAGTGAAACTTCAGTGCTCAAGTTACTTTTCACTCTGAATGGGCAAAAAGTCTGTATGCTAAGATCCCCCTCTACAAATACAGTCAACTAAGGACCCCTTCCTTTCTTTCATCTATGATATTTTATTTTAAAAAAATCAACAAAGTAAGCATCACTTATCACCAGCCTTTCAAATCAAGGAACCGGTAAAGAGATGGGGACTTAGCAATGTGTTACTTGCATTCCATAAAACATAATTGTTTTATGTCTAAGGTGCATTAACCTGCTTCTCCTGTAGTCTTGCTCTCCTCAAACTAGCAGAGTAATTGACCCTGAAAAGAAGCCTTCCCAATACAGGACTGCATCAATGAGGAGGAGTTCAGCCCAGTGTTTTATCGTTCAGACCTGCCTGGGGGTGGACTTGTGCTCCAGAGCTCTGTGTGCCAATTAGTCTTTTCACACAGAGAATTCCCCCTTTCCAAACCAGGGTAGTTTATGCCCTTTTGTTTGGTTTGCAGAACCAGGAGGCCATCTATGGTTTACTCAGGGTCTTAATAAAATACAGAAAACAAAACCCTTTAATGACACATCATCCCCAACAAGATGATGACAGTCCCATCATCCTTTAGGTTGGACTTGATGATCTCAGAGGTTTTTCCCAACCCAGCTGATTCTGTCATTCTGTCGATGGGTGGTCATAAGGGACACCAGTGGCCAGAGGTTGTATGAAGGTACTGGGTGGCCATCTGGGTGGTGTTGGTCTGCCCCTGAGCTGTTTGGGTGGAATAGGAAATAAGCCAACAGGAAACTGACTTTCTTTTCAGAATTTCTGAAAGAACAATGTTTTTCTCATAAAAGAGAGCAGTTAGGTCCCAAGAGGACATGGTCTGCTCTCAGTTACATCAGAGATACAATGCACATTTATCCATAGGTTCAGGACTTTGAATTAATTTATGTGAATTTGTTTCAGATCTACAGCTCAGATTTATCCAGTACCATCTGGGGCCACTTGGATTTCCAACTGCCTCCTCTGTATGCAGCTTTTGTGAATGGAGTGGCTGTAAGCAATGCTCTTTTATTTGCTCTGAAATCATACAAAATGATGCCATTTTTGTTCTATAGAGAACACAATGTTCCAAGAATCTTAGCTTATTCTGAAGCCTGCTACAAAACTTTCCTAGACTATTCTCCTAATGTGCTTCAACTTCCTTCCAGTGAGACTGAAGTTAAGGTATAATATATGTATGATCCAACTCAACAGTATCCCTTAATTTTAATGTGGGGCCTGGGGCTGTTGTCAAATGTCAGAACTCTACAGCTTACAACCTGTTAACCATGTAGCAAGGCTGCAATCTTGCTGTAGCTGCTCAAAAAGGCACCCTCTAGCTCTGGCTCATTTTACTGGGATCCGAATTTCATGCCAACTGGCAAAGCACAGTTACAGAAAAACACAGATGCAGATATAGATACATATACATATAATATCACAAGGAACTTAATCTTCAGTTACACAGTTTCCAAAAGCCAGTTTGATATTTTGGACACATACTTTGTCATTAAAGCAATAACTGACTCTCCAGACGTTTGTCTAAATTCAGATTGAGGCTGAAACCATTTGAAATTGAGAGATGCACAGGAGGTGGGGTAGACAAATTTGGCAATTATGCAAAACTAGAGAAGGTGACCAACCAAGGAAATAGTAATATTAAGCCTATTTAAATTAGTGTGACAACAATATCAGAGGTCCAATTTAACAGCTCATTTCCAATGTAGAGAAAATTACCTTAGAAATGAGATCTGGTACCGCTCAGCTCGTAGCAGCCCTTATGATATTCAGATCTGGCTGTTAGCATATATATGATCACTTCAGTTTACACCTTGGTCACAGGTCAATTTAAGCACTTACTGAAGACACCAAAAACACAGCTTACAAAGTATTGACTGCAACTTTCTTGCACTGCAGGACATCTACCCTGATGGCACCCACGTTTTTCAAGGCAGACACTGTGTTTTCTTCTGTTTAGAAACAGTCCTCAAAAATGCATAATGACAATTACAAGGCAAAACCTGACTGCTGGGGAGCCTGACTACCTTCCCAGTGTGCTCTGAAGTTAAGATATGGGTGAACAGATGTGAAAGTTCAGTTTTTGAGGTGTTACTATGTTAGATAAAAAATTTTAAAATGCTGTCCCTGATGCTCTCAGGTCTTTGGAGGGTCTCAAAACTTTACAGGAGGAAGGAATGTGTCTGTTAAGCAGTACATTGCAGACACTGACTGCACTGTTGGGGACCATCTGCTGCTAGATCAGCAACCATATGCCACGGTGGGAACACCTAAAATCTTCCTGAGCAGCTGGGCTCTGGGCATGGGAAAGAGAAGGCACCACTTTGTATATTCTCTTGAGCCAAGCAGCTCAATCTGCATTAAGACTGTAGTTTTCTCCTACTCCCAGCACCTCCAGGGAGTCTGGTTCCTTGTGTGACAGGCCTTGTTTTGGTGTGCTGAAAATTCAGGCTAAAGCCTCCTGTACATTTGCAGGCTTGTGCCTGTTGCCTGTGGATGGTTGCACGAGAAACGTAGCTCTGATGATATAAATTCCATTTAGCAGTATTTAACTGCTACAGTTTTATGGTGCGAGTCCTAATGGCAGCATCAGTTGCAGCACCGGGGAAGTAATTTCATTGTGTTTATATTTCATTATGTTCTGGGGAGAGTGAAAATTCACTGTTCACATGGTGGACCTAGAACAGCTGCTTTAATTACACCAGTCTAATTAAAGCAGCAAAATCCAACTGCAGAAAAAAGGAATCACTGTCACACCAGTTTCAGGCTGGTACAAGTTGAATTAGAATTATTCTTTTGAGGCATGATCTCTGCTGCATTGTCATTTCTCATGTTGGGAGTAAAGGTCTTTAAAAGACTTGAAATTTTGGCTTTCTAAGGAAGATCTAGTTCTTCGGGTTTTGTTGTTTTTTTGTTGTTGTTTTTACAGTAGTTTCATTTGACTGAGGTAACCTTGCGAGGTCAGAGTTTATTTCTAACATATCAGTGCTTCTCTTTGCATTAGGTGCACTCAATGGACTTTGATGACACCTGGCATCCAGCCACACACCCATCAGGGGCTGTGCTCCCCGCAGTGATTGCACTCTCAGAGGCCTTTCCTCAGAAGAAAAAAATCTCAGGTCTTGAACTGCTCCTAGCTTTCAATGTGGGAATTGAAGTGCAAGGCAGGTTGCTGCACTTCTCTAGAGAAGCCAGGAATATTCCAAAAAGGTACATAGAAATGTTTAAAGTAGAAAGTGGAGTGGAGGTGGTTTTTAATCAGTGTTAATATAGATAATTAAATGTCAGTTAAAATACAGGTGGCACAGTTATTCATACTTCCTAAGCTGTTTGTCTGGAAATTTAGGAAAGGCTCCTCTTATACATAAATACACTTGACACCTAACACTTTAGCTAATAGATTTTTTGAAAGCATTGACCAATTCCCAATGAGGAAATGGTCGTCCTAATCTGAATTTTTATAGATTTATAATAATGTATAAATTTAAATAATAATAAACATAACTTTATATTTGACTATAAATTTGCTTTGAACTATGAGCAGCACTAATGTTTCAGTTGCTTTCTGGGAAGGACTTAATGCAAGCAGTACTATCTCAGTTTTACTTTTCCCTTGGTAAAAGTGACAACTCTCAGGCCCACACATGAATGCTGAATATATTTTTCTTTATGGTCCAATCCATTTTCCATGGCAATGGATGAAAAGCTTTTGTATATAGTGAGTTTGGGTGAATTTTTGAAATTTGGTAACGAAGATACTTTTGTTTTCTCAGGTTTCACCCACCAGCTGTGGTTGGTACAATGGGGAGTGCAGCAGCTTGTGCTAAACTGCTAGCTCTTGACCAGCTGGAATGTAAAAATGCCTTGGCTATTGCTGCCTCCTATGCAGGTGCCCCACTGGCTAATGCAGCAACCCAAATAAAGCCCCTCCACGTTGGGAATGCTGCCAAGCATGGACTGGAAGCAGCTTGCTTAGCTTTACAGGGCCTTCAAGGAAACAAACAGATCTTGGACATGGAGTCAGGGATGGGTGCCTTTTATACAGATTACAACCCACAGACTCTGCCAACCTTGCAGTCCTACCCCTGGCTCTTGGACCAGCAAGATGTGGCCATCAAATGCTTTCCTGCTCATCTTGCAACACACTGGGTGGCTGATGCAGCATCTTCTGTTAGGAGGAAGCTTGTGGAGAACAGTGACAACTCGCTCCCCCTTGATAAAATTGAGAAAGTCATTCTCAAAGTCCCTGAGGTCAAATATGTGAACAGACCCAGCCCAGTCTCAGAGCATGAAGCACGACACTCCTTCCAGTTTGTTGCATGCTCTGCTTTGCTGGACGGCAGCATGTCAGTCCAGTCCTTCACCAGTGAGAACATCCACCGGCCGGCCCTGCGGGAGCTCCTCTGCAAAACACAGCTGGAGCACCCTGCTGACAACACCCCCAGCTTTGACAGCCTGTACTGCCAGCTGAGCGTCACCCTTCGGGACGGCCACACCATCAGTGACCGCTGCACTACCTTCTACGGGCACTGGAGGAAACCTCTGAAAAAGAAAGACTTGGAGAAAAAGTTTCAATCCAATGCACGCGGCATCCTGCCCACAGAAGCCGTGGAAGGCATTATAGAGACTGTGTACAATCTGGAAAATGTAGAGGACTGTTCTGTGCTAAGTACATTTCTATCAGGACAGTCAGCTAGAGAGCTGCCAGAGAAACTGTTTTTCTTTTGAATGTTCCAGCCAACAGCTACATGCTCTTCACAAAGCCAATGCAAAATTCAGGACAAACCCTTACCTAGTGACTCAAGCACTTTTAAATAAGCCTCCTGTAACACAAGAACCATATCCAGTCTAATATTGTGGGTTTTGACTAAGTAAATAGTTTGGTGATTATGTACTCAGCTTAGCCATGCTGAACAGAAGATCCTCTGCTGGCACAGCTGACTCCAGCTCTCTTTGTACCTCTAGAGGCAGAGCACTCACGCTTGCACACGGCACAAAAATCTCCCTGCTCTTCTGCCAAAAATCTGTGTTCTGCTTCTCCTAAATCACTCCATACAGGAAATCCAAATTCTGGAAGAGCTGTGAAAATCATCATGGTTAGAACTACAGAGAATGAAAATCTTTATTTATTTGCTTCTGTAGATTTATCTCTACAAGCTCCTTGAAGAGGGCACCTGTCTGAACGTTGACATTTGGGCTAAAATAAACACAGCCCACCTAGGGAGGGGTAGCACTTGATATGCTGCAGCGTGTCAGGTGTCACTGTAGCCATTGCTCTTGCACTGAGGCAGCGTGAGGGACAACTCCACGCTCCTCATCATAAAGGAATTATTTCCCAGTTCCACCTTTTTCGCTCCTCTGTGGTACAGGTCTGTTCCTGTTTCACTCCCACCCCAGTTACATGACACAGAGTGGGTGATGTCAGTTTAGGTTACTTCAGGCCCAGCAGAGTGTGGGCTATACTACCCCGGGCAGGAGTGACAGAGACCTGTGAGCACCTGAGCAGTTCTTATGTGACACAACTCAGTGCCCACATAATGAATGTCCTTGTCCTTCTGTGCGACAACTGTGTCCTTGATAATAAATTCTGAGAATTCTTGGTTCCACCAGGAGTACAAAGTCTTGCCAGACTGAGCTTCTAAGAGAAGCTGCCAACCCTTTGTTCAGATTTTTAAGATCAAAGCATGTGCTCTAATGCATATAAAATTGTCTTCCTCAGGGCATTAAATGCAATGTATGCAAAAAAAAAAATCACAAAATAAATCTAATTCATTTTACTAAATAAATCTGAAATTACTTCATTTATTAGCCCAAAACATGGGTATTTTCCACGTGCAATGCATTCATTTAGGCTGGATCTTGGTTTATAAAGTTGGCTTACCTAGGAGCTCTGCAAAAATTTTGTAATTTTTGTCCATTAGTAATACTTGCTTAAAGACTTCCAATGGCAAAAAAGAACCAGATAACCACATTCTTTTTCCCCCCCCTTCTGATTAGAAATCAGAATTTAATTACTCACCTATACTGAAGGTAAACAGTCTCATTTACAGCTAGTTCACTTGTAATTGCAGCTGGGTAATAGCAAATGTGAATTACTGATAACCATTAATGATGTGATAAAACCCCATTGCCCAGTCTTTTTACGACTGAACACATTTGGATCCATTAAAAAAAAAAAAAAAGGACCCCTCCATCACCTTCAACATATATATGGTTTCTATTTTAAAAGAGAAATAAATACGTTAAAATCAGCAGTAACCATCTGATGTATTAAACATTAAAAAACATCCCACCACACCAAACAAACCAGGAACTGAGAAGTTTAGCAGTTGCATTATTTTATTAGTTTAATCAAAGCTAAATGCTTATGCTCAGCTACACTGATTTCCTTGGAGAAGTTTGTACACTTCTAGTCAGGCAAGCCTCAGGACCTCTTGGACCATTGTTCCAATTCCATCAAAGATTTCATGCAGAGGAGCCTTGCACATGAAAGCACAGGTAGTAACTATTTTATTGGCTTCATCCACGTGGGATTCATTTACATTTTTGCAAATGTGCTTACATCCAAGCTCTGCTATAGCAGATGCTGTTTCAGCATCAGGAAATCTGTAAATAAAAAGACTTCAATTAACATAAAGCAATGATACAGCCATAAAATTCTGCACACATAACTTGAAGGAGAGAACTACAAAAATATCTATGTGAATCTTTAGCTGATGATGACAAGAGCGTTAAAGAGGCTGCTACTATCAGATTTTCCTATCCCCTATGGACACATCAAGTGATTTTTCTTAAAAGTAACTAAGTTCCCCCAGGTTTACTGGTGCCAAAGAGACACTTGCACAGAAGCCTGTCCATTTCCTAATCTTAATTCCCATGTAAGTCATCCCCATCCATTTCCTGCTTACCTTCCATCTACATTTGTATCTTGACCGACCGTAACCTCACAACCAGGAAAGACTTTGGCTGCCAGAACTGGTGATATACAGCACAAACCAATGGGCTTTTTAGCACTGTGGAAGGCTTGGAGTGTGGAGCTGACATGCTCATTGACAGTACAGTTCTTGCCATCTACAGCCCAGGAACACAGATTCTTTGCTACACCAAAACCACCTAAAAAAAACAGAAACAAACCAAAAAAGCTCAAATATAAAGCACTGCTAAAAGCTATTAAATTTGATACCAAACAGAAGCTCTTTTTTACAACATAATCTTGGTATCTGTGGCACTGTTAAGTAACTGTACTGACAGCCTTAAAATGTCACTGTAACCTGTAAACATATAAACCTGTAAAACAAGTTTACAATGTAAAAAGTTTTTTATACTTTTTTATGCCATGTAGGTTATATACAGAAAACAAAGCTTAACCTTGTTTCAAAAAGCAACAGACAAACAGGAAACCTCACATTCCTTTGCTAGTCACTAGAACAGCTGCACCATCTGTTGTGCACTCCTCGACAAGAAAGAGGGATCAGAAGACCAGTATTAGTTAAAAGCACAACTATGGAATTCATGGGAGTAATGCAAACAGTGATTTGACCCTCTAGAGTAATGAACTCTCAAGTTTTACTTTGATGCTTAAGCAATTATAGAAGAGCTCTTCTCCTTCCCTAGAACTGCTTTTCAACTTTAAAAGAAGAGATTTACACAATAAAAACCACTGGGGATTTTACATAAAATGGACATTATAACAAACACTATTCTGAGACAAAAAAAAACTTTCGTAAATTATAACATAATTTCCTACTAAAAATAGAGCTGATTCAGTTTTTTTATAAATCAGTTTTAACAATCCTTTAGGTGTTAACTTCATTTAATTGTATAAGCAGGTTGTACTTTACAGCTCCTTTGTCTGCTGGATTTATAACCATCAGAATAATCAAAGTAAGGTTATTCCATATGGAATGTGCACAGCACCAACTTTTCTCCAATAAACATAAGGAAATTTCCACAAGTACTTCAAGAGACAACATCAAGAAGCTTTGCATTTTTAATATTTTTCCTTTCCTGGTTTGCTCACTTTCAAGTGTTATCTGAAATCTCTGAGGTAAGATTTTAATTTTCAAACTTAATAGGGTTTCTTTCCCTCTAACCCTTATTACAGCAACTCCCTGAGCCTGGGTTATAACAGCATGAAATTAACGTTGAAAACATCTGTGAGCCTCTACTCCCTCCTGATCAGCCCTGACATCAACCACTCACTCACAGTGCAGGCAGAATTGTTCCTCTGTTATACACACACTCCCTCTGCTGGCCTCACAACAGCGTGAAAATTTCAAAATTCACACTTAAGCCCAGTCACGAAGGCAGTATTTAACAGTCCTATGAATATTCTGGAAAGAGATCTTCAGCAGGTCACGATTTCCTCGTGATGCTCCAGCTTCTTCACTTCTAAAAGTGATTACAATTACATCCATCTGGAATGTAATTTTGTGGTCTCTAAATAAAAAATGATCCATAAACACGTTTAGGAAAAGCTGAGCAGCAGCTGAATGGATACATAATTAAAATAGAATGTACTCCCATCTGACATGGAACATAACCTATTTGGCAACCTGCTATTCTGTCAGCATTTTCAGAGGCCCTGAAATTAAGGCATTGCCATGTAACTGAGTTATGACCCCATTTTTGTACTCTGGTCAGGGTTGTTGTCCACACATAAGCAGTGAAGTTTTCACAACCTTTAGTAAAGAATGGTGGGACACATAACTTAATACCAAAAGAAGACTCTGGCATATTAACTTCGTGAACTATGAATCAAAAAATATATTGAGTTAAAAAAATCACAAATAATTTTCTTTTGAAAGATGATCTCTGCTGGTCAGAGCATGGTGCTACTAGCACCAAGGTTGTGAGCCTGTGTAGGCCATTCACTTAAGAGCTCGACTCGATCCTTGTGGGCCTTCCAACACAGAATATTCTGTGATTTTGAGATACCTACCAGGGAAAATGACAGCATCAAATTCACTAGCTTTCAGTTCAGCCAAATCCTGAATGTTTCCCCTTGCCAACCTGGCACTTTCAACTAACACATTTCTCTTCTCTTCTGCAGGACTTCCTTTTAGGTGATTGACTACATCCCTTTGCTCAATATTGGGGGCAAATATCTTCACCTAGGAAGAGACACGAAGCAAGTTTGTGAATGTGAACAAAACTCATACATATTTGTGACAATAAAGATCACTTATTGAAAACAGGTTTTGTCCCTGAAGCCTCTTATCTAAATTCAGCAAATTCCACAGGATGAATCTAGCACATAAAATATCCAAAGTGACATATGATATATTAGGATGGGTAAATACAGCCATTCTTCCCATCCTATTCCTGTAGCAGTTTGACAGGAGAGTATTCTTATGCCAACATTAAGCTTTGCCGAGGCAGACAAACCCAAGGACAAACAGGACACCACAATTTATACCAACTGCCCAACGGGACAAACAACTGACTTTGAAGAAAGATTGCTCTTAACTGTTATGGGATGAAAGTGCTAAAAAAGTTCTATATAAAAAAGTTAAAGATGCAAACTTTACAAGCATTTCTAGAGCAAACATTAGAGTTACCAGCTGTCCCCAAAACGCCAGCAGCAGAAAGGAAGAACAAAACACAGGAGAACCGATTTTGGTCAGACACAAAAGAAGAACACTGCATCAGAATATAAAGCTCTGTGACAGGTGTACCCCAGGGGCTGTTTTCCTGTCTGATTTGAAGCTTCCTTTGCAAACTTCTCAGAGATGACAATTTTGTGCTAAATATGAGGGTGCTGTTGTTACCACCAGACACCTGAGTGTGGCTACACACAGTCAGTGACCAGCTTTTGCTATCTGAAACCACAGATGGAACCAAAGCACACCACTACATCCTGGCTCAGCCTTCTTTGACAAGCTCCAGTTTACCAAAGAGAGCCCAGAAACAGCGAGCAGGAAACAAGCAGGTGAATCCCAGGGAGGGCTGCAAAAGCAATAGAAGGAAAAGAAAACATTTTAACCCATCCTCAGCTCCCCATGGCCAGAGAAGGCACAGGTCTCCATCTTCTTGCTCCCAAGTTCACAGGATGACAGAATTGTTAGGGCCTGGAAGGGACTTTTGGAGATCATCCAGTCCAGCCCCCACTGACCAGGCAGGTTTACCTAGAACAGGCTACACAAGAATGCATCCAGGTGGGTTTTGGCTATCTCCACAGACAGACACTGCACGACCTCCCTGGGCATGTTCCCATGCTCTGCCACCCTCAATGTAAAGAAGTTCTTCCTCATGCTGAGATGAAAATCCTTGTGGTTTAGTTTATGGCCATTGTTCTGTGTCCTATCACTGGGGCACCACTATGAAGAGTCTAGCACTGTTGCCCACAAAACTGCATTCATTACCTGGTGTGTGACAATCAAATAATTACACACTCTAGAGAGACACTGGTTATTTATTTCAGAGTCGTGCAAGCCTGGGTATTCGGTGGTATTCCACGTATCAAGCACACGGACCGGACTTTTTGTGCCATTGTCTATAGACGGAAATTCAGAGTAACTCTCCAAGCGCAGCCTCTCTATTACGATTGGACAGTCACTTCCATACAAGTTTTGTAACTCCAGTTAACTTCTACATATGTTCAGGAAAACGATCTTTACCTGGGGAAGGGTCTCTTTGACCTGTAAGCATGACTTTTAGTGTAATAATTTAGTTGTTTCAATGATACCCCTTTTCAGTCTTAGGTCCAGCTGCCTGCGCTACCTCATCTGTCAGGGGACCAGGCAGGTCTTCGGGGCATGAAAAAAACAGGGGAGGGGGCAACATAAAGAGAGAGATTTATGGCTGAATGGGCTTTGTAGGGTGGTGGGGGCGCAGGGAGCACCGCAAACCGGGAGGGGCTCCGGTCCCAGAGAGGGGCACTCTCGGCTGCTGTGTCGCACGCCGGGCCGCACACACACAAGGACACACAGACACACACAGACAGACACACAGACACACACAGACGTATCCACACGAACACACCGCCACCGCCGCCCGCTACCTCCGCGCCGCCGCGGCTCAGGTGCACCAGCGCCGCCGACGCCTCGTGAATCTCGCTGCCATCGAAGACGCCGCAGCCGGCGAGCACCAGCGCCACCCGCTTGCCCATGGCAGCCGCCCCTCAGGCCCGGGAAGGAGCTGCGGCAGGCGGCGGCCCGGCACCCCCAGCCCTGCTCGGCACCCCCGGCCCCGGCACCCCCGGCCCCGCTCGGCTCCTCCTGCTCCGCTGCTCCTGCCCCGCCTCCTCCTGCCGCGCCTGCGCCGCCGCCTCCATCTTCCGCCGCCGGGCGGGCGGACTGGCGGACGGAGGGAAATAAATGGGGAATCTGGAAAGCGAATGGCACGCCCCTCTAGCTCTCACGGGACTGGCTCAGGCGTGTTTTCGGCCTCACGTCCGGCCTGTGCCCCGCGGTGGGGCTGTGACCCGCGGTGTGCTGTGGAAGGTGCGCGTTCCTGTCGCTAGCCCCAAGGTTGCCGGGCCTCGCAGAGCCTCGGGGGGGTGCCTGTGAGGTGGTGCTTGTTTGGTCGGATTGTTTAGCGCATTGGGCTATAATTGTGCTATGAAAATCGGCTTCCAAATTGCTTTGAAAGCCAAAAAAAAGCGTGGAGTTTGGTTAAAAGGCCTGTGGTACTGCTGGCTCCTGATGCTGTTAGTTTCGGTGACGCCTTGCTCTTCAGACCCACCTAGTCCTTTTTTCTCCCTTAACCTCATGCCTGGTTTCAAGGAGCTGCTCCTCTTTATCAGGAAAAACTGAGGTATTTTAGCAAACCAGCCTTTCTTTCTTGACCCATTCCCAGCTTAGTCCCTTAGGGCATTGCTCTAGTGAACCAAAAGGGAAAGAATGCATCCCGTGTCGCTTCCTTAGGACTGTGCACACAAATGCCACACCAGGATTCAACTGTATTGAATTTTAGTAAGATCCCTCAGCTCTTGGTCCTTCGTTTTTCATGAGCTGCCTCTCTTATAATAAGAAGAAGCTTGTGTTTAATAAGGAAAACTCATTCTTCTGTTGGACCAGAGAACTAAAAAGCTGGATCTTGTAGAAAAATTACAGTGTCTCCCAAAAATTCAGAGTATGGGTTTTCTGCAGAGGACATGAGAGTGAGTAGGCAGAACAAAAACGGCATTTGAAAGCAGAGCCTTTTCCTGTAACAAAATGCATTCAGTTTAATACTGATTGGTTGGGAGTCTGTGTGGCATGATGGACAGGGAGATTCTGGAACAGGACAGGGCCAGGACAGGGGAATTCCCTGCTGAAGGGCAGACTCCTGTCTGCTGGGCAATGTTTACTCCAAACGTGTGTAGGGCTTCAGCTCAGTCTACACCACAGCCCACACTCTGCCTTTTAGAATGGAGCAGGACTACAGCATAGCTCCACTGAGACTCTGCAGAGCTGGAATCCCACTGGAATCATCTTCATGCTTGAGAGCTAGCAGAAAGCTTCTGCCTGGAAGGAGTCTAAGCTCAATGCATTTTTGGAGAAACTAGTGTAGTCCCAAACTCTGCTGTTTATTAGGGCCAGGGTTAATGTTAGAGCTAGGGAAGTGCACGCTTTCAAAACTGCAGTTCCCTGCTCCTTTCTGACCTGACTTACTGGCTAGTCTTTCTGGATGGATCCTGGACCTGAACTGTTAGTATCCTCATCTCCAGTCTTGTTTTTGGCCCTGTCTCTTAGATGGACTTCAGATTCACATTACAGGTGGTCCTTTTTCCTGGATGGACCCTAGACTTGATGGCATATGATAGTCTTATCCCACTTCAGGTTCTCTATGTCTGACACATCTCTGTGCCAGCTGTTCCCTGATCCAGCTCCAACTCGCTCCTCCCATGTCCATGACCTGACTGTGTGACCTTGTCATGGCTCTCTGTGTCTTAGGTCCATGTTTTAATCCCAGCTCATGACATGTCCTTGCCCTAGGTCTCTGTCACCCCAAAGTAGCCTTAAGAGGACTCTTCTCTATCCTGGGCCCACAAAAGCAAGAGCATTTCACAAGGAGTAAGCTCTGAGTCCAGATGTTTGCAAGGTGAGGGGTCACACCTTGATGGGAGAAGAAGCTGTGGTTGAGGCCCCTAGCGCACTGGTAGCCCTTCTGCTGTGGCCTCGACCCACATCTGCTCCAGCCACAGATCCATGGGCACTTAGGCCTGGGCATCCAGACATCACCTGAGCTGTGTGTGGTGTGTCCTGCTTCCTGTTGTCCTGATGTATGGGTTGCTCTTCCTGCACATCCTGTGAATTGACCTTGGCACAAGTAGTGTAATCCCAGCCCCTACCCTGCGGTATCTGGGGCTGCTGCTGGATCCAGTCACTACTGTGTGCCTGTTTGCCTTCAGAAACTGAATAGCAGTCAGGTTCCATCATGAGTCTGATCACTAGAAAAATCCATGGTGATGAGGCAAATGCAAGGTTACGCTGGAATGACCAATGCATGGATTGTGTCTGCATCAACAGCATACACAGCTGGGTTCAGGTGTGGCTGCAGTGTAGCTCAGGAGGGAGGCAGGAGCTTTGGCTTAAAAGCAGCTCACCAGGAAAGGAGCAGGGAGCCCCTTCCGAGGTGTCTCTGCAGAGCAGAAGTTTCTGACTTTCCTCACAATTTTTTATCAGACCGTGAGCAACTAGCTACATAATCCAAAGGGAAGAGAGCAGGTACTGACCCCTCCAGACTTCAAGGGGTTGAATTACAGCTCTGTCCTAGACCCCAGCCTTTTTCCTTCTGCCCAGGATTTGTGAAAGATGTTTTCTCTTGTGGAAATCATGCTTTGAAGTGCCTTAGTTGCCTGACAACAGCTGTTACCTTAAATTTGACTTGGACAGCTCTTTGTATTTCACAGGCTGAAGAGTCACCCAGCTGACTCATCAATTCACTTATCCCTACCCTGCAGCAAATCTCAGAGGGTTCATCTCAGTTTAAAACTCATTACGAACTTCCTATGCATCCTTATCCCAACCCTCATTCTATCTCTCAGGCTTCAGCAGACCTCCCCTAGTATTCCAGCTTGAAAGGAAATAATTTCCATCACCTGCCCCCTAAGTTAGCAGACAGAGGAGCTGCCCTGCAATCCCAAATGTTTACTGAACTGCACATCTGTCCCAAGCACAGCTCTCATCCTGGCTGTCAAGGTCAAGGAGGTGGTGAGGGGAGCTCTTAGCAGTATCTTACAAAGCCCAGTAATTACCGCCCTCATGTAGAAAAAGACATGGCTTTTTCCCAGCCCAGCTCACAGTTCAGATGGTGTTTCAGGCTATGTAGCAAAGTGTAGGTGCACAGGAGCCCTGTTTCTGCCTCTTTTTCTCAAAATTCCTTTCTTACCCCTCAAAGTTCATCTGACTGATGAACTCCTGTCTTTCAAAGCAGCTTCAGCATGGCTTCAGGTAATGTTTGTATTTCTCATTATGCATCCAGCTGACTCAATTGCTAACATATGCCAGTGTGAGTGGGGAAAAATCTTCCTGTGATCAGTTAAGGTGCCAGATGTGTAGCTTTATCTGCTGTGATCCGTATATATAACTGTGACTTTCCTGCTGAATGGCACATTGCCAATGTATGCATAGGCTGGGAGATATGCAGCTGTAAGCACCATCCAGAGCAACCCATTTTTGTGAGACAGGGGCTGTTACTTCAGGTGCAACAGCCTCTCTGCTGTGACTTACAGTGTGATGACTCAAGTACGTGTCAAAGCCAAACTACCTGTTCAAACCCACATCTTCTGACTGAAGCAGCAGGATTTGTTTTCCCTTTTCTCTCAGTCCCTTCCATCCTATTCATGTCAAGGGTAGACATGGAGGAGGTACTGATTTATAATGGGAAACTGTTGTCTCAAGTTTGCTTGCTTTTCACTGTTTGCATTTTGTTTTCATGCAGCTTCAAGTAAACTATGTATATTTTTAGAATTGTTTACATTCTTCCTCTCTAGGAGGAGAAAGATGATTGATGGTGATGTTCACCAAGGAGGTCAAAGAGGTGGCTACCTGTGAGGCCAATCTTGACCTGTCTATAAAATTGTATATAATATGGAGTCAGAAAAATAAAGTAGAAGCTTTCCTGCTTGACCTCCTGCTGGCCTGCTTCGTCCTTTCGTGCTCCTAACAGCAGCCGCACGTGTGACCCTCTGTCACAGGAAACCATCAAGAGTCTGTTGTTTCAGTTTTCACTGACCAGAAAAGACAATACTCTGGGAAATGAGAAAAAAATTATAAATCCTGTCAGGCCTAGAATTTGATCTTTGTTGCCAGACTCAATATTTCCCCAAAGCCTGTTACTGGACAAAGATGCAGATCAGCTCTGTGGGTTTATAATGGGGAATTTGACATGTGTTGTGATTTTACTAAACCATCACAACAGGTTTCTGCATAATAAGCTAGACAGTGGCTTTTTAGCTCAAGTGTATTTATTCATAAATTTATTAGTGGTTTATTTTCTATGCTCACAACATAACTTGGGTTGCATGAGAAAAAGGTACATTGCTGCAAAAGTTTCCTGTGGGATGTAATGAGGTGAGATATAAAAATGCTATTAAAATTTAAAAAAATAAAGAACAATCCCTTCAGCATCCACATAGTGGAGATTAAATAATCCACACTGCAAACATATGCTGAGCCAGGACTAAGAACCTGTTCACACTGCATTTTGAGCTTGGCTAGTGAGCAGTTAGGGCACCTTCACTATGCCATTTCACTTCCTTGCATCCTGGTTTCAAAGAAGGGATAAATTAGCCTTCTTTCATTACATAAAGCACTTCCAGAGTTACACATCTAAATCTCTAGCACTAGGAATTGTGGCTGTATTCCAAACAAACACATATCTTTTTGAACAAATGAAAGAGCTGGTATACTGTACGACACTCAAGCTACGAAAAGTGCATGATTACTGGCACACTTTATTTTCTAACAAATAAACCAGAAATTTTATAAATCAGACACAATTAACATGCATGAGATAAAAATGGGATGTGGAAAGGTAAGTATGTATTGGGTATGTAAGCATGCATTACATTAATGTATAGTGCTGAATGGCATGGATTCTAAAAATAAACACTGTAGAATCTGACAGCAAGGAAGTGAAATAAAGAAATGTTGCTGAAATGAAAGGTTTTAAGGCTTTCTGAACATCCTTAGTATCCCCAGCAGTACTGAAACTGATTCAGCAGCCTATGCTGCATTTTTACGAAAGATGCAGGGTTTTCCACCTGCAATTTGGTTTGAATATATAGCCTAGCATAGTGCTGACTAGAGAACTGATTCTTCTTTAGGAGCTCGCATGAAATGACCAGGGATATATTTCTGGCTCCCACTAGTCAAAAGTCCACAGCAGTTATTATTTACCCAGTGAATAGGATACACCAGTGCTTTCACTCTGGATGCCAACTACTAAACTTAGCCTCCTGGACTCTGATGCCAGCATAGCCAGTTTTGAACTCTGCAGAGCTGGAAAAGGCTGTGTTTTCTGCAGGGATGCTGCTGGCAAACCTGTCTTCACAGTTTGTCTTAGTTCTGAAAGATACTTCTCACCATTATCATAAAGATGAGAGAATAAAGTGCTATATGATTCCCGTAATATAAAGTGTTATGATTTGAAAAAGCGTCCTGAAATGGGTGACAGATACACAAACTTAGCTTGGAGCCCTGAAAAAGCTTTGAAAAGTTCCAGACAAGACTTCTGAGCAGTCTGAAGAGGCTCAGGGTTAACAGGGTTTATCACAGCAAAAGCTTCTCTGCCATTTGGTGAGGCCTCACGTCATCATCCTGGGGCCAGACCCAGAGGTCACCCCCTCGGTGGGTTCTGGGTGTGAGAATGGGCACTTGATGTGTCTTTTACAGAATCATAGAAGCAATTAGGTTGGAAAAGACTTCTGAGATTATAGAGTCCAACCTAGGACTGAACACCCCCACGTCTACTACACCATAGCACTCAGTCCTGCATCCAGTCTCAAACACCTTCAGGGGCAGTGACTCCACCACCACCCTGGGCAGTCCAGTCCAATATCAAATCACCACTTCTGTCAAGAAATTCTTCCTAATGTCCAACCTAAATCTCCCCTGGCGCTGCTTAAAAATTATGTCCTCTCATCCTGCCACTGGTTACCCGGGATAAGAGGGCGACCCCGACCTGGGTACGAGTCCCTTTCAGGGAGCTGTAGAAAGCGATAAGGTTCCCCGTGAGCCTCCTTTTTTCTAGGCTAAACACCCCCGTTCCCTCAGCTGCTCCTCGTCGGACTTGTGCTCCAGACCCTTCAGCAGCCTTGACGCGTCTCCAAAGCAACGCGGGGAACGACAGACAACCCCTGCTCCAGCTGAACGACAACCTGGTGTGGCCGCCTGGACCCGCAGGAAACACAGTGGCAGCCAGCCGGGTGGCGTTCCTCAGGCATGACTCGGCACTTTCCCTCGGGAGGAGGAGGAGGAAAGGCTCCCGCCGGCGGCCCCGGCCCTGTGGGCGGCGCGGGGGCGGCCCTTTCCCGCCCGGCCTCCTCCGGCCCGCCGCTTCCCCCGCGCTGCGGGCCGCGCTGTGGCTGCGCCATGGGCGCCGCGGCTTGTTTCCGCCTGGTGCCGCCCATCCTGCTGCTGCTGCTGGCGCCGTGCGGCCCGCGGGTGGCCGGGGCACTCGGCGGGCCGCGGCGGCGCTGGCCCGTGCCCTACAGGTGAGTGCCGCTGCTCCTGCTGCTGCTGCTCGGTGTCTCAGACCAGAAAGGCCCTGGGAGGCTTCCCTGCTTAGTCTCGGGGCACGTCGAGCACTGACAAGGTATTTGGCAAGTTTGGCTCGCCAAAGGGGCCGCAGTTTGATATCTCAGCAGCGGGAGGGGTTGGTGCCCCCTTTAAACGCTTAATGCCCACCTTTAAACACTTAATGCCCGCACAGAAGGTGGTGATGAGGGAAATCAGTGTTTTGCTTTGTAAACTTAACTTAACGTCATGCTTGGTGACAAATGGTACAAAATCCCGTTCGCTGCTCCAGAGCTGCCTGAGCTCCTGGTGGTGTCGGGGACAGCAGGGGGACAGCACGTTCTGGCGTGAAAATAGCGATAGATTTGGCTGTGCCGAGGAAATGAGCCCCTTCAGAAGAAAAGCTACTCTTGGTTGTTTATTTTGTGCGGGTTTGCTGTTTGTAAAGGGAGTAGTTAGCAATGTTTGACTATAACTTAATAATGCACACCTGAAATTTTGAGAACCTATTGCTCAATTCCCAGCAGTTAAATTTGCGTCAAGTGATGCCTGAAGGAGCTGATCTTGCAGTCACGAGTTCTTGGGATTTTCCAGCAAGTTCAGTAGCTACAAGACTGGGTCTTGGGGGGGGTCAGATTTGGAGAACAGTTCTGTTGGTGTGAGATGCTCAGAAATGTGGGGGTTCAGTCCTTCTTAAGACGCTTGTTACCTTGTCACATGCAAGGGGTCATTGAAAATGTAAGGTGTGCAAGCTGGAAACGGGACTTGAATGTGTGGTTGGCCTAAGTCTTTGTTTTCTATGTGGTTTTTTTTTTCAGACATATTCGTTAGGGTTTGGGGGTTGTTCTTCCCCTTCTTTTTCCTTTTTTCCCCATACACCCCCCACCTCCCCCTTCCCTGACAAAATAAAGGCAGACATGGTGGAGTTCCCAGCAAGCCTGGGGATGAAGTCCACAGGGAAAATCAGTGATTCTTCAGCTGAGCTGCTGGCTTTACTATTGCTCAGGAAGTCCTGTGTCCTTGAGTCATCTCATGGCTGAGGTATTTGTGTCAGTAGCCCTGGGCAGCTGAGTGTGTTAGAATCTCAGGCTAAGCAGACAAGATCTGGACAAACTGTGCATGGTAATTCGTGTTGGTAACAGAAATATAGGAACCCTGTTTTAAGTGAAATACAGTGAGTGACTCTAAAGGAACTTGGAAGAGGAAGACTTGTTGACCTGGCTGGATGCCACGTGCCTACCAGCATCATTTCATCACTTCCCTCCACAAGTGGATGGTGGAGAGAAAATACAACAAAAGGTTCATGAACTGAGATTAGGACAGGGAGAGGTCACTCATCAAATACCATCACAGGCCAAACAGACTCAGCTTTGGGATATTGACTGAATTTATTACTAACAAAATCAGAGCAGAATAAGGAGATGTGAAATAAATCTTAAAAACAGCTTTTCCCCACCCCTCTCTCCTTCCCAGGTTCTACCTCCTCTCCCTAGTGGTGCAGGGAGATGGGGAATGGGGGTCACGGTTTTTTCATCAGATGCTGTTCCTGCTGCTCAGGGAGAGAAGTCCTTTCCCTGCCCCAGTGTGGGGTCCCTTCCACAGGAGACAGTTTTCCATGAACTTCTCCAACATGAGTCCATCCCACAGGCAGCAGTTCTTCATGAATTTCTCCAACATGCGTCACTCTTCCCTGCAGTCCTTCAAGCACAACCTGCTCCAACATGGATCCCCCAGAGGGTCACAAGTCCTACCAGGAAGCCTGCTCCAACATGGGCTCCTCTCTTCATAGGTCTGCAGCCTGCTCTGTGGGTTCAGAGGGTTCTTTAAAGCATCCACCTGCTCCAGTGTGGATTTGTTCCACAGGCTGCAGGAGAATCTCAGCTCCAGCGCCTGGAGCAGCTCCTGCGACTCCTTCTCCACTAACTTTGGTGTCTGCAGGGCTGAGGCTCTCACATATTCTAACCCTGCTCTTCTCTGGCCACAATTACATTGGTGCAATAACTTTTTTTTTTTTACTTCTAAAATCTTTTGTCTCAAAGGTGTTGCTGTCATTCCTGATTGCCTCAGCCCTGCCCAGTGCAGGGTCCACTGTGGAACTGGCTGGCATTGGTGTTGTCTGACATGGGGCAAGCTCTGGCAGCTTCTCACAGAAGCCTCCTCGGTAGCCACCCTGCTACAAAACCTGGCCACACAAACCCCACTTGTCAAAAAGGTTGCTGTTTGTATACAGTGTGATAAGGAAGTGGATTAGGTCTTTGGTTTTTGAGGTTTAATAGGAATGAAATAGAAACAATGATCCCAGCTATGTTCTTAGACCTTTTTATCTAAATTAGCATAGCGGGATTAAATATTTTTCTGATCTTGGCAATACTGTAGAGTCAAAATAGCTTCATTTGAGGACCTCTTACTACAGAATAGCAAGAACAAACTGGTCAATCCCCGTGTAAATAAATTTCCAAGAGAATGTTTTTGAGGCAGATTTCTAACTATTCTTTACCCACTGTCTGTGTCCCTGACCTTGTGAGTATGTCACTCTTTGTAATCCACATTATTTCCGCTCCTTCACAGTTGGTACAACATGACTTCCATTTGTGAGCCTTAAGTCCCAAAGTCCTGTTTCGGCAGATGGGCACCTCAGCAGCCTTTTGAACTCGTGTACTCCAAGTGCTGCAGTGCCTGGGTCACGGAATCTGTCTTTGGGGGTGCTGGACACGTAAGCTGTCCCCTCAGGAGGCTGTGCCAGTTACTCCAGCTGCACAGCAGCGTGTGTCATTCTGTGTGCTTCTCTTTCCCAACACAGGCGCTTTGATTACCGTCCCAAAACTGATCCTTACTGCCAGGCTCGTTACACCTTCTGTCCCACTGGCTCTGCCATTCCAGTTATGAAGGAAGAGGATGTCATTGAAGTGTATCGATTACAGGCTCCAGTATGGGAATTCAAGTATGGGGACCTGCTGGGACATTTGGTAAGGTGATGTTTTTAACAAAGTTAGAGTGACAAATTCAGCCGAATTTAACAGCAGGTGTCAAGAATTGGGACCTGTAAGGTCCCAAGAATGGGACCTACAAGATATACTTGTATGGAAGAATATTAGAGCACACAAGCTAGGCTATCTATAGGGACAATACTCAAAGAGCACTAAGTTTCAAACACAATGTACAGGATTTAGCTCAGCTAAAGACAGGAGCATGAACAACACTGTTGGTGGGTCCCACCCATGTAGCTGCATAATGAGTGCTTTGTATATACACACCATTATGTCTTGGATGTCTTTTCTTCTGTGCTATCACCACATCAAGAAAATACTTTTATTTGTCCCCTGATATCAGATAAAATAGTTGCTTAGTGTATTTTTTTTTCTCTTGTTAAAAACTCACTTATTTGCTTGGACATTGGTATCTATCAGGAGCAGACAGCCAGCTGGTCAGAATGGTGGATCATGAGGGTTTGGTTGCTTTTACAGCTCTTTCTTGAGTGTTATGATCAGTAGGGAATTGAAGGCTCCATTCATGGAGTCATGCAAATATGAAGTCTCAGCTTTAGTGATGTTTATAGTTATAGCAGTAGCAAAATCAATCTTCAAAGCATGATTCCTAACTAATAAAGAAATGTTAGTGAATCAAAACCAAGCACAAAGAGTCAAAAATGGAAATAGATTCAAATATTGTTATCTCAGTTAACTAAGTTTGGATTTAGGGTTTTACTATACAGCTTTTAAATGAAGTATTTATCTCATTAGTTTTATGACATTTATTAGCAAGATCTGGTTTTGGTAACTTGCTTCTGCTCTTTATTTCTCTGATACCCCCATGAAGTATGAATCCTTTTTTGAAGGATTCAAAAGTCAGCTTGAGTCTTAATGATGAGCTCCCACAGAGTATCTGCCTCCAAGTCACAGAATTTACAATGGAGGGATAGACAACCACTGGGACAGTGTGATGCTCTGATAAAAGTATGTGTGTCATGCAATGTGGTGTGTTGTGCTTCCGTGTTACTGAATCCAAGATGTTACAGGAACTCCCTCCCCTCTCCTCACCCTGTTACAGAACAGCTCCTGAGCATCTTACCTTCTGTACAGGTCAAGCTGAAGTTGTTACAAAATCAAAGTTTTGATGGTTTTGTTCTTTGTTTTTTCTTTATTTTCCAGAAAATTATGCATGATGCTGTGGGTTTCAAGAGCTCTCTAACCGGCAAAAACTACACAATGGAATGGTATGAGCTCTTCCAACTTGGGAACTGCACATTTCCACACCTGCGGCCTGGCATGGATGCACCGTTCTGGTGTAACCAGGGAGCTGCCTGCTTTTATGAAGGAATAGATGATGCACACTGGAAGGCAAATGGAACTTTAGTTCTTGTGACCACAATATCAGGTAGGTTTTAGATGCTTTGGATAATGTTAATACAAAATACAGGGTCAGCCTTGTCTTTTGTAAAGCAGTGTCTTGTAATTTATGTTCTGTAGGTTATTTGCAGTGTTAGTCGATGGTGCTAATTTCAGTCACACTCTTGAATACAGGAAGTGGCATGAGGCTGCTGCCTTTTGAACAATTCACAGTGAGAGTTGTTAAGTGAGAGTCATTTGGTGTTGCTGTACAAAAACACTTGAGTCTCTTGAGTGTAAAAATAGCAAAACAGCTTATACAGAGTCATTATGGACTCTTTTCACATGGCTTCACCAAAACAAAATCTTCTATTGTGAAGTGGCAGATGACTGCTGAGATAGAAAAACTGTTGAAAACATGTTCGTTACTGAGCAAACAAATAGGGCATATTTAGAAATAGTCTCAAAGGTATAAAAATATTAATCTCTATTTCTTTCTCCCTCATTATGTGTCCTAAAAACTGTGAAAATGTCCCCAGTAATAGGTCTCTGTCATATGTTATAGAACAAACCTAGGCCTTACACCTCGAAATACATAGGTGATCACCAGAAGAGTTTCCTGGTACATACTGTTCACTGCTATCCTAAAATAAAAAAGTAATTCAAATAAATCTGATTTGATTGCTCTAGCAATAGAGTGAACAACTTAGAAAAAAAGTTCACTGAGGACTTGGAGAGTTAAGTTTTGTGTGACCAAAATCACTTAGCTTCTGAAGTTGGTGTAGTGTGCAAGACACAGTGGAGAGTCCCGTTACAGCTCATGTGACATCGTGCTTTGTGTGTGCCCACTTCCACCCTTAGCAGCTTTGCTGGCCCCAGTCTCTGCATAATCTATCCAGTGCTGCTAAGAAATTCTAGGCAGTTCTTTAAACAAAGTAATAAAGTGGAGCTGCTTTCCTGTGAGTTTGTAGTTCATGACTGAAATACTTGATACCTGATACAGTTGGATTCTTTTGTATGAATACCAAGTTAAAATTTTTTCATACAGCTGAGGGAACTTGTCCTGCTTCCTCTCTCTGTGGATTATTTGATGCCCAAGAAAGGTGAGGCTACACTGGTGCCTCGTGGAGGCATTGTTACAGTCCTCCTTGCCTCTCTCACTTTCCATTTCCGTGAAACTTTTAAGGAAGAAGCATGTCTGAGAGTCTGAATTTCACAATAACTTTCAGATTTCTACTCAAAGAGGGTGAGTGGATGCAAGGACAGATCAACAGCATCATGAGCTGAACTTGCTCCCTTCAGAGAACATTGCATCTTATTTGTGATGAGTCTTACATCCCACTCATCGTTTGGCTCAATTCAGCTTTGCCAGCTGCAGAGCTGCTAAATCAGCAGGATGTCTTAGTCTGCATCCCTTTTCTGAAGAGACATGAAAATTTCTGCTCTGAAATTTTGAATTTAGTTAAAACTTGAAGTGCAGAAATGTCTGTTGGTCTGGTGAGCATTTTGCCAGCATCTCCTGTAGACTGTACTACCTCTGCCCTGTTTGCATGGGTAAAGCAGAATGAGAAGTGTCACGATTCTCTGATGCTCGAATGATCTGGCATAGTAGCAGGAAAAGGATCAGAAAAAGGAACCACAGTTTAAATAACCTGCACGTGAATGTGGTTTATTCAGTGGGTTATCTCTTGCCCCTCCAACTTAAGCCTTCTGTCTGCATGCAGTGAGGTAGTGTAGGTGAACTTCTGCAGTGGAGGCAGGTAAACCTTGAAATAGACGGAAAATATTTTGAATCTTGCATTAGTTATCTCATCTCTGCGATACTTATTTTTATCTCTTATAGGAACCATGTTTAATGAAATGGCACAATGGGTAAAATACGACAATGAGACTGGCATTTACTATGAAACCTGGACAGTTCAAGCAAGTCCTGACAAAAAATCAACAGTGTGGTTTGACTCTTATGAGTGCTCCAAGTTTATACTGAGAACCTACCAGAAGCTAGCTGACTTAGGAGCTGTATTCAAGAAGATACAAACAAACTATACAAGCATAATTTTATTCAGTGGAGAACCTATTTATTTGGGGAATGAAACATCTATTTTTGGACCACAAGGAAACAAGACATTGGCAGCAGCTATAAGAGACTTCTACAATCCATTTAAACCTCATCACAGTGTCAGAGAGTTCTTTGTTGATCTTTTCAAAATAATTGATCATGTTATCTTGAATCATCAGTTTTACCTGTTCTACAACTTGGAATACTGGTTTTTACCTATGAAGTCCCCTTATCTCAAAATAATTTATGAAGAAGTCCCTTTGCCTGTTGGAAGCAAAGCATCCTTTGGTGTGTGACTACCTACTGAAGAACAGAACCTGCCTTTATGGCAGAATATTCTTAAGGATTTTGGAGCACTACCATGATGGTGTTTTAAAGGGTGGTTGTATGTTTCACTGCTGACTGCAGAAAACTGTGTTTGGAAGGCTTTGCTGAAAGACTCTACATTTGTTTTCTTACTACCTGTATAACATACTCGTGAAAGCTTCAGCATCTCAGACCTGGCTGGGTTCTGTGTAACCACAGCCCCCTGCTGCCTGAAGGGAGACTGCAGTGGCTCCTCTGGCTGAGCTCTGCAGTGCCCGGGGGGGAGTGGGGAGGCAGCTGCCTGCTCTGGGCTCAGGTGCTCTCCACATGCATGCCCACGTGGCAGCAGATGGCACCTGGCCACCAACAGAGGTGGGACACAAGCTACAAGGACTAACTCGCTCAGCATGAGTGTCTTGATGTGTCCAGTTCCCTCAACAAGTGCCTTACACTGATGTTCCTGTAGTTCTTTGGTTTGTAACAGCTGGGACCTATGAACCATTCTCTTGTATTCTGGGGCAGTGAGTGAACTGGAGGGTGGCATAGGGGATGCTTTTTCACCACATTGCTTCCTTCAACTGCATTGTAACCACAATACATACAGATGGGTCTTCTCGTGGCATGGGTGTTCTGTGGCACAGATAAAAGCCAAACTGCCTGTTTTGATGTCGAGTGATGCATAACTGCAGTGTTCCTCCAGTCTGCTATCTTAAAGTCTACTTGAGTTTCATAGAACTTGTGTGATTTCTTTCAATTTTTTAACAAAACATAGAAAATTTATTATGAAAGAAGTAAGGACAGCTTGTGGGGCATCGACATTGGAGTTGAAAATCCATGCTTGTCATAGAGCTGCCTCTAAAATGTGACTGCAGCCTCTTGCTGGCAGTAATGGTTGCAGTATTGGTGCTGTGCCAGCTGTGCTATCCTTGAGTCCTGTTCCAGGCTCAGCCTAGTTAGTTCCTTTGGCAACTAGTTAGTTCCTTTAAACTCAGGGGACCAAAGAGGAACACTGGCTTTCTGGAAACTACTGAGGTGCCTGCACACAGAAAAACCATAGCTGCAGCAATGTAATTAGCTCCAAGTGTTCACTGCTCACTTTAATGTTGTTTTTAAAACTAGCTGTGGAATCAATAGTGCTCCTGCAGAGGTTATTGCTGTCTTGTGGCCAAGCAGGAACACAGGATCCCAACTCTGCAGTTATATTTGGCTTGAGCCAAGCTTATAGCCTGCTGCAGCCAGAGAGGTGAGTACACAGTGCTTGGATTCAAATAATAATAATGGCAGAAAATCACCCATGTATTCAGAAAGTCACTAAAATTAATTAGTTGAATTGCATTATCGTGTAATGGGATGAGTGTGAGAGGTAATGGGAGAGGAATGAGGGGATGAGCACACCTCTCTTCAAGCTGCTACTTCCACTCCTAGGTGAAACGTCATCTTTTGCCTCAGACTGAAAGACTTGAGTCTTTTTAGCTGAAGTGACAGACCATTGTGACTGAGCTCAGCTTTGGATTAAGATACTGTCATGGTTTCACACTAGCCAGCAACCAAGCACCACACAGCACCACCAGGAAGGTAATCCAGGGGGCTCTAGGGAAGTCAGAGGGGCTGCAGCAAGCCTGGCTATGGAAGTTACATTCTCCTTGATGCATGTTTTCATGACTTTGAAACTCTCAATGTTAAACCCACATTTTTCTTGCCAGGGAAAAGCCTCAACATCACAAACCAGTGTTCAAAGCTCTGAAGGGGAGATAGGATCACAGAACCAAGTCCACAGATCGCACTGCCACTGATGTAGGGATTCCTCCATGCAGCCACCTGTGTCTATTTCACACTTGGTACCTTTAAACTGAGGGTAGTCAAAGTGTCATTGTAGGAGTTGCTCTTTATGTAACATACATGAGTTCCTTCTGAGGCCAACACTGATTCCTTCTGAGCACACGGGTTGGAGAGAGAGCTCTCGCTTTCTTTGCTTCTCTCAACTGGGGGAGGACTGTGTGTTAATTGTTTGGGCTGAATGCACAGCTAGGTGGGAATAAACTTCACCAGTACAAACTGCAGTCCTGAAAGAGGTACCGTTGTTGCAATTAAACTGGAATCATTGCACTGGAATGAGTTGAAGTTGTTGAGTGCAGTGCTCTCTTGTAGGCAGAATCCCCAATCCTTGAGTTTGGCCTACAGTGTTAGATATAAAAAACCATGTGATGAATAGGCTAATTCTGCAAAGTTTAGATATGTCCAGGATAGATCCATAAAAATGATGCTTTTGTAACTTAAAAAAGGAGTGTTAGATGTCACAAACAGCTTCTGTGTACCTGATGATCTGTTTGTGATTGAAAACCACCTATTCACATCAAACACTTAAGGATGGCCTCCTCCTGAAAGTCACACAGGGAGCAGAAATAGGTAGGATCTCACCTCATTTCACTCACAGCCAGGTGCTATTAGCACTTTCCCAACAGTATGAACCAGGGGAGTGTCCAAACTGCCAGGCTCAAGGATAAGCCTGGCATCGTGTCACTGTCACTCAGTCTTTACTCACACTTTGAATACAGGACTTGTTCATCACTTTAGACTGTGCTTGGTTCTGCTCCCTGCTCTTAGACATGTTGCACTTTGAGGGCAAAAATACACAATCATTCTGTACTACAACACTTTCCAAGTCTGCACAGTGGTCTTGTGCAAAACTGCTGCATTGCCACGCCCGTGAGCTGTGCAAGGCACACTTCATTCCAGGAGGGTTCTCCAGCAGAGCACATCCTGGCTCATCATCCATCAAGATCAAATGGAGCGTGCTGCTCCTGTTTCCCAAAGGGTTGTGCAATGAAAATCACTGGTACCAATGCTCTCCGCCTTCCCCCTCACAAACCCACCCTCAGCTCTCCTGCCTTCTGCATCATAATTCGTAACCACTTGGATTCAGAGGTAACATTTTTCACTGCAAACATTAGGTCCTGTCCAAAACTGGACAACTGAGTTTTGTTATTTGGAAAATAAGAAAGAAAGGTGAACTCAGGGTAAAGCGATACATCTGTGACACTCACGTTCATGTTTCCAGTGAACTTTGTCAGTCTGTGGTACTCTTTACTACTAGTGCCATGATGTTTACATACTTACTATTAATTTGTTTCAACATGCAGAAAGCAAAATAAAACGTACAGAATTTGCACAAAAAGCACTGTAGGCTTGCCTGGCAAGTTTATGTTATGGCTGGATTATGTGAACCAAGGATGCAGTAATTGATTCAATGCATAAAAATTGCTGACCTCCACTGGAAGAGAGAGACAACTGCTTTTAAGTTTTCTTGTTTTAATTTTTCTTGTGCTGAACATCTTAATAACCAGTATAATGTGGTGTTGCATTGAGGAAGGACTTCTTGAAGTCGGTGCAACAACACAGCCTTCTCAGAGCCAGCCAGTTACCTTGCTGGGGAAGCAGTTCTGCTGCAACCAACCCTGCCACCTTCAGCTCCTCGTAAGTTCCTACACCGGGGTCTGACAGAGGCCTCTCTGTGAGCAGCAGAACGCTGTGTTTACAGGTGTGAATTCCAGGAGTGGGATCTGGTACTGAGGCCGTGCCTTGCCTTTCAGTTACTCCCACGACCAACATGCTGGTGACTTACCTTGCCAGCATCAGGACACCTGCAGTCAAAGTCCAAAGAGGTTTTGGCTCTGTTACTAATGGTATTATTTCACATTAATTTAATGAAAGCTAAATCCTATTCCCCAGACTACAAGTGTTGCTCCACTTTTCTCACACAGGCAGTTCTGAGAGTCGGGTTATAAAAGACACAGAGCTTTTTTACTTTTACGGACTAAATATATTGACACCTTTTGTACAAATAAAAGCAAATTATACTGTTACATTAATTTAACAAATTCTAATACAAAACCCGCGTATTTCATAAAATGCAATTTTTAAATCAAAGCTCTACAGAAACATACAACTCCCCTATAAAGATGTCCAGTCCACTGAGCATTGTTTGCTCAAAATACAGTTATGAAATTAAATACACTCATAAGTGTATTACACTAAATTATACATTTGGATAAACATGACTGAAATCAGAGATGAAGGAAATCTACTTACTACCAGAAGGGGCTGTACAGCTCGAGTGAGAAGCAGCCACCAGCTAAGCTCAACCCAGCCCGCAGGGGCAGCTCTGCCTTGCTGAGGGGCTGACCACATCTCTCAAACATGCAGCTGTCTGGGCAACACAGTGTTACCATCAGTGTTACCATCAGTAACCTCACAGAGAAAGTAACTGTTGGCAGTAGGAAATGAAGTCACAAGCCACATCCAGATCACAGGCAGTTGTCTTACCTACATCACTTACAAATGAAAAACTGTCTTTAATAAAACTGATTTATCAAATGTTCCAAACAAATTTTTGCCTATTGCTCTACTTCACCAAGTCTACTCCTTTTGGGTTGTTAAATATTATGAAATGACAGAACTAGCTGAATTAAAGGTATACAAAAATTATCTATCAAACATCCACTTTATACATAAACATTTCTGAAATAGATTTACAGTATACAGTTAGTTTATACAGCTTAAGCAACAGTTCCAATGTCATTTCTGTCAAACTGAAAGCAGCCAAAAGGTCTAAGGTTTTGTGAAAAGGTTCTTGGTCAACATTCAAATTTTACCTTTCTCACCTCACACTGCGCTCACCCACGTCATCAGAATAACATTGCTGGGTTCACTTCACAAACCATACATTATTCCATCTCACCTACGCTGCCAAACCAGTTAATGTGCAAGAAAAGCTCATTAACTCCAGTGTGGTTTTAAATACAATGTATCTACATTTTTCCCAGGAATGCTTTTGCTTCCTGAGCTAGACATAAAATACCTTAAAACAGGTTTAGACGCAGATCTGAGACCCCATAAGCAAACTACATTAAAATGCATAGAGGGTGGAAAAAACCCCACATTGCTTTCGGTAGCTCACACTACTGGTTAATGTTCTAAATACATTTTAGATGGATCTATTAACCTGTTGAACAAGGTGGTAAACTTACTACTTCAGTTGTCTAAACGTATTATTGTGTATTGCTCTTGCCTTGATGACTTAACAGAATGTGTGTATTTCACAGGCTACTAAACACTTCTTCTAATCATCATCTTGTCACCGAGGTGACTGGATTCAGAAATGCTACAGTCTGCAACAAAAACATGCAATTTTGGTGGGGTTTTGTTTGGCTTTTTAAGATCAAATATCATTGTGTCCAACACTACTAATCTAAATCAAGAAAAACAGCATATTAAAAATGGTGTTTTGCAAGTACATTTCAACATTTTAAATAATTTCTATTTCCAAAAATGTTTGAGGTCACTTATAATGACAAAGAATAAATCTAAAACAGAAATCTTAATTTTGTTTGGAAAAAACAGGTTTTGGAGCCGTGAACTCTCCTTTTGGTTCTTAAGTTCCAAAACAATTTTTGAAAGAAAAATTAATTTTCTAATCAAACCATTAATTAACTTGCACTAAAATCTATATTATTAAATAAGCTTATACAGGAAATTACAATATGGTAAGCTTGGGTTTAAGGTGCTACTCCATTCACCCTGGAGTCTTTTAAGGACTTTACCAAGTGGGCATCATGTCTGGGAACCAGACTCTACCGAGATGCTTTGAAACTTCCCAGTGAATCTGCTCTAAGCTGTATTTCTGATCAGGAATCAGAACTTCCTCCATAATGGAGAGCTGAGAGAGGCGACCGCCGCACATCTTCACGAACTCGACGAAGGCACTGCAGGAGACTTCGCACTCTCCGAGGCCCACGGCCGACAGGAACTTGCAGCGCTCGGCGATGCAGATCAGCTCCTCGTCCAGCGGCCGCAATCCATTGGCACACACCACCAGTTCCACCAGCCGCGGGCACGTCATCCCGACGCGGCCCAGCACGTCCTTGCTGACCGACCTCCCGAAGTAGAGGTGAGTGACGGGCGTCTCGTAACGAAAGAACGGGTCGAACTCCTCCTCGTACAGGAAGAAGTACATGACTAAATTCACTTTAGGAGAATGCTTGATGAAAGCGTCCCAGCTGCTCTTCTGGATGGTGTGGAACTGAGTCTGTCCGGGGTTTTCACTGACAACATCAATGCGCAAGTGTTCCAACCTGACGTGTTTCTCCGAAGACAAAGCCAGCAGCAGCTCGTCGCTCAGCAGGTGGTAGTTCAGCGCCAGCTCACGCAGGCCATGGCACTGGTCAGCCACACAAAGGATACCTGCCAGAAGAGAACATTATGCAAGGGGTCACACAGATAAAGGCACTGATGACTGAACAAGACACAGGAGGGAATTGGTTTATGTGTGTCAAGAGGGTGTTGTGGGCACTTGTTTCAAACGTGCAACCAAGACATTAAATCAAAACCAAATCACACTGGACCACCTGAACATTAACCTTTTTCACAAGCAGGATCTTGTGACTTCTTTGTACCTACATCTAAGGCAGACACACACACAATGTGACTACATCTCTATTTTGCTGGGAATCCTAAAGATTTGGACAAGTACATCAACAGAAGTGACATATATAAACAACATATTCTGATTGTTCTGCCCTGTTGTAAGACCACATATACTCAATCTCATTTTTGTAAAAGGTCCTTACTCATGATAAAAGTATTTCCTTAGCCAGCTCTGGAAGAACTGCTGACTGCTCTGTGGCTGACAAAGCAACTATGAATGAAATTTGTCATCTGAAGAAGAGCAAATATAAAGCAGAAGTAAAATAAATGTTAGATTTTAATTCAATACAGAGGCTGCTGCTGTCAGTATTTTTTAGGAAAGTATAAATGGTTTTTTCTAGTAAAGTATAATGATTAAATTTGGAAAAGCTACAGCAAAAAAGAGGCAAAACACTACAAACTTGGAGTAGTAACTTCTAGAAGAGCAATTTTCAGACTCTTTAATGATTCAATATAAGAAGGATTGCACACAGAAGACAAAAACATTAAAAAGAGAATCCAGGTCAGTCTAAGGTTTCCACTCATACTATTTGTAGATACAAGCGATGGTATTATACTGGTAACAGTACTGAAAAAAATAAAAAGCACTAAGAACAGCATACAGTCCTCTGCATTTCAGGTGACCCAGAAAACCGCATGAAATGTGGGATACGGCCTTTCCATTAATAGAGGGGATGAGAACATTGCATTTAACATGGAACTGAAAAACCTGAATTCAATACACTATAGCTCTGAAGCAACAGGAAGAAATTCAGAAAACAGCAGTTATTTTAAGGTGCAGCTATTAAACTTAAGCCTATACTGAGCACTGAAACACTTTCTTCAAAAAAAATCACTCCAAAAACATTGCATGAACCAGAAGGGTTGCTAAAACTCTCTAAGGAAACTCAGATATGCTGCTTCAGAATACCTAGGTCTGCTGAGATCTGAAGTATTTTAGGCAGTTTCAAGATCCATATACTGTTTTCTCATCTTGACAAAGCTTGTTGTCCTGGCTGCCATCCTTCCACAGATAATCTTTTTTAACTTTAAAGGGTACATTATGGACCAGTGCAAAGCGAAAAGGAAGAGCTGGGGTTCAACTTACTCTGATTTTTATGGGTCTAGAGCTGGATATGCAGAGTCTGTCAATGCAATTATGCATCCTCCATACAGAGCTGACAATGAATACAGTGTAGAGAGCAACTAGAGGGCCTGCCTGGAGCCCGTGTACTTCACAGAGCATCCCTATGCACTGCCTACACCTTTGTGTCACTGACAGGGAAATGGCTCTGCTCTCTGATCTTACTGCACAGAGCTGCATCAAAAAAATCCCCGACCCATGACGTCCCCTGATGTAGGCACACCTGACACCCACTCTGCTTCCCAACTCCCACTCCAAGAGAAGCAGCCCTCCTACCCCCATGCCAGAGCAGAAACACCTTTACAGGAATATTTTCCATTCCCTCTGTTCCAACAGTAATTTGGAGCAGAAACAACAAACAGAAGAAACTTCAGATAAGCTCACAAAGATTAGAAATATATCACTGCCTTTGTTTCTCCAGCCCAAACTCAAATGTGCCTCTTTATCTTTGCACAGTAACTTTGAGCAATTCACTGTTTGATACCAATCTTTTCCTTTATCCCTGCAGTAGTGGAGTCTCTTGCTCTACTTTCATTTCTGTCCTTCACTAAAAAATTTCTTCAGAGCTGACCTAGTAATGAACATTCTCCCCTCCTCCAATCTGAAGACATTTTAACTGCATCTCTAAGTAATTAGTTTTGCAACTCACAGCCTTTTTGGTTCAAAAAAGTTTTTCCACATTTACTGCAGCCTGCTAATTATAATATTCCCATTACAAAAAGAAAATCCAGGTCACATTTTCCTTCAAGAGTCTTATTTTTGCAGCCTGCCTGTTCTTGAAGCCAACTATCCATATACCAGCTTCTTTCTTTTGTTCCACTTGGTGGGTTGTCCCTCCCTGGACACCAGGTGCCCTTCAAAGCTGTGCAATCACTCCTTTCCCCAGCTGGGCAGGGGAAAGAGAATACAATTAAAAACTCAAGAATTAAGATAAGGATGACAGGGAGAGATCACTCATGGATTACCATCCTGGGTAAAACAGACTCAGCTTGGGGAAATCAGTTCATTATCAACTGAATCAGAGTAGGGTAATGAGAAATAAATTTGAATCTTAACACACCTTCCTCTCACTCCTTTGTTCTTCCCAGGCCTAACCTCCTCATGATTTTCTCTACCTCGTTCCCTCCCAGCAGGACAGGGAATAGGGGCTGCAGTCAGTTTGTCAGACATTGTCTCTGCCACTCCCTCCTCCTCAGCGGGAGACCTCTCCCGCTCTTTCCCGGCTCCAGCATGGGGTCCCTCACATGGGGGCAGTCCCCCACAAACTTCTCCAGCAGGAATCCTCAGACTGCAGCTCTTCACAAACTCCAAGCACGGGTCTCTTCCATGACATGCAGTCCTCCAGGACCACATTTCTGTCCTCCCCATGGTCAATTCCTGCCATCAAACCTGCTCCTGCATAGGCTCCTCTCTCAACTCTTTCTTCTAAGAGACTCTTCCAGCATGGGTTTGCCCCAGGCTCACAGTCTCCTTCAGGCATCCACCTGTTCCAACATGAGGTCCTCCATGGGCTGCAGGTGGATCTCTGCAGAGCTGCCTCACCATGGTTTGCACCATGGGCTGCCGGGGAATCTCAGTTCCGGCACCTGGATCACCTCCTGCCCCTCCTTCACTGACCTTGGTGTCTGCAGAATTGTTTCTCTCGTGTATCCTCACTCCAGCTGCAATTGCTCTCCTGCAGTACCTTTTCCCCCTTCTTAAACAAGTTATCCCAGAGGCACTACCACTGTCACTGATGGGCTTGGCCTTGGCTCTACTGGACATGGGGAAGCTTCTGGAAGTTTTCACAGAAGCCACTCCTATAGCCCCATCACTGCCCTACAAAACAGTGCCATGCAGATCCAGTGCATCCACTTGGTTCTCCATCTCAAGGCACACCCATACCTGAATTAAGCAATTAAACTCTCCTACTGTTTGCTTAGCACTCCCTGGTTTTGTTACTAATGCATCTTACCCCAATCTATTCACCTCCACTCCATGAAGGACAATAGTAGCAGTGCTCTTTAAACAGGCACAACCATTTCTTACCCATTGTTCTTTCAATTTAAAACCATGCAAGATAAATCAATCAGAACACACCCATGTCTCCTCCCAAATTATCAAGTGTATGATGTCCCAATGAAGCCTTCTAGCAAGGATTATCCACAAACCAGCAAAGTCTGCTGGAGCTGACAGGTTACTGTTTGATCCAAGCCCATGGTAAAAACTCTCTCTGCCTAGTGACAGAAATTCCTGTTGAAGCCTTTTCCTTTTGACAGACACATTGCAGCTCTTGCACTTCTCAGACACAAGGATTCTCAAAAGACAATTTTAAGTTGGAAAAGCCAGTCCCTCAAGCCAATTTAAACAACCCCCATCTATGATTACAAAGATTTGGAGGAGGCAATATTGCAGCTAAATCTGTGAATACTTTGCTAGACCAGGCTGCTGCATAACATCATTCCTGCATTTTCAGGACTTCTTTATACAGAATCAAGCACAAGGTTTTGACTACCCTACACTTGCAAAAGGTATTAAAGTTTGTTTGTTATCACTACAATAACACACCCTCTGCAGCAGTACTGCTCTCCCCTTTTAGGAATCCTACTTGTGAATTTGACAGATAAAGATCAAGCATTTAGAGCTGCAATGTATTTGCATGGAGAAAGTTATGGTGTTATGGTTTCCATAGTTTCTACTTATCCTCAAAAGAGGAATCATACTAAGTTGTCAGCATTTCATTTACAATTCCTCTTCCCTTTCTCAGTGGAAAACTGTAAGTGTTAAGCTGATGGGCTGTGAATAAATCTTAAACCTGCTGTGTGTTGCGGAAGTCTACCACAAATGTTAATTCTGTGAACTTCAACAATCTTGACAGATTTCATTCTGATATGAGCTGGCTTCTTTCTTGTTACAGACACACTGAAGAGTGTTAGAGAAGTACATTTGCTGACAGTCGAAGTTTTGCACAGCTCAGTCTCATCTCCCCTTTTTGATGCTGTCTACAGTTACTCTCCAGCAATGACTTTCTTTCAGAAAAGAAACCAGCATCTTCCTAATGCATGGCATGGCAACAGTCAAATCCCACACATATTGAAGTATGGGAAAGAAACTGGTATTCTAAAAAAGCTTACTTGTATTGGAATACTTTGTCATTGCACAAATAGTGCACAACCAATTTTATACATTCTCATTAAGTTCCACACGAGGTTAACTATTTGCCTACAACAGACATGCACTATTTTATTATTAGCCCAGTAGTCACTGTGAAGTGGTAGGATAGATGGATTGACCACCAGCTGAAAGTACTTTATTCAGGGACAATTACTGGTAATACCATACTCATCTTCCCTCTTACCCCACCCCTATTTTTTCACAGGTGTATTGGTTTCCAACAGAATTTAATGCCCGCATTAAAAAATCCCAACCAGCCAATAAATCCCAACCAGGCTAATCCCAAAACCACAGCAGCTTACCAGCTGGAGAAACATGAGGACAACTGCTCATTTTCAACAGTTTGAGCGTGTCACTGTTGTTAGCCACCAGAACCTTGAGAGATGGATCATCTACTGGTGTGTCATCAATCTTAAGTGAAGAGAGGGATTTGGAGTTCACAAACACCACTGTCAGTGCAGAAATAAAGTGAGACTGGAAAAATAAGAAGTAAGTTTAAATGAAAGAGTAGTATCTGAAGTAAAAATCTCAACAGTTTTACACTGTACACAGCAGTCCTAGTTTTTACTTCTTATTTGTTGAAAAAGCATTCAATATTGCATAATTAAAAGCCAACACTAAAACTGACATTTTTTAGTAGAGGAAGTGCAATCATTTTTTACTATCCATTTATGAATTGAGCAACTCAGAATTTGTAGCATTAGATGCTAATTAAGAACCTGACCCTGGGCAATCCACTGCACAAATTTAAACCTACAGAGGGATCACACACAAAGGGAAAGCCTAGTAGCCCTAATTCTGAGGATTTTTTAATGCCCTTTGAACAGATGAGGCAAGTCACACTCTAAAAGAAGCATCTTCTAGAAGAGGAATTCCTGCACGGCAAGTTGTGCTGCATTGGTGAGATGCAAACACAGTCAGAAGTGTTTGTATTCAAAGGCAAATGACTGTACTGCCTGCCTACCACCCACACAAAAGTACTTAAGGTTTGGATGGATTTCTTGGAAAGCTAACTGGAGTGGTCCAAACAGAGCCAAGGAGCAGGACATCACTTAATGACTGAATAAGCAGCATAGATAAGGTAGGACAAGGTGCTCAGCATTTTTGCATAATCACTGAATCTTATCATTAAAGATAGAGCCCTGGGAACCTGAACTTGAGAAACACAGACTAAAGAGCAGATACAGCAGTGATGGTAGAAACCCCTGGTGGTATGAAGTGAATAGTTAGTTCATGATTTCCTACAAGACTGACCAAACAGAAGACTTCAAGAAAGTATTTTCTCCATGCGCCACATTAAGTATCTTAAAAAAATTGACCTACTACTTGGATTTCAAGCCTGTTTCACTCTGAGGCTCAGGCACATATCCTGAATACAGTTATATGAGTGAAGGCCTGGCAACAATATTTGTTCATTCTTAGGTGATATATTTGTGATTTTTGATAAAATTGTCACACAATTAGATTTAGAACAGAACTTACACTGCTTTCACCTATACACAAACTTTCAAAGTCAGTTCATGTAAATGTGAACAGGAAGTTCAACTCAGAATCTTTATGCACTTCAGCTTTAGGGACCACTCCAGCTATCCTGACAGTATGCTGTTTATATATGTTATCTACAGAAGAGAAGATGCTTTAATATTATTTCAACTCTATGGTATGACAGTGTTAGTACCGTATTTTCATTCTCTGTGCTTTGAAAAAGAAGACTGTTAAACAGGAAAGCAAAGAAAGTTACCACACTTATAAAAAAAGGTAACTTGAAGCTTCCAGTTTGAAGAGCTAATGGGAAACAAGCAATAGTCCAATATATAAAAGCTGGTCTTCTCAGTATTGCTGCATCTGTAGTCTGCAGTATGCTTCTTTAAAAGATTATACTCATCTAGAATGCACTGAGTGAAAAGACAGGCAACACACCTCAAACTATGAGTTACAGATATTTGCCACATGTCAGGTCACTTGACAACCAAAGAGCACTGATGAGCATAATGCCAAGGGGTTCTGACTTCCTATACAGTTTGATAAAAATAAAACCCACCACCACCCCCCAAAAAAATCCAAAACCACAGCAAAGTATTAATGCCTCAAATTAATTCATCTTTGGCTGCTTCTCATCTGCTGGGCGTGTCCCTAACAGCTTCCCACAAAAATACAGTCATAGCCAAATTCAATTCTTTAGTATCACTAGCTGTCCCTTTTGCCAGTGATGAAGCTCTTGAAGTTGTAAACACCGTAAGGCAAATTATTCTTAGAGCTAATTTTGGCTTATTTTCAATCTATTTTTTTTAAAGGACAAATGTGAACTTACTGAGAACAAAAAAAAAAGGAAGCCAGTGCTTTGTAAGCCTTGAAGCTGAATAAGAACATAGCATGAACAATTACAAGTAATTACTAAGCAAGCTGGACATGACCCTAATATATCCCTCCAGTGAAACCTAAGAGAGCTAAAGCAGCATTCAGATTAATAAAGAAAACAATAAGAAAGAGCTGAAAGGACAAAGTATTTTTAACACAATGTGAATTGTTTTCACTACATTCAGGTTTTTTTTATCATCACACCTCGAAAAACATCAGAAAAGGAAAATAATTTGGAGCAAAACTAGTTAAAATATCTGAAAAGCCTCTTTGAAAACTATGAATTAAAAATACATATTGAAGAGAGCTACATGATGTGGCAATGACCACTGCAATAACTGATAACCCTCCTGTAGCTAACCTTACCTGCAGCCTACCTCTAGTTCTTCCATGTCCTTACTGCCATCACCAGCCACGACATCACTGAGATTTAGCTAATGGTCTGTTTGCATCTGCCCTTCACAACCACTCCCCTGCTCCTTAGCAATAGTACACATCCACCTCACTAGCAGGAATGCCTCTCTAGATGCACATGTAAGAGATTAGTTGTCTTCCAGATTAAATGCCTTCTAACAAGACCTGATTTTTGGAAAACATGCAAGGTAAAAATCTTGCCTGAAAATTTCAGAAATACAATGCACTTCACCAAGGATGCTGACTGCTTGACTGCATGACATGAAGCCCTGCAAATCATGATCCTGTTTCTTTCTGAAGAGACTGTGTAAGACCTATGGCAAGTCCACATGGATAAAACTCTACCACTCATTTGATTGTAACTGCCTCCTAAACAAACCCCACAACACAATTACACAGACCTGAACTGTCTACCCTCTTAAATTGCACCATGCTGCTCAGCACTACATTGAGGTCAACAGACAGGACAACTTGAGAGAACAAGGTCAGGCCTGCGTTCTCACATGATTCACAGAGTGAATGGAACTTGATATATCCATCACTGCACATATCACCTCCTCCCTCTATTAGAGACCAGACCACTAACAAACTTTTCTTTATCAAAGATTGATATTTCTACGATAGAACTGTTCATAAAGTTACAGAAGTACTGTATGAAACACTGCAATACTTTGCAATAGAAAAGATACATAATAAAATACCTTTGGTAAATCCATGAAGCTTGGCCGGGCAGTTGAAATTAGCCCAAGTGTTTTCAGAGAGCAATTCACAAGCTGTGATAAAATATCACAAGCTGCTTCTGCAGATTCCTTGCTACTGTCCACCTTAAAACAAAATGAATTTTGTGTTCAGAAAGCACTGCAAATAAACTCTTTAACTTTTTTTTTATGTTACCCTCTGAAATGTGATGTCAAAAAAAAAAAAAACTCTCATTGTGAAACCATCAGTGTTATTCTTTATTCCCCAAAAAAGTATGAACCAAAACTCCAAGACTATTTGCTGTAAGTTTACTATTCTTCGAAACACTTTGGTAAAATATAGCATGCTGAGGGGTCAGCTAAACAGTTTGTTCCAAGACACTCATTCCACATCAAGTAACAAGGGTCCAGAGCCTATTCCAACTCCTCTTTACATTCCTCCTTACCAAAATGCAAGAGTTCTATAAATCCTTTACTATGTGCAAAAGCCACTTCTTTTTGCAGTGGCTCTGTTCATAAAATTGAACTGCTGGAGAGTTAAGTGCACAATCATGTGAACCTGTATGACTGGCCTTACATTGGTAAAAACACAAAGGATGCAATGGATAGTCTAAACCAAACCAAACCAACCAACACAAACCCCAAAACCTTCATGGGTCAGCTTGCTACTCAACCAAATCTCTCAGTGTGTCTCCAGTGGACTTCCCCTGACACTCAGATGTGCTTTCTGAATAACCCCTGATGTACAGCAGCCATGACAGATTTGCAAACCTACACAACAGTACAAAGCTTGATCACAGGATCAGATTTAACTCTACCATAAGCCATGCTACCCTAGCAGCAATAGATTAAGTCCAATGAATGTTCATCTTCTCCTCAAACACAAGCTGAAAAACCTTGACTTTGAACAATTACATCTTTCTTTGCCTACACAAAACACCTTTCTTGTTTTCAGCCTTTACAGAGAAATGGTGAGTGTTGCACTCACTTCCTTTTGTACTCTGCAGCACTGAGGACAACTGAGGTGACACATGAAAGAAATGATGGATCACCGCACAAGCAAAGGGCACCTGAAATTCTTTGGGTGTAAAGCAACACAGACAGCAGATAAGACACTGGGAGGTCACTCCACTACAGCTCCAGGTTTTCTTTATTTGGATGCTGATAAAGCCCTGCAAACCTTGTAGTAACAGCTTGTACCTGGTATTGCAAGCAAGCAGTAGCAATACATGTGACCAAGCAGATGTGACTCAGCTACTCACATGCTGATGATTCCAGCATTAGAACTGCCTGATCTCAGAAACAAGTACGCTGAACTTGCTGCAGAACACATTTCCGTTCCAAATTTCTCACACAGCTGATGCATGTGCAGCCATGAAATTCACAGTACCCTTCCAAAACACGCTGGTATGTAAGCCTAGCATTAAAGGTTTTCATCTGCTAAAAATAATTCCATAATGTGAACAGAACCAATTCTCATCAAATGGCATTTCTCAGCCAGGCACAATCAGTACAATCATGCACTATCCTATGCAAGCCCCATGCACTTTTCCAGTCCCCTGAAATGCAGCTGTGCTGAGTACAGACAATCCCATACAATTTAATATTAAAACTGCTAGTTGATGACGAGTAGTACTGAAGTCACTCTTGGTGCATTACGTGTTTGCAAACCGTGAATATTAGAGCCAAGTACCCACAGGATGGGAAATAGGGAAATGCTCAACTTATGCATCCTGACTGGACTTAATTCTGAGGCTGTAACCCACACATGCAGTCATATCAGAACTATTCCTGCCCACTTCATGACGTAGAATTTTAAGCAGCTAAACTGCTACAAAAAAACACCAAAAAACCAAAAACCTCAAAACCAATAAAAAAATCCACAAAAAAAGAACAAACCCACAAAAACAAACAAAAAACCCCAAACAAACCACACCAACCAAAAAAATTCTCATCTAACAGAAGTAAGACACTGAAAAGATATGTTCAGTACTGTTATTCCAAGTTTTGGTCCAGAAAATATACCCAAACAAATTAATTGAGAGGGAACCACCATGTCTACATGTCCATTTAGAGAAACTATTTCTTCTGTATATTAAGCCTGAAAACAAGGTCACTTACCACACTGACAGCTGCCCTATTCCTTTTAGAATAAAAGTTACTTTTAAAAAGCAGCTAAAATACACTACCTTGAAGCTAACATACTGCAGGTGATTGGAATGCCTCTTTATTATCTGCTTGATTAGTTCAGGGTGTGTAGTCCTCAGGTTGGATGTGGCTGGCTGATTCAGTTCAAATTCAAAGCACCTCCAGAGATCAGGCATATGAAACACTTGGTTCCAGCTCCTGCAGACCTGGGAGGCATGAGCACGATCCAGAAGTGGCAAGTACTGGAACACCTGCAGGATAATGTCTTGGAGCAGGTTTGCCCAGTCAGGACTCTGCACAACTGTGGTTTTCTTCTCTGCGACCTTATGTCTCTTGGATTCCTTCCCAGCTGTGTCTTCAGATGAACTGCTGTTGGCCTCATTAGTTTTCCTTCCTCGTTTCATTCTATAAAAGTAATTAAAAAAAATTAAATTTATTTATCTTGTAGATGTAAAAGAGCTGAGAATCATATTGATAGAAAACCGTGGAGGTGAAAAAGGGTATTTTATGCAGCAACACCTAGGCAAGTTATTTTTTCCCTGCCATATATGAAGGAAAAAAACTTCAAGTAACAAACAAAAATGGCAGTCCAGAAATAACACTGTCATCTACACTGGTATCTTTAATATTACTTCTTTAATCATTAACAGTGCCAACCCATTTATAACAGTCACTCTCCTTTCAGTGTTTCATTTGTGTTTGAGAACACTTTGAACCTAATTTGCTTTCCTGTGTTGTTGATTATTACTCTACTGTTCTACTAATGGAAGGATAATCTTCCAAACAATTTTTTGAACACTCACATAAATATTGCTGCCCCAGTCCTATTTATTAGAAACAACACTTGAAACTGTAGAGATAAAAATCAGGTAAGGAAGTAAATAATTACTGTATGCATGCTTGCAGGCACTGCATATTGCAGATGTTTTATCAGAGCAAATATTATTTTTCTCAGAGAGGAAGAATATTTTCTTTTTTCATTTATTGATTTAAAATACATTACTTTAACAGGCATCTGTTTTAAATCAGCATCCTTGAAAATATATTTAACTAAATCCACTGGTGCACTTTCATTTTTCCAACTAACTAGTAAATAGGGATTACAGAAGATTTCTAGTAACAGTCTGGAAGTTTCAACCCACAGAAAAAATTTAGAGAAGGACCAGAAAGGTTTCTTCAAAATTGTATTACTTCAGCAAACTTTTTCCATAATGGCATCACTTAAACAACTTCTACCTTATATTATATGATTAGAGAGAAAAAAACCCCTTACCACTACATATATCTGAAATAAATCCAGGGCTCACTGGGTTTTAATCCAAATGTGTTCTTTTGTACATGCAATCTTACAACTGAACTTGGCATGTGATCATTTATTTTTAAAAGCCTCAGTGTGATGCACATCATTTCCTAAAGGGCTCTGCTACCTCACACTCAACTACAATGTGCTCAATTCCAGTCTCTGAAGAGCTGAGAGAATCCAGGGGTGGGGACACTTAGTGCACCCCCAGTCTTCCTGATTTGCAGAAGATAAACAAGGACTTCAAAGCCAGCAAAATCATCCTGAGTTAACATTCAAGTACAATTACACATCTAGGATTATAATTATAATATATGCCCAGTCCCTCTGGGATCTGAAAAGTTAAGTTTCCCTGCTATGTACTGGGACTAAGTTTGGAAGGACTTCTTAAAACAAAACGCCAGCTAAAAATTATACTGTTCATAATCCAATGCATCACAGATTATTTTCTCCAAGACAGCACCTCTCTACCTATCTTTAAAAGGCTTTAATCCCAGCTACTCACATGACAGAAGCAAGCTATCACTTAAGGTCTAAAGCCACTCATCAGATGATGCAGACAAACCTGAACATATGGTCACGAATGACTGATGAAAAAAATTTGTCTCGACTTTTTTCAACTCCTGGTTTTACTCCCAGCACACTTGGAGGCAAGCAGAGGATGAAAACAGTTCTGGGCAAAAACCTCTACTGGCTTCCTGAGAACTGTTTCCATGATTCAGTTCCTGTCTCTGGGACTATGCACAACACAATTTCTGTGCTGGAACAAGCTTTCTGTCAGAGACAGTTCTCTTGCTGAGCCACTTCACCAGTGAAGAAAAGCAAGAAAACTGAACAGTGACTCAGAACCATCTGCAACTAACAAAAATATAAAGGAATTGGATTTTGCAACCATGAAACTGGAATTCAACTTAAAATTAATCAAGAATTAATTGGCAAATCCACTGCAAGCTTGTCATGTTTCTGTCAGAGATAATAATTCAGCACAGTGCAAGAACAACATTTATAATGTTATAACATTTATAACTAGTAGTAGTTCAAGCTTTAGGCTAAACAGATATTTCAAACAAGTAGGTTACAATGGGCATTCACCACAGGTAAGCCATTAGCTTGCCAAATTCAGGCTTGCCTGTTTGATGTCCAAGCCTTTCCAAAGCCACTTGCAAAAAGCTACACAAGGCACTGTTAGACTGAGCTCTCCAACTCCTCCTTTACAAAGATCCTGTCCCACCTTCTGCTAGTAAACCTGCAGTTAAGTTAGGCTACTTTTATCACTGCATTAAGGTAGGGTTTGGGGGCTTTTTCTCTCTTTTTTTGTCTCCCTTTCAGAGAAGACCAGGAGCGAGCTGCCACTGACAAAACTGTATTCATTTTTCCTCTGAAAAATAGGCCTCTGGGATGTGATGTGCTGATAGGAGTGGAATAGGTCACTGACAGCTGTCAATGTGCACCTCTGAGCTAACTGGGATGAGCTGGAAGTAGTTCATATATGCTGGTTACAGACCAAAACTCACTCATGGAAGCTGTGGGATACTGTCCCACATTATTATAAACAGCCAACTGAAAAAAAAAAAAACCCCCACCCAAAAAAACCCCGAAAAGAGACTATACAGCCATCACTAGAGGTATACTGATGATGATATCTTCTCCCAAGAAAATAAAAAGTTACATGTTCTAAATGACTTAAAGCAAGGGATGGGGAAAAACCACACCTTTCCAGACAACAATTTTCTTTACTGACATCTTGTAATTAAAAAGAGATTAAGTATAACCTTTTGAAATTATTTCCTTGGCAAACTTTTTCCAAACAGGAAAAAAGTGCCTAAGCTCGGGATTAAAAAACATTATTTTAAGAACTGCATGACTGTTCTGTCATCTATTTTTTAACCAATTTGTTCATCTAATTTTTGGTTTCTCATTTCAGAACCTAAAGTATTAGATTAGTTTTTTTAAATGTAACTGCTTTCAACCTCTTCACATGCCAACAATAAAACAAATATAAAATTTAAAGACTGCATATTTGCCTTCAGAAGTTTGCAGAGCTATCTGAAAACGTATTTATTTTTAAAAGGCCACTTAAGAGAGTAAACCTTTCTTGGTACTTAATGTAAGAACAAGCAAATGCAATTAGAAGTTCAGTTCATTTTGCTTTGCGTATCAAGTAATTTAAAGAACTGACCATTCGAAATCCAAGGCAAACTTTTCAACAAGGAAGACATGAATGCAAAATTCCATGCTAGCAAATTACTGTATGAGTAAAACCTATTTTTCGAGGGATGATTGCTTATCACTTCTTAGCAATGCATCAATCTGGCTTTTAACTCTCTCAGGACATACACGCATCACTGTTTTTCAAACTGCTGCCATAACCAACTTTGCTTTAGAAGCTAAGATCTTGGCAGAAAAACAAAAACAAAAAACAAACCCACCAAACCAAGAAAAATACCCAACTCTACCGGGCAGAGAGATAGGTGAAAGCAGGGGTGCCTGACTCCTTAAGATTTTCCAAGTCAATTTCCCCACCTATTATAAGGACTTGTTTCTGAACTCCGCACCCGGGCGCAACCCACGCTATCTTGTTTGCAATAGTCATGTCCTTAATCACACAGTTCAGTCACCGAGCAGGAGGACGAGGAGGAGGAGCAGAGCACGTGCTTAACATTGTTTTTATTGCCGAGTAAGGTGCAGCCAGAACGGCAGTTTAAAAAAAAAAAAAAAAACACAAAAAAAACACAAAAAAAAAAAAAAAAAACCAACCAACAAACCACCACCAAAACCAAAAACCACCCTACAACCAAAACCAAACAGAACAAACTGTGCAGAGCTGTTTGCACCCGACTGATAACGCCTTCCCAAGAGCCTGCCCAGCCGAGCTCGCTGTGCCTCACCCCCGCACAAAGGCTGTTCGAGGAACACCAGGAATGCGCTAAAGGGGAGCTCGGGCTGAAAGAGGGGGCGACCTGGACACGAGCCCAACCCTCCCTGCCGCAAACAACCTGTTCCGCTGGACACAGCGAGGGTTTCACGACTTACTACCGCTATCACGGCAAGGCTGCGAGGCGGCGACCCCCAAACACGACGGACCAGGATTCAAGGAGAAGGTTCCCTCACGGGGTCGGCTCCTCCCGGCCCGGCGCCGCCCGGGGCCCCGACAGCCCGGCAGGCGCCGCACTCGGAGCCCGCTCCCGGGGCCTGGCCCCCTGCGGACGGTGCCGCCGCCCGCCCCTTCCCGCCCCATCACCTGGCGGCTCCCTGCTGCGCTTCGCATTAACCGGGGCTCGGGCCGCGCTGGCGCCTCCGCTCCGGCCACATCAGCTCTCTCCGCCAAAGCCGACCCCAGCGCCGCCGCCGCCGCCTCCGCCCGGCCGTCCGCTCCGTTCCCGTCCCGCCCGCGTCGCCGCTCCGCTCCCTCCCTGCCCCGCTGTTTACTTCCAGGGGCGGAAGCGACGCGGAGCAGCCAAAATGGCGGCGGGCGGGCGGGAGGCGCGGCCCCGCCCTCCCCTCAGCGCACCCCGCCCGCGGCGCCTCGGGCACAGGGCCGGCGCCGCCTCCCGCCCGCTCTGCGCCGCGCCTCGGGGCTGGGCGCCTCGGCCTCGGGCGGGCCGGGAGCCCTGCCGTGTGGAGCCTGCTGGGGCTAATCTCGCCATCAGTTGGGTTGGAAAAGGCTTCCGAGGTCATCGAGTCCAACCCATGATCGAACACCCCCATGTCAACCAACCATGGCACTCGGTGCCTCCTCAGTGCCGCTTCCATCTGTCCTTAAATGTCTCCAGGGGTGGTGACTCGGCCACCTCCCTGGGCGGCCCATTCCAATGTTTGGTCACCCTTTCTGTGAAGAAATTCCTCCGAATGTCCAACCTTAACCTTCCCTGGCGCAGTTTATGACTATGTCATATTGTCCCGTCGCTGGTTACCCGGGAGAAGATGCCGACCCCGGCCTGGCTACAACCTCCTTATCAGGAGATGTAGAAAGTGACAAGATTACCCCCTGACCCTCCCTTTCCTTCGGGCAAATCGCCCCCAGCTCCCTGGGCTGCTCCTCCCAGGCCTCGTGTTGGCAGCGCTCCCCCGGCTGCATTGCCCTTCCCTGGGCACTCCGCATTGCCCTTCCCTGGGCACTCCGCATTGCCCTTCCCTGGGCACATTGCCCTTCCCTGGGCGCTCCGCATTGCCCTTCCCTGGGCACTCCGCATTGCCCTTCCCTGGGCACTCCGCATTGCCCTTCCCTGGGCACTCCGCATTGCCCTTCCCTGGGCACTCCGCATTGCCCTTCCCTGGGCACTCCGCATTGCCCTTCCCTGGGCACTCCGCATTGCCCTTCCCTGGGCACTCTGCAGCGCCCTTCCCTGGGCACTCCGCATTGCCCTTCCCTGGGCGCTCCGCATTGCCCTTCCCTGGGCGCTCCGCATTGCCCTTCCCTGGGCACTCCGCATTGCCCTTCCCTGGGCACTCTGCAGCGCCCTTCCCTGGGCACTCCGCATTGCCCTTCCCTGGGCACTCCGCATTGCCCTTCCCTGGGCACTCTGCAGCGCCCTTCCCTGGGCACTCTGCAGCGCCCTTCCCTGGGCACTCCGCATTGCCCTTCCCTGGGCGCTCCGCATTGCCCTTCCCTGGGCACTCTGCAGCGCCCTTCCCTGGGCACTCTGCAGCGCCCTTCCCTGGGCACTCTGCAGCGCCCTTCCCTGGGCACTCCGCATTGCCCTTCCCTGGGCACTCCGCATTGCCCTTCCCTGGGCACTCCGCATTGCCCTTCCCTGGGCACTCTGCAGCGCCCTTCCCTGGGCGCTCCGCATTGCCCTTCCCTGGGCACTCCGCATTGCCCTTCCCTGGGCACTCTGCAGCGCCCTTCCCTGGGCGCTCCGCATTGCCCTTCCCTGGGCACTCTGCAGCGCCCTTCCCTGGGCGCTCCGCATTGCCCTTCCCTGGGCACTCTGCAGCGCCCTTCCCTGGGCACTCTGCAGCGCCCTTCCCTGGGCACTCCGCATTGCCCTTCCCTGGGCGCTCCGCATTGCCCTTCCCTGGGCACTCCGCATTGCCCTTCCCTGGGCACTCCGCATTGCCCTTCCCTGGGCGCTCCGCATTGCCCTTCCCTGGGCACTCCGCATTGCCCTTCCCTGGGCGCTCTGCAGCGCCCTTCCCTGGGCACTCCGCATTGCCCTTCCCTGGGCACTCCGCATTGCCCTTCCCTGGGCGCTCCGCATTGCCCTTCCCTGGGCACTCCGCATTGCCCTTCCCTGGGCGCTCTGCAGCGCCCTTCCCTGGGCGCTCCGCATTGCCCTTCCCTGGGCACTCTGCATTGCCCTTCCCTGGGCACTCTGCAGCGCCCTTCCCTGGGCACTCCGCATTGCCCTTCCCTGGGCGCTCCGCATTGCCCTTCCCTGGGCGCTCCGCATTGCCCTTCCCTGGGCGCTCCGCAGCGCCCTTCCCTGGGCACTCCGCATTGCCCTTCCCTGGGCGCTCCGCATTGCCCTTCCCTGTGCACTCTGCAGCGCCCTTCCCTGGGCACTCTGCAGCGCCCTTCCCTGGGCACTCTGCAGCGCCCTTCCCTGGGCGCTCCGCATTGCCCTTCCCTGGGCACTCTGCAGCGCCCTTCCCTGGGCACTCCGCATTGCCCTTCCCTGGGCACTCTGCAGCGCCCTTCCCTGGGCGCTCCGCATTGCCCTTCCCTGGGCGCTCCGCATTGCCCTTCCCTGGGCACTCCGCATTGCCCTTCCCTGGGCCCTCCGCATTGCCCTTCCCTGGGCGCTCCGCAGCGCCCTTCCCTGGGCACTCCGCATTGCCCTTCCCTGGGCGCTCCGCAGCGCCCTTCCCTGGGCACTCCGCATTGCCCTTCCCTGGGCACTCTGCAGCGCCCTTCCCTGGGCACTCTGCATTGCCCTTCCCTGGGCACTCTGCAGCGCCCTTCCCTGGGCACTCCGCATTGCCCTTCCCTGGGCACTCTGCAGCGCCCTTCCCTGGGCACTCTGCATTGCCCTTCCCTGGGCGCTCCGCAGCGCCCTTCCCTGGGCACTCTGCAGCGCCCTTCCCTGGGCACTCTGCATTGCCCTTCCCTGGGCGCTCCGCATTGCCCTTCCCTGGGCACTCTGCAGCGCCCTTCCCTGGGCACTCTGCATTGCCCTTCCCTGGGCGCTCCGCATTGCCCTTCCCTGGGCGCTCCGCATTGCCCTTCCCTGGGCACTCTGCATTGCCCTTCCCTGGGCACTCTGCAGCGCCCTTCCCTGGGCACTCTGCAGCGCCCTTCCCTGGGCACTCCGCATTGCCCTTCCCTGGGGACTCCGCATTGCCCTTCCCTGGGCACTCTGCAGCGCCCTTCCCTGGGCACTCTGCATTGCCCTTCCCTGGGCACTCCGCATTGCCCTTCCCTGGGCGCTCCGCATTGCCCTTCCCTGGGCACTCCGCATTGCCCTTCCCTGGGCACTCCGCATTGCCCTTCCCTGGGCACTCTGCATTGCCCTTCCCTGGGCACTCTGCAGCGCCCTTCCCTGGGCGCTCCGCATTGCCCTTCCCTGGGCGCTCCGCATTGCCCTTCCCTGGGCACTCTGCATTGCCCTTCCCTGGGCACTCTGCAGCGCCCTTCCCTGGGCACTCTGCAGCGCCCTTCCCTGGGCACTCCGCATTGCCCTTCCCTGGGGACTCCGCATTGCCCTTCCCTGGGCACTCTGCAGCGCCCTTCCCTGGGCACTCTGCATTGCCCTTCCCTGGGCACTCCGCATTGCCCTTCCCTGGGCGCTCCGCATTGCCCTTCCCTGGGCACTCCGCATTGCCCTTCCCTGGGCGCTCCGCATTGCCCTTCCCTGGGCACTCTGCAGCCCGTGTCCTGGCCGCAGCGAGGGCACAGAGCGGGACACAGCGCTCGCCTCTGGGCCTGCTGGGGACAATCCCTGCCCCGGTCCCGCTGGCCACACTGCCGGGATACAGCCGGGACGCCGAGGGCCTGCCTGGCCACCTGGGCATGCGGAATATTGCCGGCCATGGAGCTGGAGCCCGTTATGTTCTTCTGTGGTTTGAAAGCCCCATGTGAGGCTGGCCTTAGGAATAGATGTAACAGGGAAAGCAAACCACCAATGCGTCCTGGGGCCGGCGGGCGCTGGGAATGATGTGCTTGGGGTTTTGCCAGGCAGAGAAGACAAAGTGATGTGTGACATTTCCCATGGGCTGCAAATGCCTTGTCGTCGTGTCCTTCGTGCGTGTGGTACACTCCAATATAGCTCATTTTTCAGCCCTGTATGTGTCCAAACTCTTTACAGTTGTTGAGATTCACAAAGCTTAATTATTCATTTATTGCGAGCTATAGCAAATAAATTACGGCTTAAATTACTGTAATCCAAATTCCTGTCATTAAGTTCCTTGGAAACGGTACTTGTGATCCAGTGCTTGCCCCAGTCTTGAAATGGCTTTGAAACATTCTTCAGTGGTCGCTCAAATGTCACCTTCCCTGAGATCTTTAAGAAGCATTTTATAGAAATACATTTCCTTGCATGCTTTCAGTCTGTTAATTTTTTTAAGCCTAGCTCCTTGAGATTATTAGTGGGTGAGGAGGAAAGATTTGTCCAGAAACAGGATTGTCTTTCAGTGAGAAACAGAATTTTTTATTTTGAGTTTCTGTGAGAAAATAATCTCTTTTTCTCCATTTCAGAATGTTTTAAGCTGTTTACTAAAGTTCAGCCGTTATAGTTTCGTATTTATGCATATTTATGAATTTACATCTAGTCTTCAGCTCTTCAGGAAATGCAACAAAAATCTGGAGATAAGAGGTGAGTTATCACCTCGCCTTGAGCAGATTAATGAGTATCTTAGACAACCTTGTAACAGCAAATATGTTACTATATAATTTGCTCAGTTATATGGGACAGCTACATAAACCTGGGTAGGTAATGAGATGTGTTTAGGAATAAAGCCAATACGGTCAAGAAACCTACAATAACTGTCTTGCTGTCCTCATCTGGAAATGTTCTGTGTCTTCCATTCTCACTGCTTAGGAATTCCCTTTTCAGCACTCCTGTTCCAGTTCAGAGCTGGTTTCTAATGGTGGGAAGATAAACAGCGCCCAATTGCAGTCTCCAGTAAGGACAAGTCATATTTGCAAGTATGTAACTTGGAAACTGCTGGAGATGTGGGAGACAAAGTCTGCAAAGACTGACTGCAAAGGTTGGGCCCAGTGTGTGGGGAGAAGGATCTGTTTTCTATCAACCAATACAGAGCAAGTAGCTGCTCTTTCTCCTGGTCACCTCTCTTACTGTTTTAAGGCAGCATTACATGCATTGTGATGTGACTGAGCCATGTCACGTGAAGTCAGTAAAATTATATTTCCACCACATATCAGATTTATGCTCTGATCAAATTATGGTGTCTCCAGAAAAAAACAAAAAACAAACAAACAAAAAACCACAAAAACAAACAGACAAAAAACCCAACCCAAAACAAAACAAACTAACCAAACATCTTTTGATCAAAACAAATATTTTCTGAGTTTGTGTAGAAGTCTTGGGAGATGTAAGAGCTGCAATTGCATTATTTCTAAGGTAACATGATTTTAAAACCCTGCATTATCTGAGTTTTACTGTATTGACTTACTGGGAGGGACTTCTTAGAGTGCCGAGCAGTTACAATTTGCTGCCTTATCTTTGGAGTAAACAAAGTTTGGCTCACTGCCTCTGCCCTTCTTTGCTTTGTTGTAACCGCTTGTGTAAGTTTAGGCACCCTTTGTGTGTGTAGGAGGGGAGAACATGTGCAGAAAGAACTCCCAGCATCACGCTGTTTGGGGACACAGCAGCTAAAATCAGCAAGAAGGGCAGCTGCAGCTCTGTCCTTGGGGCCGAACCAGGACCTGGTGCAGCACGCTGACAAAAATGTCTGCGGTGTCTGTGGGCAAAGCACAAGAACCGGGCAGCTTATCAGAAGTGACTGAAAGAAAACCTGCGGGCAGCTGGTGGTGTGGGCTCTGGTGACCCCCAGGGCTGGCTCTGGTTTAGCTGCCAGGCAAAGCCCTGCAGAGCTCTTGGACTCAGGTAGCTGGCACTGAGATAGTGGCAGCAGGTTAAGAAGAGGCTGAGCAGTAAACGTTCAAAGAACATCCACAGGTCTGGGCTGGTCTGTGTAAGAGCCATTTTGTTGTCAACGGTGGCTGGGCACTTTGGAGCTTTAGTCAGTAACTTGGACACCATTATCAGGTGTGTCTGCATTCAGCAGTCTCTGCCTTACTAATCACTTAACTAACAACAAGTGGGTTTATATGTTGTTGTTGTTGTTGTTGTTGTTGTTGTTGTTGTTGTTGTTGTTGTGTACACTTTCAGTTCTAACAGAAAAAGGCTAGGGCCTGCGCTGAGCCCTGCTATGCAAAAATGAGATTATTGAGGAAACTGCATTGTAGCTTTTTATTTTTCCAAAAGAGAAGGATAAGCTCTCTGAAGTTTCAGTTTTTCTGGTGGGAGAGTCACTCACCTATAGCAGAGATGTGAAGCAGCCCTCATTGTCACCATATGAAGATGAGGAACAGCCCACAGACATAAAAGCCAAGAGATAGCCAGTAAAATCCCAGTGTCTAATGGGGGATCTCAGCACTTCAGGCTGAAGTTGTATAGAACACCTCATTTCACCTGACAGACTGGTCTGCCTGATGAAGCCACGGCAACATTTCAAATGCCAGGCCTTGATTGTTAAAGCTGCACCTCTTAGCACTGGAAGTGTCCTGTGCTGATTTTCTGGCCATATTCAAGTAGCTCTGAAGCATTCCTGAAGCAAGCAACTGTGCTCCACCCTGATAAGCCTGGCTTGCATTTGGCTGGGATAAGAGTGCAGAGGGGAAAAATCACAGAAGCAGCTAGAAGAGAGTTAAGTAACCATAGCAGACCAGATCCAGCTATGATGAAAGTATGTCAGGCTTGCAGGGCATGAGTAGCCCACTCTGATTACATGAAAATAGAAAATCTGAAAAATATGGAGAATATTAATGTGATTAGTACTGGCTGAAAAACCTGATCTAGAATGTCTGTGACAATCTTAATTCTCAACAGATTGTGCTGAAAAAGAAATAACAGAAGAAAGCTGAACCTATTCTTTATCAATGCCAAAAGAAGTGAATATTTTTCAATAATGGATATCATTAGGGAAACTTCCAGGTTTTATTTTCTTAATATGTCTATACAGGAAGATTTTCTGTGAGGAACTTTCTTATACTGTTAGAATGTGGTATTATGGGCTGACAAAATAACTATATTCTATCCATCACAAGCAAGACCTTACAGAACAGGAGCTGTAACTCAACTTCTTTTTTTGTTTTGTTTTTGTTTTTTGCTGTTTTTTTTTTTTGTTTTGTTTGGGTTTTTTTTTTGTTTTGTTTTTGTTTTTGAACAGTAGCTGCAAATGAAATGGTCTTTAAACAAATGGGCCTCAATTTAAGGCCCCATGGCCACAGAAAAATAAAAAGGTAAAACTTAAGGGGAGCAACAGCAGGATAGAGTGACACGCTGGTTACCTGGTGTTGCTCATGGGTCAGTAGAAGCAAAAGATAATTATTTTAAAAGGTTCCTCACTATCTAAATATTGTTTCTGTTCCTAGAGTCTCTAGTAATTGTTTCCAGATGAATGGCTTCCATGGTTGCTTCATGGGTAAAAGCTGTTGTACCACTCTATTTTGTTGGTAATACAGTAAAATCTGCAGTTTGCTGGAGCCCCTCTGATAGGGGAGTCTTGTGGCACGGCCTTGGCTAGGGCTGCCTTACGAACTGAGCACAGGCAGCACCTCATCTTTTCTGTGGTGTGATCCCTGCACAGAACAATGCTGCTGGAAAGGGCAGTGCCAGCTCATTGAAAGGTTGGTCTGGCAGCAGCCTGGGAGAGGAACTCTTTGGTTTACAAGAATTTTCTCTGTGCTTTGTGTGGCTCCTTGCAAATCAGTTCAGCTGACTCTGCCAGTGGGTGAGGAGTTAATATGATTAGCAAGCCACAGTGGTAAAAATTCCGAAACAGACTTATTGCTCAGAGGGGGCTTGCATTTGTATTAGGGCTGGCCTTGGTACCAAGGTGCAGAAGGAGGGTACCTTATGTGTCACATGAAATGTATCCTGTAAGGACACCTAAAGCTGGTTTTCAAACACGGCTTCTTTCTAAGTCTTGTATCCTAGCACTGGAGGCAAAACTCAGAAGTTATTCACCAGTTCCTTGAATGCATGAGAGTGCTGGATGAACAGACCCAAAGTCCTGCCAGTGGGCGCCTATTCATGGAAAATGTCAAATTCAGTCAGCAGTAAGGCACTTGGGGTGTACTGAAATGTAGGATTTGCTTGGTGGGGGGGTACACAGTTGTGCTCAGCCTCCATCAGGAGGGAAATAAAGGTTTATGAACCCAGGCAATTCCACAACCCACTAGGAGTACAGAAAAACCCAAAGATGTAGAAATAGAGACAACAATCTTATGAGTAACAACTGGAGTGTTGTTGCTCAAATTCTGTTTGTATTGGAGAAAAGGGAAACAGAGATGGATGCAAACCCAGCAGATCATCTTACACACGTGATGTCCATTAGAGCAAAACGTGTGGGGAGTTGTGTTTACTGTGTAGCTTGGATCATCCCACTGCAATTACTGCTCCGTGACAGAGTCCACTGATACAACCTGCCCTCAGGCAAATGCTTTTAAAAAGCTGTTGTTCAGGTCTCCCAGCCAAGTTTCAAGTATCCTTGTTAGGAATTGGCATTAGGATGGAGAGTTACTGCTAGCAGATCATACCCAAATCATACCAAACCTCTAGCTTAAAGTGATGTGACACTGCTGCCCACATGGTCACAGTGGAGCATGCATTCCCTTTGTGTGCCAGCATACTTAATGCCATCCTTCCTCTAAGGGCTGTTCTGACAGAGTCTGTGGCAGAGGTGAGACCTGGGACTGGGTTAAACCGTGTGGGAGAGGATGTATACAGAGTCACATTCAGGAAAGGAATATTACTGAATGAACACACAGGGAGGTGGAAATACTAGATTAGCTGAGACCTAACATGGGCTAAGGATACAAGAACCACCTGGGATGCAGAAATGAGTGGGAGTATAGAAGGAATGCCATGGATGGCAATAGCAAAGGACACTGTGTGTGCTGCTCAGTGGATGATGCAAAGCACCACCTTAAGTATCCATCCAATGTTTCATGTCCAAATCCCCTTTCAGGTAGACAAAAAGAAACTTGATACATCCAAAGAGACTGTATTTCAATGAGCAGCCAACAGCCTACATGAAACATTAAGAGAAGTGCAAAGAGTACCTCCTGAACCCCAAGAGACTGCAGAGGTGGGTAGTACCACCCCTGGACCAGCTGGCAGGGGACATCTTTGGGTGATTAGTAATGACTCACAGCCCCCATTGCATCTGGCCGCTGTGTAATCAGTGTGTTCTGTATTTAGCTGCATCTCTGCAGGAATACCTGGTGAGGAGCCAGATCCTGGAATGCTTGGCACCACAAGCTCACTACCAGACCTGTCAGTGAATGGGGGCTCTGACAGCACAGCCCTTCCAGTGCACCGTGGGTGAGGGTCAAGGCATCTGCCCTACAACCACTGCACTCTGGTACCTGCAATGTGTGCCGCGGCTTAACGAGAGGGCTGTGGAAAAGCTCTGCCAAGTTTGAGTTCTATCCTGAATGACTGGTGGGCCTGAAGCTCCCTAGCTAAGCCTCTCTCTAGGTGAAACATGAGCCTAGTATGATGGAATTAGTAAAACCTGTTTTGTAAGGACCAAGCCTATCATCACCCTGATGGTGACATGGTAATTAGTTGTATCATATTAACTTTTACTGTTCACATTGTGTTCAGTGGGTGGATACACCCATAAAAGTTTAAGTTATTTTTAAACCAATTACCCAAGTGCAAGCACTGAGGCCTCACCTTGGCCAGGAGCTGGGTTTGGTATAAATTAGCTGAGTGTGGTGGGCTGTGGCAAAGGGGGTGGTACAAACAAGAACTGACTATTTCCATTGCGTGGGCTATGGATCACCAGCTGACAGAAAAACATGTGAGACTGCTAGAAAGGCATACAGCAATCTTATTGTGGACTGATCTGATTAGTGGCCTGTGCTGGCATCTGCTGTAATCACTGGCAGAGATCGGCGTGGGGGGGATGTTGTGACGTGAATGCCTGAGACAGTGTGGGAGCAGCGTCCAAGGTTCAACCTTTACGTGAGGAGCTGAGCTCTGTGCAAGAGCCTGATGTTCACACGTGGCCGTGCTGCCTCCCTGGAGTGGTCAGTTCTGTGGGAGAGAAACATTTCTGCAGTACTGCCTACTCCCTACTCCATCAATTTTAAATAAACACAAACAGTGTCATGTCCTTTCCACACCATAATTTCAATTTCATAAATTAATACCCGTATTATTCTAAAATAAAAGAGAAGGCTGAAAAATTAAAAAATAGAATTAAATTGTAAAGATGGTGCTACACTCCAATTTTCTAAAAATGGCCATGGGTCAGACACGCAATACAGGGACAGTCACTGTCCTGGTCCTGCTGGCCACACTCTCTTTGACACAGGCCAGAGGCCACTGGCCTCGGCACCTGGGCACTGCTGGCTCATGTTCAGCAGCTGTTGACCAGCTCCCCCAGGTCCTTTTCTGCTGGGCAGCTTTCTCTCTTCCCCCATCCTGTAGCACTGCATGGGGTTGTTGTGACCCAAGGGCAGGATCCAGCACTTGGCCTGGGTGAACCTCACACAACTGGACTCAGTCCACAGATCCAGCCTGATCCCTTGGCAGAGCTACAGTGAGTAAGATCAATTGTACTTCACAGGTGTGTGAACTATTCAGAACTATTTCAAAGTACAGATACAGATGCTGCTCTAGGTGGACCTGTTTCAGCAGGGGGTTTTGGACAAGATGATGTGCAGAAGTCTCTTCCAACACCAGCTTTCTGTGATTCTGTGATTACAGATGTGTGAAGTTAGGCAAGATGGAGCCCATGGTTCCAGTCTGCTCAAGACTGTCTGGTGTGGATGCCCTCTACCAATGTCTTAAATGTAACACACTTTTCATCAGCTTCAATACAAAGATGCTAGAAAGGGAGTTGAATGCATCTAAGAAAAAAAAAATCTAAACAGAAAATCTTATAAAAAGATATAACTTGAAGTTATATTTTGCATTCACTAGGCAGGTGCAGAGGACTTTAAGACTCTTAAGAAATCAACATTTTGAAATTCAAAAAGCTGTTTGTCCTAAAAGTGGGAGTGATTAGGAGTCTTTTAGGAGTCTTCAGTAAAATAAAACTGATCGAAAATAATTTAAAATGCAGTCTTCTTTTGTGTTTTAAAACACTGTTGGTAATTGAAATGGAAATACAATTCTTTTTACGAATGCTAGCACATTTAATTTAACTTCTCTGTTGAGAAATGGAGCAGTGCTTTTCATGTGTTAAGTACTTCCATAAGCACCAGTTTACCCAAAAAACTTCCCTACCTTTGTTCAAGAGTCTGCTGAAATAATTGAAGGACCCGTCTCTTCTTCCCCTTCCCTCCCACCCTCACTCTGTTTTGAAAGTGGAAAATGGAGGCTTACACATTTGTTAGACTTTCACTGTATAAAAATGTACAGTGGCTTTATTGACATGTACATTCCATTATGTTTACAGCTGCAAGATATGAGGCACACTCAGTA